>NC_134541.1:7249209-7552618 GCF_050624435.1 Tenrec ecaudatus
TTTGCTTCCTCAAAGCTAGGTAGGTAAGAGAGAGGGTGCCCAGCCAGGGGAAAGTCACAAACGTTCACAATTTGTGTTTGAAGTGGCAGCCAATCATTTTTACCACACATATTCTGTTCATTACAAACACGCCACTGGGTCTGGATTGCACACAGGGGAGAGGATTATATTAGACACCCCGGAGGTGGAGATATTGTGGAACATCTCTGAAAGCTTCTTACTCCCATATCAGGAAACTACTCTTATCACACCAGGAAGCTACTATCATATCAGGAAGCTACTTCAAATCAAGAAGCTACTATCAATCTCCTGAGAAGATTTTAACTTCGAAAAAAGGAATGTGAAAGCAACAAAATATCCTCTGTTGGAAAATCTCATTCAAAAGTCAAGATTTCCCAGATTGTGTTCCAGTATCACAGCAAATGTAAGCCAACATTCTCCAATATCTATGTGTCTTGTTCCTGAAACACGATCCCTTACAGTTGGCAGGTCCTCTAGCTATCAAGGAAGGTGTTGGTGAATAATAATAATAATAATAATAATAATAATAATAATAATAATAATAGGAATAGATAGGGTTCACACCCAGGGTGCATGGAAAAGAAATGGGGCTTAATCCTTCATGCCCCAGCAGTTAATTCCGGTGAATTCAAGAAGATGACAGGCCTCACGAAGTTGGTTCTTCCGGCTCACCAGCTAGAAGGCTCCAGGACACCAACAAAGATCATCGAGGGCATGTTGGAATGACTGAGTTTTCACAGGGACATTGAAACATTATACCATCGATGGAATGGCATTTTTCAGAATTACATTCAAGGACAGGACTCACGAAGTTGGAAAAGGATGATTTTGAGAAAGCATTCGCTGAGGAATGATAACACGGCGTGGTCCACCACAGCCTCTAGGGCTCAGTCCTACAGTTGCCTCGGTTTCCAGGAGTGCCAAGATGCTAGTCTGCAGAGTGGCATTGCTCAGGACAACGGAGTAGAGCGAAGTGAACTTGGTTCCCGCTGCGAATGAAAAAGCTCTAAAGAGGAGGACATGCTGGAGCAAAGACAGACTGGGGGCGCGGAGTGGGGAAGCCCCTTTTGGGCAAGCTCCCCCTTTATAACATCCCCGAGAAAATTGTCTGTTGACCACTAACCCTTTGTTGGAACTACTCAGGGTAGGCTTTGTCGGTCTTGATGGCTTGAGGTAAAGAGGAGAGTGAGATGCTGCTGGGAAAGGCATAAGATAAAAACGTAGTGAAAAAATGGGATATTTTGCTTCCTATATATTTGTCAACCTTTATTCAACAAATCAAATACTATTAGCCAATCCGCTGATTGCTGGGAGCACCGGGGTGAGCAAGACAGATGTACATAGACCCAGCCCGGAGTTAATGAAAGTATGAATAGACCAAATGGAAAGAAAAAAATTCCCCCAGATACTCTGATTAGATTAGCTATAACCAGGGGCAAGAGTACCCTTGGAGAAACCATTGTTAGCCAGCCAAATGTGTGTGTGTGTGTGTGTGTGTGTGTGTGTGTGTATGTGTGTGTGTGTAATAACCAGAGGGGATGTGTGGGCTGGAATATGGTTTATTAAGTACCCCAAGTGGCTTGCTCTGAAGTCCTCCTTTGTGGGGGCGACGATGACACAGTCTGCAGTTGGTGGGGGCTGCAAAACCTGGCTCCTGTTGTTCCCGTGCCCTGCCCAGAGCCCATAGGTTCACCAGCCTGCAGGTTGGCGAACAAGGTAATGAGATTCCTCCCTCCCTCCTGTTTGTACAACCCAGCCTTGACTGGTGGCCCCTCCTCTCCAGAAGACCCAAGTCATACATTTTTAATTGGAGTTTTTCAGCCAAAGAGCACACTGGCTTGCTGCCCAACTCATGGGTGAAGATGTCGAGAGAGAAACCCTCACCTTCTGTCCTGCTGGCAGCAAATGAAAACAAACCACTCTCCCTCTCCCAGCTGCCTCTTCTGCTCCACAGGCCAGCTCTATTTAAAGCATTGGCTGCTTCACAGCTTTCAAGCCAAGGGACAAAAATGGACTGGTTAGCCTCTGGCTATCTCTGGTGACTGTAATCTGGGGATGGTTGTCGAAGGTACTCCTTGCCCCCAGCCCCTCCATCTCCCACCTCTGGCCCTTGGCAAGCTCAGTTTAAAACTAGTGGCTGCGGCGGTCTTGGCTGGTGTGTGTGTGCCGGAGGAGTTGGGGAGCTTGTAAGCGTTCCCCAAAGCAATCAGTCAGTGTGATTTAAAACCACAGTTAATAACATTTATTTCTAATTCTTTAAAGCCATCTTTAAAGGAAAATAAAGCCTGCAACCTGCCCAGCTCCCCATAGGAACAATCTCTCTTCGGCTGCGCCGGGTAATTCAATTATGATGGGTAAGGTTGTACAGTCATAGTGAAAGAGAGAGGAGGGCAGGGAAAGAAAGAGGCAGGAGGAGGGAGAGCAGACCTGCCAGCAGCTGTCATCTGTCTCGTGAAAAGTAAAAAGTGCTTACCCGGGCTCAGATAGTCCATCCTACCTGCTTTATTAAATAAATGTAGTATTTCACTCTGAGAAGGAGACCTTTAGAAGATCAGGAAAATCTTGCAGGCTCTGAAATGGAATAAAGATTGATTTATGGGCAGGTTGGCTTGTGCGTGTGTGTGTGTGTGTGTGTGTGTGTGTGTGTGTGTGTTTCTTCCTCCCGCCACAGAGAATGTTAGCGGAGACACCAGATTCATTTTTAAAGACCCAGCAAAGGAGTCAGGGGTTGGGACTCTGGGGCTTTATTGATCTTACGTAAGAGCTGCAGGATCGTAGGACTGATGGCATGGCGGGAGAGTTCAACTCTGAGGGCAAGGCGCCATTGTTGCCAGATGTAATGCCCAGGTGGGTCAAGGGTCGGGGCTGGGACCTATCAGGCAGATGGTATTGAGGAATGGTAGCTATTTGTGAAATCAAGAGTGTTAGTCCTTTGTTTGCTTGTGTGGTTTCAGAGCCTGCCTTGGATCAAAGTTAGTGTAAAACTGCTCTCTCCGTTGGGATCATTTTCATTGCTGAGGACGACGGAAAGGCAAATTAAGTTGTTTTGATTTAAAGATAAATTATCTCAAGGAGACAAACATTTCTGGGAGGGTAAGCATCAAGTATGGCTGGATCCAGGTTCTTAAGTGACAGCAACAAGATTGCCCCCACCCCGCCCCCTATCTCTTGGCCCTACTTCTATAGGACTTATTTCATTTTCTGAAAGGTTCTCTCCTGAGGTGGCCCCAATTTCAGACTTCATATTCCCACACCTTCCATAGCTCATCTCCAGCAGGAAAAGAGAGTTATTTTTTGAATGAGGATTCTTAGGTTTTAGGGATTTACCCTGGTTCAATCAACTTGGATCGAGTTTTCCAGCCTGACAAAAATCGTTATGGCCAGGGGGATGGGATTAGGCTGGTCAGCACACTCACCCCTCTGCCCAGCTTTAGATGGACTCACCCCCCCCCCCCACACACACACAACCGTCAGCTTCTTGGACTGAGCGTGGGGCAGGGGTGACTCTACAAGGAAAATAAATCACCATCAAAGGGTATGTGTCAGTCTGGTTACTTTAGCGAAACAAATTCACAGAAACACATGTATAAGAGAGAGTTTTATATAAAGGATAAAGGCACATCGAGAAAACACCTCAACCCAGTGCTGCCCAAGCCCACAAGTCCAACATTAACCCATCTGTCCAACACCAATCCACAAAGTCCTCCTCCATCTCACAGAACAGATGCAGTGATGCCGACTGCAGGAGGAAAGCCGAGTCAGTGAATGTGTAAGCATCTCAGCGCTGGCAGGGGTCTCCATGTGACTCCTCCAGTTTCCAGGGCTGCATCAGGGTGGGTCCATGTGGCTTCTCCTCAGGGACGTCTCACACGGAGTCAGCCTTGTCCGTAGAGTCTCCAAGGGAATGAACTGAGATAGTGTCTCCTGCCTCCAAGAAGGAATACTGTCTTTCCCAGAATTCCCAGGAGAAGGCCATGCCCACACAGATTGGCTATCTCATTGGCTATCTCCAGATTGGCAGGCTGGACTCCACCCTAGACTCTTCATCCTCAAATTGACACCAGATTAGGCGAAGACCACAGGTCTGCTTTGGGCTGGGTCTGCTCTGAGAGTGGCTACTCACATCTGTAAATCAACTGAAAGGAAAGCCATCTACAACGACTGATTGCAAGAATCGAATAGCGTCAGCCCCAGATGTGTGGCTTCATTAGGCCAGTTCTGTTTCAGACCTGTTGTTAGGTGCTTTGGTACATTATCTTATATTATCACATAGGTCTATGGGACAGGTTCTGTCTTAATGCCTACTTCTCAGGTGGGCCAACTGAAGCTCAAAGAAGATAAGGAAGCTGCCCAAAGTCACCCAGCTTACAAGCCATGGAGCTTGGGATTCCAATCACCCCTAACCCCCACTTTGTACTGCCACGAAACTCGCCATCCCCTAGAGGCGCTATAGGACAGGGTAGAACTGACCCTGTGGGCTTGGGAGACAGAAACTCTATGGGAGCACAAAGCCTCTTCGTTCTCCTGAGGAGCAGCTGGTGGCTTTAAACTGCTGACCTTGCGGTTAGCAGCCCCACGCCTAACCACGATGCCACCGCGTCTCCTCATTGTACTATCATGCAAAAAACAAAATGAAAAACTCACTGCCGCTGAGTCAATTCCAACTCCCTGTTACCCTGTCCGACAAGGTAGATCTGCTCCCAGGGAGTTTCCCAGGCTTCTACTCTTCGCAGGAGTAGAAGGCCTGGTCTTCCTCACGAGGTGCTGCTCTTGGCTTTGAACTACTGACCTTACAGTCAACAGCACAAGACATGATCCATTATCCATCAGGGCTTCTGTCATAGAGGTGGTTTGGGGTCTCTCTCTTCATCAGTGATTTTTGATAATGGAGCAAATACTTCACACTTACGAAGCTGTGCTGTGTACCACAATCTGGTGGGAATGGGCATGCAGTGGCGACAATGACAGGCATGGTCTCTACTGCCGATTAGTCCCTGATGGTGTGGGGGGGGGGGGGCTCCAGTCACCCAGGCGCTCCAGGAAGGGGTGGGGGGTAGGGTAGGAAAAATCAGGGGAAGAGCTGATGCATTCGACTCTGGAGAGAAATGGTGGCCATATGGGTCAGGTGTCTGAGAAACATCTCACTGGTAGACCTCTGGTAAACCAAGCAGCCTCTGTTACTCTTGGGCTCTTCAAACCACCCCCCCCACTGCCATCGAGCCAACGCCAACCTATTGCAATCCTAAATGTCCAGGAAGAACTGCCCCTGTGAGTGTCTGAGACCTTAACTGTTTATGGGAGTAGAAAGCCCTGTCTTTCTTCTGAGAATCGGCTGGCGGTTTGAACTGCTGACTTTGTGAATCTCAGCCCAGCCCGTAACCACGACACCACCAGGCCTCCTCTCTTGGGCTCTTAGGGGACAGTTTTTCCCAGTGCCCCCTTGGCAGAGATGGAATCCCTGAAATGCTTGACTAGGTCTCTGACTCCCTGGGAGGTGGCTGGCGCACCCTGAGAGGGCTGCCATGGGAGTAGCTCCAGGAATGGCAGGCAAAGAAGCACAGGTTAAGCACCAAGTCCCCGAGGTGGTTGGTGTGCAGCTGCCTCAACGCCATATGGTCAAGTGATTGGGTGAAAGTAAGGGCCTTCAAAGCTTCTGCCCAGAGCAATGCAGCCTTCAAACGGGTGGTCCCAGACATAGATGTGCCAGGTCCGAGGGCTGCAAACCCAAGGACCCACATACAGCTGGAGGGTGACACCCCCATGGGAGAAGAAGGCTGGCTATCAGCAACTCGGTCCCAGTCTCTCCCATTCACTCACTCCTGCTAGCGGTATGGCTGCAGAGATGGCTATTGCTAGGAGCAGATTACCCAACAAGCAAGGTAAGCACGGGCTTCCTCATGCTTGCTTACTGACTGTAGCAAAAAATCGCACACTTTTTTTTAACTATAGCAGAGATTTTGCTTTGAGATCTGACTGACAGCTCTCTCCCTTCCAATCCCATGGCACCGTCCTACAGAATCAAAACCTCTTTTCAGCCCTACAAACCCTGACAGACGGGAGTGCCCTGTCAGCAGGGCAAGCACGGGATTACTTATGCTTACCCATCTGTCCTAGACAGTTTCCCATGGGTCTCATCGCAGACGCAGTGGGAACCATTCATGTCCAATGGCCCGAGATCTTAAGGACCGTGATTCATGATGACTGTATGTGTAACAGCAAAGCGTTGCCCAGTCCTGTGTCCCTATCTGATGCTGTTGGCATGTTCGAGCCCATTGTTGTCTCCTCTAGCACTGTATATCAGGTAATAATCTGCAGTGATCCATCGGGTGTTCACTGGCTATGTTTTGGAAGTACATCACCTGGCCTTTCTTCCTTGTCTTCATCTGGAAGCTCTGCTAAAGCCTGTTCACCCTGCATGGCCTTGCTGGCTTATGAACTACTGGTGGCACATACTTCAGCAACATAGCAGTCCACAAGCTCCTGCAGCAGGACACACTGACAGACAGGTGGAGGGGCCCTGGTGGCCTAGTGGCCTGGACGCCACCCTGCTGATTCTAAGGTCACTGATTTTAACTCACTGGTTTCTTTGTGGGGGAAAAAAAAAGAGAGACGAAGTTGTCTTCTTTGGCAAAGATTTACAGCCTTGGAAAACCAAAATCGGGCAGTTTTACTGTCCTATGGGATCACTAGGAGTTGGACCATGAATCTGGTTTGGGGTTTTGGAAGTATACTTCAAAGGTGTGGGAGCCACATCTGACCTCCAGCTTTCAAGGCCACAATGCAGAAGTCAGACATGTCTCCATCTACCATCCTTTCTCACCCTCTTGTGACACCAACCATCCCTCCCGTGGTCCTCTGCTTCTGTGGCTTGGCTGGACAATTCATTGCAGTGGCCACACGGAACTCACAGGCAATGCTCATGATTCTGGAGCCTGCTAGCGAGCTCACGGACTATAATTCAGGAGAGAAATGTACAGGACAAAGTTGCTCAGTCAGGGAAGTTTCTTCTCTGCTGTGCCCACAGACCACTTGGCTGGGTCTCTGCCCCATTCAGGCAATGTGACAAAGCTCTATTAGGGATGCCCCAAGGACTTGCCATTCCATTCCAAGCTTCACGCAAAGGCATTCAGCTCCAACTCCACTGATCAGCAAATCCAGCTCCCTCCGTTAAGTGCCCAGAGGCACCCTACTCCACAAGCCAGTCTCTGACAACTGCCACCGTGGCCGGAGTTGCTTTGCAGCAAGAAATACAAACAGCAGACGTTATTCGAGGGTGGCTTGAAGATTCACATCTGCTGTGGCAACAGCACTGACCCCAAAGCACTCAACTCTATTTGCTCTTTGGGTTGGGAAGTCCTGGTTCTGCCGCCAGTGCTCCTCTGTCATGCCCTTGGTGTCACAGCCATCCCCTGACCCAAAGAGGTTCAGGGTTCAGGATCTTGAGCTCCAAAGGGCAGGCGCCATTCCTGGCTCTCCTCTCTCACAGGTAGCGAGGTACCCTACCACTTCCTGCTTCTGAGGTGACCCAGTTTTACCCAGCCGGATGACACTCGCTACTCGCCCTGCTAACAGTCACTTATGGTTGGACCATTTAATCCAGTCAGGATCTTCCTTCACTTTCTTACCCAGACCCACCTGGAAAACGAAGGTCATTTTAGAAGAGCCATGTGAAATAACTCACGGCATTACAGGAATCTAGCTTGGGAAGTGGCGGGGGGGGGGGGGGGGGAGGGAGGACGGTTTCCTAAAGCGTGGGAAGGTCTCGGTCCTGGGTGGGGGAGTGGGGTGCTGGTGGTGAGGAGTGGAGGTGGTCTAGGCTGAGGAGGGATTTGACAGGAACAATGATAGTCACCCAATGACCAGAATTCTGGGCCAATCCTTAATGTCCCTTGGACCTGTTGGGATGTTCCGTTTCAGTTCTGCTTTAAATAAAACTGCTAATCACAGGTGATTTCCAAGTGTCTCTTCTATTAGGGCCCTTTCACTAGCTCTGTTTGACACACGGTTTAAGAGAAATGTAGTGACATTAGCATATTTAAGAGAAATTCCACTGGGAGACAGTTGGGAAAAAGTCATTAATATAACAGAGAGGAAGGAAAAGACATTTCTGGGCAATCTCCACCTTCAGATGCCTATTTCTGCTGGCAGTATTTTGACCTTTCTGTTCTATTTATTTAAAAAATTAAATTTTCGACTGAATTCAGTCCTTCACAATGGGGAACTCTGTTACCGCTGCCCCGAGCCAAAGCACAATGCAGTCTTTGCTGGCTCCTTCTCAGGAAGCTCATGCAATAGCTTCTGGACTGCGCTAGACTGCCCCTAGCGAACCCCAGTCAGCCCAAACACCCCAACCCCAACCGGAATACTGCACTGTAAACCCTGGTTCTTCCTGCTGAGAAGTAGCAATGGCGATGTGGACAGGAGACAGCAGGCATTGTAGCCACGGTCTGCTTTCAGGCTGGCAGTGTCTGTACGCCATCCTCAGAGAAGCAGCTGGCGTACACCTCACAAAGCTCCCACCCGCTTTGCTCATGGCATAGTCCTGCGCACCAGTCTCCAGGGGCTCCTGCTGCTTCCTTTCACGCCACCCTCTCTGCTCCCAACACATGGGCCTTTGAGTTCTCTGCACATGCAGTCCCTCTGACCTAGGGTGGCCAGCCACCCCAATTTGCATGGGACTCGGCGGGGATTGTGTTTTGTCTCCTCCTCCCTGTCTATGTTTTCAGCTACTGAGTTCCATCCTTCAGGGCGATGGCCACACAGAATTCACCTAGGATGAGAGGGTTTTTTTACGGAAGTTTGCAGGTTACGAGGCAGGTGAGACATGCTTAGGATAGAGATGCTCAGCCAGGGCACGTTAAGGTCTGCGAATAAATGCTCCTAGGACACATAACTGTGCCATAAGCCTCAACCCGAAGGCAGCCTGCTCAAACGCTGTGAATCAGCGAACCCAGCTCCCCCAATGAAGTGCCCAGCGGCACCCCACTCCACAAGCTAGCCTTCTGCCTAAAGATATTCAGATGCCCTTGCTCTGTCGACTGGGAAGTCCGCCATCTGTCCCATGCTCTGGCTCCTGGTTCTGCTGCGGCTCCTCTGCCACCTCTCCGAGGTTGTCACAGCTCTCCTCTGGATCCAGGAGGCTCCACAGGATGTGCTCCATGCCTGGCTTTTGCTGGTTGTGAAATCCCCTTCCTGCCTCTAAGAGAATTCATTTTATATGCAGCAGGCTGGCAATCATAATGTATCCTGTTGACAATGACCCACAGGTGAATCCTAGTCATGTCTTCACCCACCTTTTAACTCAGATCCTTGCAGGACAAGTTCATTTGGTGGGAGTCACAGAGACCGTGGGTAAAGGGCCATGTTACATAATCTACAGTTGCTGCAGGGTTTTCCAATTTTCAGTATTAAAACTGGGAGAATCCCGGGCCAAGTGAGAGGACTTGAGCACCTTCTTAACTCTCTCTACCATGGTGGTGTAGCGAGTTACACAGTGGACTGCTACAGGAGAGAGGCTTTCTGCTGTAAATGTTTACAGAAATTCACAGCGAGCAGTTCTAGTCTGTCCTACAGGGTTGCCAAGAGTCAGAGTCAACTCGATGGCAGTCAGCTTGGTTTTAGAGCCTCACTCTTGCTGTGGCTCTCAGCAGGGCCACTGCTTCCAGGAAGTCTTCCATGAACACCCGGGCTAGATTCAAACACATAGCCTGCCAGCTTTGGATGACTTTTCTCTGGAGCCTTTATTTGCGTTTTAATCTCCAGGTAATGTGAATCAAGTAAAACTAAGAGTCACCTTTCTCTACAAGGGGACGGTGCAGAGGGTCTGGGATGTCAGCTGGCAGCATAGCAGGGAACAGAAGTGACGACACAGTGCTTAGTGTGTCCCCGGTGCTCAGTACCCAGGCAGTGAAGGAGCCTGTTTGTGAGCTAGCTGTATGAACACCGTGTGTCTTACGTACTCATTCATGCTTAACCTAAAGCAGGTCTTGCATTTTGATGAGCTTCAAAGGGTCAGGCATCTGGGAAGGTGGCTTCTAAACTCACATGGCTGATAGAGCTCCACATGGCTTCTCATCTGCCAGGATATGTCTTACACTATGCCATTTTCATCCCACCCCACCCCTGGGCGCTAGATGGTAATGTGGTTCCCATTTCACAGATCTGAAAATTGAGGCTTGGTGAGGCTGCTCAGGTGTTGACAGCCACCTTACTGGGAGACCAATTTTCTTCCTTTAACGATTTTGAAAAATTGTGAATTAGATGGGGGTTTTACATTTCAGATCACCCCTTTTGTGTTTAAACTACTTATCACCTACCCTGGATAGCTTCACCTCTCCTGCCCCGCCCCAGCTTGGACTTCTCGCCTCTCTCCGGTGCGCTGCTGCCTCTCCCTCCACCCAAAGTTCATACCTGCCCCACGGCATGGATCGACCTGGAGAATATTGTGCTGAGTGAAATCAGTCAATCACAAAAGGACAAATGTTTATGAAACCACCAGCAAAAGAGGGAAAATGGTCAAGACCAAAGACTCTCATGGCAAGGGGCACAGACTTTGGAAGTTTCCATGGCAGGGAGAGACGAAGCAATAGGCTAGAGAGTGAAGCGGACCTTGGATTTGGAGCACGTCCTCTTTCAAAACGCCCCAGGGACATCTAACTCTTCATCACGCTGTGAATGTGAAGTTTTCCGAGTGCTCAGGTCACTAGGGGAGGAGGTAATTGGCACATTTTCAAGAAGAATGATGTTTGTTGTTGTTGAGACCATATACAGCAAGACAGCCCAATTCAACAAAGGCTGCAGGTGCAATTCAGAGACATTGACGTGCTTCAAGGTGGGCCACCATCGTCACACTCAGTTCTCCCCCCCTGACATCGACACACCACGCCCAAGCTTCCTGTCTCACTGGCCATTGAGCGTACTGTGTCTCCTAGTCACCTGAGAGGGTTTCTAAGTCCCTCGTCTTCCTAGGAGCAGATGGCCTCCCCAGTCTCCCAGGAGGACCATCTGGTGGGTTTGCTGGCTGACCATGTGGTTAGCCACCCAACGGCTGACCCTTTGCACTAGTGGCACTCCATTGGTATTGAATAATCATGTAGCAGAATGCACGCCATTTCAACACCGTCCCCGTGGATGATTCAGTGACATGAATTGTGTTCCTCGTGTTACAAAACCAGCACCATGATCTATTTCTTACGATTTCCATCCCCTTTGACACAAAGAAACGCAGTGTCCTCTAAGCAATGAGCTCCCCCCTCAACCTACACACACCATTTCCCTCCCTCGCCTCCATCCCCAGTAACTCAAACAGCAGACTGAGGTCTGAATATGCCTGCCTTCTGTAGACATTCCGTGGGAGTGGAGTTACGCATTGTGTGCCCTTTTGTGACGGGCGTATTTCCCTCCATGTGATGCTTCCAAGCTTCATCCGTGCAGTGGTATGCCTCGGGAGGGACGCCGTTGCTCCTTATGGCCAAGTAATAATCTGCTGGCTGAAGGGAGTATCACATTTTGCTTATCCTTTCATGTGTGTGTGTGTGTGTGTGGACACTTTAATCTGTGTGGCCGCGGAAAGCTCTCCTGGGAAAAGGACGCCTGAGCAAGATTTGAGGAGGTCGGGGAGGGAGTCATGTGCACACTTGTGGAAGGACCCTCCAGGCAGGGAGCAGCAGGCTCCGAGAGCTGAAAGGACAGCAAGGAGACCAGATGGCCGGAGGGTGGAAAGGCACGAAGGGAAGGAGCAGGGAATGAGGCCTGAGAAGGACATCAGGGGCTGCTCACCTAACACCTTTCTGATCCTGGTTAGGAACTTGGCTCCTACTGGGAGGTAGGTGAGAACGCTTGGAGGATCTGGGACAGAGGAGCGAGCTGATCCAGTTCACATGGGGACAGAGGAGAGATCTGCCCCTGTTAACATGGGAGCAAAAGGCAGATCCAATCCAGGTAACCTGGGGCAAAATGATGGCCGTCTAGGCGCTGGGACACATCAGACAGCCTTCAGACTGAACACAGCAAGTCGAGGTGTTGTGTGGTCTGTTTGGAAAGAGCCATTTGTTCTTTGAGCACATACATGGGCGCCCTCTTGGCTTCCGACCTAATGCCCACCTGCCTTCTGGCCAGCCTGCCCTCTGAGGGTTTCCATTCTAGGGATGGAGCCAGATCAAAAATAAGGACAACTGTCCCTTGCTGTCCACAGGGGATGGGTTCTGGGATGCCCCACAGCTACCAACATCTGTGGGTGCTGAAATCCCTTTTACCAAACAAGGTGAGTGCGGTGTGATTGCACTGAACACGCCCTCTCAGATGGAAAGGGAAAGTGTTGCTCATGAGTTGCTGTTTAGGATCCACGTTTTCACAGAAATAAAGGGTGCACAGCACCCAGGAGGGAGCTCCGGGGACACAGGAGGAGCTCTGCTTGAACCCCAAGTGGTGCAGGGAGACAGGGCACCAGGGAAATGATGGGGGCCGAAGCACCACACCCATGTTGCACTGCATCTACATGATTCAGCAGTGTCTGGCACTGTGGAATTTCTAAGCAATGGTTTGCTAACCACAAGGTCAGTGGTTCAAACCTACCAGCTGCTTCACAGGAAACAGATGAGACTGTCTGCTTTCATAATGAATTACAGTCTGAGAACCGCTCTATAGCCTTGCTGTGAGTTTTTCATGAGTTAGATGGAAGTTGGTTTGGTTGCTCTCACGAGCAGCAGTTGAGAAATCAAAGGACATTTCAGTGGGTCTATCTGCTGCACAGACCTCTTTAAAGTGCCGAAGAGCAAGGATGTTGCTTTGAGGATACGATGTGCCTGACAGGATCTGTGGTAGTCATCCCTTCACATGGTTTTGTACACTGGACCTCAAATAGGAGAACTAGGGAAGAATTGATATGGATGAAGAGTATTGGAATAACTGTGGACTTCCAGAAAAACCAACAAATCCGTTGGAGGGCGTGCAGCCAGAATGCTCCTTAGAAGCAAAGATGGCAAGACTTCATCTCACGTGCTTTGGACAGGCTGTCAGGAGAGGCCGGTTCCTGAAGAAGGACGTCATGCTTAGTTAAGTAGAGGGGTAGGGCAAAGAGAGGACACTGTCCAGGAGTTAGATAGACACAGTGCCTGAGACAAGGGGCTCAACAGAGCAACATATGGGAGGATGTCCCAGGACAGAGCCACGTTTTGTCTTGTGGTACGGAGTCAGTAGAGTCAGTACATAACAATAACAGCAATGCGCATATGGGGCTTCAACGAGCGCATGGGTGGAAAATTCGAATGAAAGACAATGAGATTTTCCCACCAAGTTTTTAAGCCCTATCATGTTATATATGAATGCAATATTATGCAAATTGTTATTAATATATAATTATACATTGTGTTATGCAAAATTGCTGTTTGACTAAAAACTATTTTTTACATTTAATTATATATTAATTATTTCACACATGTGAAAGTTGGACATCGAATAGGAGAACCAGAGAAAATATATATTAATATACATTATACAAAGTTACTCTTTGACTAAAAGCTACTTTTAACATTGAAGTCTTTTAAAAGGGAGTCAGGATCTTTCCTAGTGTCTTAGTTGCTCTTTCCTAAAGACCTCTGCTGAGGGGCTGAACCAGGGAGATGGGGGTGGGGGATAAGCTGTCTGTCAGTGCGCCCCCACACTCAGAGGTGCCCTGAAGATGGTGGATGAGACTGTGCTCAAACCCCACCCCTCCCACTTGCTCTGTCGGACGTTGGACAAAATCACCATCTTTTTGAGCTGTACTTCGTTCATGTCAAGTGGGCACAGTGGTGATTAATTGGGTTGGTCCCGAGCCTTCAAGGACATGTGACATGCTGCAGGGGTGACCGTTTAGCATAGCGATGGTCCTATGCATAAGCCCCCCTATTCATGTTGGCCCTTACTTTTCTGCTCATTACTAGCTGCCTTTCACTCCATGGGCAGGGTGCAGAAGGCATTGCCCACAGTGGGGGCAGCTGGGGAAGATGCCTTTTCATTTTCTAGCTGACCTTCTGCCATCTTTTAAGGGTGAGCATGGATTTCGGAGTCCAGATTCTATTTGTTAGCTGTGGTGTGTGTGTGTGTGTGTGTGTGTGTGTGTGTGTGTTGGGGGCGCGGGCAGGCGGAGCATGGAGGGTGCATGTAACTCAAGATATAGTACTTACAATTATTACTCCCATGGCCAGCCGGAAATAGGGCAGGGATGACTATTGCTCGGCATGCCACATGTGACTTCCTGTGTCAGCTGCGGCTGCATCCCTCCCTCACGATGGGGGGCTTAACGTCCCCGGTGACGCTGAGGTTCAGTTCCCACAAATAGCACTGTCAGAGTGAAAAATAGGCACATGCATTCACTCTTGACTGGAGTTCATGCTTGAACTCAGAGTGAGAGAGATGAGATGGCCAGCATGGCTCTCGTTGCCACCCTAGCAGCTCCCCTCTGCCTCCTGGGGAAGGGTCAGTCCAGCTGGCAAATGGAAAGATGTGTTTCCGTGCCTTTGATGTGGAAAGGAGAGAGGGTACTCTGGGGGCTGAGGTTTCCAGAATGACGCTGGACAGGAAACTTCAGGCAGCGTTGATCCATCTCCCTCCTCTATAGCTCCGCTGTGGGGTGGGCTTCTCGGATGGAGGGGAGAACAGAAGGCTCTTACCTGCAAGGAGGGTCCTAGTACCTTGCATGGCAGGGCACTCAGGCAAAACGAACGCGTTCTCATGTAATTGTAATAATCGTTGCTGTGTTCATTCTCTGTGCCACTGGCAGTTACATTTATGGCAGCTTGATGTAGGAAAGTGTTGGGGTGGCATCAGGTCACAGCCTGATCGTGCCTCCTTGTGGGCGTGGCCTTCTCATAAGGGGGGCCCTGGGAACCTCCCTTTCTCCCCCTTCACCTTCCTGCTTGCTGACCACCCCGAGAGCCGCCAAAGCCCTGCTATGCTTCCACCAACCTTGGATCCACAGGACTTCGCACCCACTGGCCTGTGATCCTCCTACATTTTGCATCATTGCACGTGGCTGTGTGAGTCTGAAGAAGGACTTATGGACTAGTACTGGATTTATGGACTTAAGTTGGACTGGGCTGCGATGCTTTCTTTACATACAATGGCTTCTTGATATAAAGCTCTTTCTTACACACACGCGGCGTCACTGGACCTCACACCATTATACGTTAGATGTGTGGCAGTTCTTGTCATCTTTAACCCCCTCCTACCTGCTTTATCCTCTCCCCTGCATTGTTTAGACTCTAAAGGGTAATGCAGGTAGGATGGGCCTTTAAAGAAGAAAGGTATTGCTGCCTGCTGGAATGTGGATGGTCTTGAGGGATGAGAAACAGAAATGCTTCTAAAAGCAGGTGGGATGTGTGCCTATATTTATAGGTTTAGTATTAAGGAAGCAGATGGACATTGGGCTTCCACTCAAGTACTTCTTCAATACAAGAACACTTTGTTCTATTAAACTGGCATTCTATGATGCTCACCTTCCCAACACGATCGCTGAAGATGAATGTGTGCATAAGCAAATGTGGTGAAGAAAGCTGATGGTGCCCAGTTATCAAAAGATATAGCGTCTTAAAGGCTTGAAGGTAAAACAAGCAACCATCTAGCTCAGAAGAAACAAAGCCCACATGGAAGAAGCACACCAGCCTATGTGATCACAAGGTGTCAAAGTGACCAGGTATCAGATAGCAAAGAACAAAAAAGTTATATCATTATGAATGAGGGGTGCAGATTGGGGAGCCAAAATCCATCTGTAGGCAACTGGCCATCCCTTTGCAGAAGGGTTGCGGGGAGGAGACGAGCGGGGAGGAGATGAACCAGTCAGGGTGTAGTGTAAGAATGATAAAACACACAACTTTCCTTTAGTTCTTAAATGTTTCCTCACCACCCCCCACTATCATGATACCAATTCTACCTTACAAATCTGGCTAGACCAGAAGATGGACACTGGTACATATAGGAACTGGAAACACAGGGAATCCAGGTCAGATGATCGCTTCAGGCCTAGTGGTGAGAGTGGTGATACCAGGAGGGTGGAGGGAGACGGGGTAGAAAGGTGGGGACTGATGACAAGGATCTACATATGACCTCCTCCCTGGGGTATGGGCAACAGAAAAGTGGGTGAAGGGAGACATTGTACAGTGTAAGACATGACAAAATAATAATAATTTATATATTCTCAAGGGTTCATGAGGGAGGGGGGCATGAGGAGGAAGGGAAAAAAACAAGGAGCTGATACCAAGGGCTCAAGTTGAAAGCAAATGCTTTGAGAATGATGAGGGCAACAAATGTACAAATGTGCTTGACACAATGGATGTATGTATGGATTGTGATAAGAGTTGTGTGAGCCTCAAATAAAATGATTTAAAAAAAACAGGTGGGATTTCCAGAGGTCCTTGGCTAATGGGCAGTAGGGAATGTGTGACAACGGGAGGCGGGAGAACCGACCCTGAGAGCGGAAGCCTCGTGGGTGTGTGTAGGACAGTCAGCCTTGCAGAGGCTCGGGTTCCAGGAAGGGGCGTGATGGGAAGTAAGGTGAGAATTACAGATCCCACCTGAGCCTCGGAGGGCGGTGGATGCAAGGATGAGAGATGGCAGGATTGAATCTCAGGGTCAGTGGCTCATAAACTTCTTCTGCCTGACACGTCTGATGGATGGCGTTCATATCAGCAACTCTCCCTGAGGAGAGAACCAGGGCTACACACCATCCGATGCAATTCCACTCTTTCCTCTCCCATTCCAGGCAGGACATCACCAGCCAAGTGAGCGAGGATGACATTTCCAGAGGGATGAATCCCATTGGATTCACTCAGAAACAAATCAGATATTGCCCAACTTTGGAGACCTGACCATTTTCAGGCAGTAAATTATTCCATGCCATAGCTCAGTGGAGCAACTGTGAACGCACTTGACTCATCCAAAGGCTGGAGGGTCTTCTCCACCCAGAGACTCCCGGGAGACTGCCCTGTCAATCTGCACAGGGCCACTCCAACACACATAAGGTGGCCAGAAGTGGGGCTCTGCTCACTAGCAGCTGGTGCTAGAGTCTGTGATAGTTGTGAAGATGACCCAGAGGTCAGATTGCCTGGGTTTGATTTCTGACTCTCACTCGTTCTACCCGAGTGACCCCGTGAATCTTATGCGGCCCCTCTGTGCCTTCATGTCCTCACCTGTAAAATGGGAGAATTCACAGTTCCCGAGTCACAGGATGGTTGGGCGGACCAGATGGAGTGGAGTGTTGCATGGTCTGGGTCTGGCACAGAGTGGCACTTACAGATGTTAGCTCGCCCGGTCTCTGAGGCACACACACACCTGCAGGTGTTGGGCATCTCTGCTCTCAGCACTAGGGACGGCCCGGCGCGTGTGGAGCAGAGGGTCGCGGTCGGAGAGCGGGTAGGCGACGAAGAATGAGGTGCAGCATGAATGCTCTGCATTGATTAATGCTTTCATCCACTGTTTTAGAGATAAATCCTGATTTAAAAAAGGGGGGGGGGATGTGGCATGGAATTTAAGTTCATATAGAATCCAGACTTCTGAAGCCATTGAGCCTGGATAAAACTCCCAAACTTTCACCCTAAAGAAATCCAAACAAACAAATGCCCCCTCCCCACCCTCCCCCCAAGTTTACTGACATCAACTTTATTCCAACCCACAGTAAGCTGTATGGCGGAATGGAGTGGGGTGTAAGAGACCCACGGGCTCTATGAAGCCCATGAAATCATCAAGACTGCAGAGCTGCAGTTCCAGCCACCACACTCTCAAAACTCAAACTCACCGCCACCAAGTTGATACCGAGGTCGCACAGCAACCCTGTAGGACAGGGTAGAATCGCCTCTGGGAGGTTCGGTGAAGGTAACTCTACAGGAGTAGAAAGCCTCGTCTTTCTCCCACAGGGCAGCTGGTGGATGTGAACTGAGACCTTACTGTTAGCCACCCAGTACTTAAGCACTATACCCCCAGGGATCCTGCCATCACACTAGGGGTGAATTGTTTGATCTGTTTAGGCTTGGAGTCCTGTTGTAAATATCCAAATGGCCCTTGGCAAGGAAAAAAAAAAAAAAAGATCCCTCACCTCTACTCTATGTTGTTTCTGAGATAGCTTGATCTTTTTCCCCTGGGGCACCTGGTAGGTTTTGAACCACTTAGTGGTTAGCAGTTCAGCACCTAACTCAGTACCACTATAGGTCCTTAGCTCAAGTGCTAATTTAGCTTCATTAGCAACGAATGTCTGCCTTGAGCATGATGCTCTTTGGGGACTTCTGGGACCAAATGGACAGAGCGGCTGCAGTGGTGAGAGATGAAGCCTGGGGGGCAGTGGGTTGATGTTGATGGGGGAGGAGTTCTTTGGAAAAGGAGGGTGAGAACACAGTTCCCACTTTACAGGACATCATCAATGGCCATGAACTGTACACATGGCAATTGTAGAAGCCCTGTCGTTCTGCCGTGTGCATTCTCAACCACAAATGAAACTTTGTTATCTATTTATTTTCCAACAGTTTTATTGGCATCTAGGTCACCTGTCATACAATTCTATAGTTTAGTCCCATCACGAAGAGCTGTACAATCATCACCACAATCCGTTTTAGAACATTCTCTTCACTCTTGAACTCATCATGATTAGCTCCCCACCTCCCCGCAACCTCCCCTGCTATGCCCCAAGGGACCCTGAATCCACTGACTGCCTCTATAGATTTACCTACTCTGGATCAACTGAAATTATTTAAAAAAATATTCCCCCCAAGGGTGACGAACAACAGAAACATGGGTGAAGAGAGACAGTGAATGGTTAAAGATATGAAAATAATAATTTATCAAGGGTTCATGAGGGCGAGAGGGGGGAGAAGGGAAGAAAAAAATCAAGGAGCTGAGGAGCTGATACCAAGGGCTCAAGTAGAAAACCTTTGAAAGGATGATGGCAACATATGTCCAAATGTTCTTGACACACTGGAGGTATGGATTGTTGTCAGAGCTATAAGAGGCCCCGATAAAACGATGAAAGAAAGAAAAGCTAGAGAGGGAGTGAGCAGGGCTCTGGAGCCAGCTTAGGTCTGAATCTTCACTTCACTCACTACTTACTGATGGGCACCTTGGGTAAGAAGAGTGAATCCTCCAAGCCTCAGACCCATCCTGTCCATCAAAGGCAAGAACAATCATGCCAACTCCCCAGACTGGGCGTGGTGGTTCAGGAGGATGTAGGCAGACCCCTGGGCACATTACTTTTGCTATATCTTTTTGTATAGCAAAGGGCCACACCTGACAGTGCCAAACTGTTATTGCACACTGTCAATTCTGACTCATACCCACCCAACAGGACAGAGTGGAACTGCCCACAGGGTTCCCAAGGCTGCCCTCCTGAGGACATCAGAGGGCTACATCTTCTTTCTGGCTCTGGGTTTGAACCCCAGGTTAGCAGTAGAATACGCATACCAACCGTGCTATCAGGACTCGTGTTAATTATCTCACAGGCTCTGTGGGTCAGGAGTTCCAACCCAGCCTAGGCGAGTGCTCGGTAGGGCTGCCCTCAGCACCTGGGCCAGGTCTGGGCTTTCATTGGAAGGCTCAATGGGGGAAGCTCTACTTAGCACACTGGGTTCCTGGTAGAATTCAGTCCGCCATGTCTGTTAGCTGGAGGCAGCCCGCAGCGCTCACTCTTGCTGACCCACGGCCTCCCTCGGTGTTTTCACACGGGTCTCCCTTAAAAGGACCAAAGGCTTCACAAAAGCCAGCGAAGGAAAAGAAAGTTCTTTTTGACAACATGGCATTACACGCTCATATGCATTGCGATTTTGACACACAGTGTCCACACCAAACCCAACCCTTGGAACGGAGTAGAGATGGCCAAGGTTGCAAATCTCTACAGAAGCAGATTGCTACTTTTCCTCCCTCAGCGGGTGGTGGGTTTAACCCACTGACCTTTCAGTTAGCAGCCCAATGCCCCAGAGTCACTGGGGCTTCTGCTAATGTGATCACAAGTGTGCAATCCCATCCCGTCCTGTCATCATCATCCCCTTGGCTGTACGCCTTTGGTTAACAGGCAGACCAGAGGTCTACCCCCTCACATGCACATGAACACCAGAATCTGGGCGTCCTGAGGGCCCCCTCCAAGTCTCTCTTTCACACACTCAACAGACAGCTAATTAAGTCTTACTTTAACAAGTTTCTTTGGCAAGTGGACAGCATCTCGGGCGCAGGGCCCATTTCCTTGGTATCCACAGCCCAGCACTGCCCTCGGAGGGCTACCATCAAGAACCCTTTGGGTGAATGGCAAAGGTCAATTTCCCAAGATGCTTCTGGTGCCCAATCACTAGGCGCGTGTGGTTTGCCACGATACTGCCCAAGTCCCTTTAGGTTACGTGTGCTGCAGGAACCCAACAACCCCGGACATGAGATCGTAGTCCATGGTGGAGTGGCTGGGGGGATTCCCTTGTTTCCACTCACGGAGGAACCACCAGTGGCTGGAACATTGTGGGGAGCTGTGGTAAGAGGGGCAGCGGGGACTCTCAAAGGTCTCCACAAAGAATGACTTGACCCCACTGCTCTTCACACTATTTCTGTTCATACTCACTAGCAGCACTAATTCCACGGGTCCACCATGCACCAGGGGATGTGACAGTGCTCTCAGACCCACGCACTATCGACCATCCCAGAGGACAAGTGAAGGGACGAATCCAAGGACATGTGGAGTAGCTAGCTGGGTGCTGCGTCAGTGGGCTGGGCCTTCTCCCTCGATAGTTCTCCAGCGCCAGTGTCTACCCTTCTCTCCTGCTCTGTGCCCCAGGAGGTCAGCCTCCACGCACTGCATCCCCAGCTGTATTGGTTTCCTGAGGCTGTCAAAAGAACCCACTGAAAACTAGCGCCTTCCTTGTAGCAGGAGAAAGAGGAGGCTGTCTGCTCCTATAAGGGTTGACCATCTCAGAAACCCTCATGAGCAATTCTTCCCTGTCCTTGGTAGGAGTCAGAATCGAATCGAATTGGATCAATGGCCGGCCATGAACTTGGGTGACTTGCAACAGCAGAAATCTACTCTCACACAGTTCTGGAGGAGGCCAAAAGTCTAAAATCAAGGTGTGGGCAGGTCCCTGCTCCCTCTGAAGGCTCCCAAAGAGAAGCCTTCCTGGCCTCTTCCAGCTTCTGGGGGTTGGCAGCATTCCTTGGCTTGTAGCTGCATCTCCTGGTTTGTGGACTCCATCATCACATGGCCTCTTCTCTCTGTGAACCTGTGCCTGTTCTTACAAGAACACCAGTCATTAGAAGTTGAGTCTTCTCTAATCTTGTATGACCTTCACCTTACCTCAATCACATCTGCAAGGCTTTGTTATCAAATAAGGTCCAGGTCACCAGCACTAAGATTAGCACTTAAAACAGGCTTTACATAAATTGCACCAATCAGCCCCTAATCCGCCTGACCTCTCACTGTGGGTTGGGTTCTGCCCAAAGAGGCTTGAGTAGGAGTTGGGTTCCATATCTTCTTCTCTGGCCAAGCTCATGTTGGCAGCTGCTTTGCTATAGGAAGACTCTTCTGTCCATGGTGTGTCCACAGCTCCCTCTACTTGCACCTCCCATTTTAGAGCCAAACACATGCCCCCCCCCAGCTCCCCCAACCCCCCCCCAACCCCCCCTTTGCCAGACCCTGGCTGATTTACTATCCTGCTTCCCCACCTGCCGCCACCACAGCCCCCACCCCCACCCCGCCCAGAGCTTTGCAAAGAATCCCTTCATTTCCCTTTGATCCCATTACCCATCCAATCCTAGGATCCTGGCCCACTGACCGGCTCCGGCTCTCTGTCTTTTGGCAACAATGGAATGAAGCACACACTTTATCTGAGCCGCATGGTTTGCCATGAAGTTATACGCAGGCCACCATCAGTCATTATGCTAAGGACATTCCAGCAAACACACTGACCAGATCCGCTGGCCGAGTCCATTTCAGACCTCGTTTTTATGGGAAGATTTCTGTCCAGCGGTCTCTCAGCCGTAAGCTCTTCCAATGGTTTTTATGGGCACCTATTTCCTGTGACAGTAAATGCTAAAGGTTGGTTCTATCTGGCCTGTCCATCTAGCTTCCCCGAGCTCCAAGTCCATGGTGAGGACTAAGGAGGCCACAGCGGCCTCATCAATTGCTTGAAGGGCCCCAATCCTTCGCTTGTCCCCTTTGTGGGACAGTGCGGAATACATTTTCTTGTCCCCTGACCTGGCGTCCATCTGTGGGGTTCGCTCTGCTTGCTAATGGAGTGTGGGGATCAAGGTCTTAAAAAGTTCTGTGTGATTTGCCCTGTCTGCTGCCCCCCTGACCATCGCCAGGAGGATGGCAGGCCTGTGGACCAGGTCACTCTGCCCTTCCTATTCCAGTCTAGGTCAACCCACCCCAGACGTGTCTGCGAGCTCAGCTCAGATCAGTGGAGGCACTTGGCTGTCACGGCCCGCAACACTGGGAGAGCAGACGATGGACGGCTCGTCGTACAGACTTAGGATGGCCCTTGTCACCTGGCTCAGGTGGGGAAGGAAATGAAAGGCGAGTCCATCTCTTGCTCTTTATTCCTCACTGTCAGGCCCAGGCCCAGTTGCTGCTGAGTCATTTCCGGTTCGTGGGTGTCAAAAAGAACTATGCGCCATGGGGGTTTTGGTGGCTGGCGGCTCATCCATAGACTGCCAGGCCTTTCTTCTGAGGCACCTCTGGGTGTCCTGGAAAGACCAACCTTTCAATTAGCAGCTGAACACTTAACCCATTTCCCAAGCACATAGGAAAAACCCAGGACCCGTGGAAGGTCCTGGGTTTGTCCTGGTTTAGTCTGTCTCTACTCCCTCCCTCCCTCACTACGGCTCACAGGTCAGGGCAGCGCACAACCATGAATGAGACCAGGCCCCCTGGGTGGGGCAAATGGCCAATGTGCTGGACTGCTCACTGCAAGGTGGAAGGTTCTAGTCCACCCAAGGCACCTTGGAGGAAAGGTCTGGCAATCTACTATGAAAAACCCCTGGGAACTCAGTTCTATTCAGACACATGGGGTCGCCACGCATGGGAGTCAGGTAATTGGTAGCACTTGGTTGTGTGTGTTCCTTTTTGTTGGGTGCTGTTTTGATTCAAATTGAAACACCGCCTGGTCCTGTGTCATCCTCACAATGGTTCTTAAGTCCATGCCCACTGTTACCGCCACATTTTGCCGTGACTGACAAGCTTCCATGCTAAGCAGAGGGCTTTCAGGGGCTTCTTCCTCAGGCGTGGACAGCCTCATCCTTCTGCAGAGTCTGGAAGCTCTGCTGAAACCTGCTCACCTTGGGTGGCCCTGCTGACATTTAAAATGCCAGTGACATAGCTTCCAGCCTCAAAGCAACACCCACGTCACCACGGGACGACACGCTGGCAGACAAGTGGTGGATTTGTGGCCTGCTAAGGCCTCAGACGGCATGACTATGTTTAACCACATGTTTTCATTACAAGTGGAGGACAATCAGATTGACCACAAGCAGATAACGAGAATGTACTGACCCCTGTGGCTGAGAGGGCGGGACACATTAGGCAAGCGGGGTCCAGTGTCACTGGGACTTGGGGTACGTTCATATTCCCACACTGCCTTCTTCTCGACCATTTTTCTGCCCTGGCCTGGCTCCATCCCCAGAAGGCCCCTGGCAGAACATCGCTTCCCACTGTCCCCACAAGGCTTGTCCCGGGATAGACCAGAATCAACTGTTCATCTCAGAACCAGCCCAGCCCAGGGGCAGAGCCTGGAGCACATGTATGTCCCAGGAGCCTGGATGGGGGAGGGGGGGCAGACGACGAGTGGGGCGGGGTCAGCCTCTCAACCCACCCACCTGAGAGTGAGGAGGTGAGGTTTTCAAGTGGGAAAACAAAAAGACAACACCGTTCTACTCTCAGCAGAAGAGGGAATGCAGCGCCCATTCGATGATGTTACACTCGGCCAATGTCTCTTAAACGTTGGTCTCTCCGGATGGCAGGCAGGCTGCAGGAAGGCCTCCCCCCTGCTCCACCTCGAGTCTGCTCCACTCACCTCTAGAGTCCAGAACTCCTCTGGCACTCGCGCATCATAGGAGATGAAAGCCAGACTTCTTGGATGAATAAATGAATGCACCGCGTAGTCTCACGGGAGAAGATTCAGGTAAGGTGTGACTAAACTCAATGAGTCAGATGGGATTTTGGAGGACAGGAAAGGCAGGTCATTATGATTACGGTTATTAAGGTACGATGCTGTTGTGGTTAGGCCCGGATGCATCACTTCTGACTCCTCGTGACCCCAGGTGTCGGAGAACAAGGGCCTCAGAGCACCCCCGCTCTCCACTCTGTGGAAGCAGATCACCAGGCCTTCTTCCCAGGAGCCAGCCACTGGGTGGGCGCAAACTCCCAATCCTTCACTTAGCATCCAGGAACTTCACTCTTATGCCACTTTCCTAAGGCACTGCGCCAACATGCAATTCATGTGTGATTTCATTGCAGGCTTTGGGGGAAGTAATAGCAGCAACAGAGACACTCTGCCTCCCCGTTTCCCCTCTTCCCTGTGGTGTTACCACCTGCCAAACCCCAAACCAAACTCACTGCCAGCAAGTGAATCCCGACTCCTCACGATGCTACAGGACAGGGGAGAAGTGCCTCTGTGGGTTTCCGAGACTGTAACTTTTTATAGGAATAGAAAGCCGTGTCTTTCTCCCCGAGGGTTGGCTGGTGGTTTTGAACTGCTGACTTTGCAGTTAGCAGCCCAATGCATACCCACTGTGCTACCAGAGCTCCAGTACAAACTGCAGGGCCTACCAAGGAATATGCTGAGAGCATTAGGGACTTGCGCTTGTGCATACACTGCAGTGTGCCTGTGTGCGCACACACTCACATTCATGCCTCGAAGCAAACAGTGGGGTGGAGTGAACCACAGAGCCATCTGCAGACCAATAGCCGACTTCCCTCCTCACCTCCTCCTTCCAGCCTGCCCTTGTTTATTGTGTACATTGTGATGTGCCATGAGGATACGTGTTAGGAAGAGCGGGGAGCTTCAGCCAGCATACAGAAGCTGGGCTGTCAGCCGAGCCTGTGAGCGTGGAAGACGGCGTGGGCACCCAGAAGAAAGGGCGCTGGGGACGATGGTCGTTATTGTCTGGGGTCAGAGCAAACAGTTGCCCTTTGCTTCTGAAGGCACACAGTGTGTAGCCCTCTGGACTCACCTGTCGGGGGAAGGGTGAGCCATGTGCAAAACCAGAGGGCCTGGACAGACCAAGCTTTGCAGGACAGTGAAGCATCCTGCAGGGTGGCCTCACCTTTGCCCCTACAGATAGCCTGACAGTGTCAAGGTCATCTCAAGGCAAACACTGGCAGTGCTTGTAGCAGAATCATGGAAATATAAATAAGAAACAAATCGGTCTTAAGAGAAATACAGCCAGATTGCTTCTCAGAAGCAAAGATGGTGAGACTCTGTCTCATATACTTTGAACATGTTATCAGGAGATACCAGTCCTGATAACACGATCCTTTGCACTCTGACAACCGACCTGCTCTCCTTCAGAGCCGTCTCCCCATATCTCCTGCCCCGTGAGGAAGAGAAGACCAGGTGTGTTGAAAAGGGAAAGGTGGGAAAGTCTCCACACTTTTTCTCGTAACGTGGGAACTGATGCACCAGGTTGCTTGCACAGCCACTCGGGTCACCTAGGTTTGTTTGCCCTCCCCCGACACGAGGTATTTTTATAAATTATCTTGCCACCTTTTATTTTTTAAAACAAGGCAACACATTTCTAAAAATTAGCATAACAGCACTTTTGAATATACCTCCCTGGAGCTCGGAGGAGCGAACAAGCACACAGAGTGGTCACGTCTGCAAGCTATCGATGTGTTCTTGTCAGGTGCTGGGGCATGGTCCCTGACCCACAGGGACCCTCTGGACAACAGAATGAAACACAGTCCAGTCCAGCACCATCCCCACAGGTGTTTCTGTGCCCAAGAGCAACGTAGCAGCAGCTATGTCCATCCAGCTCATTGAAGTCCTTTCTCTTTGTCGCTGCCCCTCCACTTTACCAAGAATAATGTCCTTTTCCAGGGACTGGTGTCCCCTGATAAAGCACTCTGGCCATCCTTACCTCTAAGAAGCCCTCTGGCCATCCTTCTTCCAAGACAGATTTGTTTGTCCTTTTAGCAGCCCATGTTTCGCCAGCACCACAATTCCAGTGTGCTCATTCTTCTCCAGTCTTCCTTTTTCAATGTACAATGTTCACATGCATGTGAGGTAATTGAAAATACCGTGACTTGGGTCAGGCCCACTTTAGTCCCCAAAGTAACAACCTTGCTTTTCAATACTCTGTAGAGCTCCTGTGTCACAGGTGTACCAATGCAAATTGTCTTTGATCTCTTGTTTGCCACTGTGATGAGCATTGACCGTGGATCCAAGGAAGGCAAAATCCTTCACCACTTCACCCTCTCCTTCGTGGATCATGATCTCTACTGGTTGTGAGGCATGGGTCTTCCTTACATGGAGTCATCATCCGAAGTGAAGGCTACAGTCCTTGAGCTTCGTCAGCAAGTGCTTCAAGTCCTCCCCACGTTCAGTAGCCAAGGTTGTGTCCCCTGCATATCGCAAATTATTAATCAGCCTCCCTCAATTCTGATGCCACATTCTTCTTCATACAATCCAGTTTCTCTGATGATTTGCTCAGCATACTGATTGGCTCGGCATGGTGAGTGGATACAACCCTGACGCGCACCTTTCTTGGTTTTAGACTGTACAATATTCTCTTGTTCTGTTCCCACAAAGCTTCTTTCTCCCTGTACAAGTTCTGCAGAAGCATTATGAAGTGTTCTGGAATTTCCAATCATCTCAAGGTTACTCATAGTTTGTTATGATCCACACAGTCGAATGTCTTGACTTACTCAATGAAACACAACTTATCATCTTTCTGGTATTCTCTGCTTTCAGCCAAAATCTCTCTGACATCAACAATGATAGCCCTTGTTCCACGCCCTCTTCTGAATCTGGCCTGAACCCCAGGCAGCTCCCTGTCAATGTACTGCTGCAACCATTGTTGGATGATCTTCAGCAACATTTTACTCTCATGTAATCGTTCTATAGTTGGAGCATTCTGTTGTGTTACTTTTATTTGAAATGGGTACAAACATGGATTTCTTCCAGTCATGTGGTCAAGTATCTGTATTCCAAATGTCCTGGCATAGATGAGTATTATATATATTTGAGGTAGTTATTTTATTGTGCCAGCCTGGCCAATAAACACATGTAGGGTTAATTGAAGGGCGGAAGGACAAATGGTTCAGCGAGCCTTGCCTTTCTAGTTCTCGGGTCTCTTGCTTTGTGATGGTCGCACCAGGTGCAGCTGCCTTAGCCAGTTCCCTGCTTTAGCTGCCAAGGCTTACTTCCTGCAAGACATCCCCAAGGAGAAACCTTGTGGACCTCCCCTGATGCAGCCCTGGGTGCTGGAGCAGCTGTGTGGAGATGCCTGCCAGTGATGAGATGCTTGCATGTTCACTGACTTGGCTTTCCTCCTGCAGTCAGCATCATGGCGTCTGTTTTGTGAGATGGAGGAGGACTTTGTGGATTGGTGTTGGACATATGGGTTAATGTTGGACTTGTGGGTTGGGATGTTTTCTGGATGCACACTTAAGCTTTATATAAAACTCTTGTGCATGAGTTTCTGTGGATATGTTTCTCTAAAGTACCCAGGCCAACACAATACTATGTATGGTCACAATAAGTTATTAGGCATAGCATACATCATGTGCCAAAGATCAGGACTGCTTTATGTTCACTAGCTCCTTTAGCCCTCATGATGTCTATATGATATATGCTCTATTATGATTCCTATTTTAAGGTGCTCTCGTGGCATAGTGCGCTACACATTGGGCTTCTAACCTCACGGTCAGCAGTTCAAAACCACTAACTTCTCCGTGGAAGAAGGTGAAGCTTCCTACTCTGGTAAAGGGTTCCAGGGTTGGAATTCCACAGGGGAAGTTCTACTCTCTCCTTGAGGATCACTGTGGCTTAGAATTGGGTCAGTGGCAGTGAGTTTGGCTTGTTTGCTTGTTTTGGGTTGGGTGGCATAGTGGGCTGTATACACTGAGCCACTAACCATCATGTCAGTGGTTCAAAGTCACCATCGCGCCACAGGAGAAAGATTAGTCTATCTACTGCCATAGCCATAAAGAGTCTCAGAAACCTAAGGGACAGTTCTACTCGGTCCTTCAGGGTCACAGTGAATCAGAATTGACTCGATGGCAGTGTGTCTTTTAGTTTATTCTTACTTTTCACACGAGATAACTGAGTATGACCCATTAAGTAGTTGGGTCAACTCCCAGCCCTGCTAACTCCTAGCACTGTTCTCAGCACGCTCCATCCCCTCTAAAGCCATCCAAGGGTGCAGCTTGGACATGTTGGGTGAAATGTAAGTTGTATTTCTTCAAGGAGGAAAAGGAAGCTTTTAGAAAATAATATTTTGTTGTGTTTTCAGTGAGCAGTTTGTTCAGTGACACTGGTTACGATTTTCCTAGTGCATCAACACCTTTGTGAATTCCTTTCTGGATGCTCTGCTTCTGCATCCGCTTTCCCTGTCCCTTGTCCTCTCATGTTTGCTTTGGACTAACTGCTGACGACTTGGTCTCATTGAGATGATTGCTCAAAGGTGTGAGATACCCACTAATAATATTCTTTATTATACTAGCCAGGCTGCTGTTTAGTCAAAAGGCGACTGCAAGGTTAGCAGATCAAACTCACCCACTTCCCCAAGGGACAATGGTGAGACTTTCTCCTTCTGTGCTGGAAACCCTGGGGAGAAGTTCTCCTCTGTCCTCTGGGGTCGCTGTGAGTCAGAATTGGCTCGATGGCTCTTAGTTTGGGTTACGCTTTCTTCAGAGAACACAGTTTTAACTACGTATATTGTTATTGTTAGGGGCACGCTCTGACTCACAGCGACCTTATATGCACAACAGAAGGAAACACCTCCCAGTCCTGCGTGGTCCTCACGACTATTCTTATGTTGGAACCCAGGGTGGTGGCCAGTCTTGAGCGACTTCCTCTCCTTGGCTGCCCCTCGACTTTACCAAACATAGAACAAAGACTGACGCCGTCTACTGGCTCTGATTCTTGTCCTTCCATCCTGGTCCTGGCCCTTTATGACAGCGGCCACCAAACTGGTCTTCCTGCTCCTAGCCTCATGTCCTTCTTCCTACTTTCTAAATTCCTGCTAAACCCAGACTGCTAGACAAAGGGCACCTCATCTTTCTCCTGGGGGTCAGAGGCATCTGCTTATGGGTTTGAGTCACCAACCTTTCAGTGAGCCATCCAACACTTACGCCGCCGTACCCCCACCAGGGCTCCTTTTGATTCCACCTTCAGTTTTTCCTTAAGTTCAAACCAAGTGCATGCCGTTGAGTCGATGGCACCTGCTTCCCCAGCACCTGTCCGATGAAATTCAGAATCCGGGGCCTGACCTCCAACAGTCTTTGCCGCATGGTCCCAATCACCTCTTCTGGTCCCGCACTCAGCTCTCCTTCTCCACTTCCCATGCTCTCAGCCTGCTAGGAAACTCGTCACTGCCCCACACGTGCCCTGACAGCCTTCACGTCTTTACCCGTGCACAAATGCAGCCAAGGGTGGTTCGACAAGCAGAGTGTGTTTCTCAGAGCAGACGGGGGGAGCTTGAGCTCAGAGCACGAGCCCTCTGGGAAGGCTTTCTCCCCGTGGGAGCACTTGAGGAAGGTCCTTTTGGGGGTGAGTTTCTGCACCTGGGTGAGCTTCATGTGGTTTGGCATCTGTGTTCCGCATCTTGGGATCTGATGTAATTATCGTCTGTGTCGTAAATCCCCACTTAATGAGGTGATATTTGAGGCCGCTATCTTAGTGAGGCAGCATATGATGTACACACTGGGTCCACCGATGCTAAAGAGAAACAAGAACCTTCCTCCATAGGCACCAAAGGAAACTTTCTCCAACGAGCCCCCTGCAGTTGTACTTGCTGCTCCCTCAACTGTGCACAGCCACCCAAGGGTGGCATTTCTGTTATAGCATCACTCGGGAACGGACACAACTCACTGCGAGCAGAGGCTCCTATGCCAAGCCAATTTACGTCTCTTAATATTGCCTGCATCCTCTTTTCTTCCTTTTAGTCTAAAAAGAAGGTCAGTCTAGCAAGACCCAGTCAAATCTGAAGTTGAAATTTTAGCACCTCGATGATTGCCTCCTCCACATTTTCTCATAGCAGGGCAGGTGGGGCTGAGGGAGTTGGTCCAGAAAAGTAGTCCAGTCCATGCCAGGCGCACCTGGGATACACAACCTAATTATACGCCTTCTCTGATCAACTCTTCTGAAACTGTGTGGGAGTAGGTCTCTCAGGATGAAGAGATAGCATTTAACAAAGTAGTTGAGAGGCAGGAAGACTGGATTCAAACTCTTATCCTTAGAAAGATCTCAGGAAGATAGTCCCCCATGCCAATGAACTTCCTTGACATCTCTGAGGTCCGAAGTATGAGCTCCTGCCAGGATATCCTTTGCCGTGGCTCCCAAGAGGTGTGCCCCTGTGCATTGAGGTCCTTGCAGTGAACTCTCAGGGGACTTGTGGAGTATTTTAAGTCAGAGAACTATGCTGTATGATGACATAAGGTGGACCATAGATCAGTTTCAGCACGAGGTTGTGTTGTACTCTTTTCTACAAAACAGGGTTTCCCACAGTTGCTGTGATCACAGAAAGGAAGCCAGGGGCTGGAGCTGGCAGAACTTAATCTGATCCTGAGGTTGAGAAGGTACACAAACAGGCACACTCATTTTATCAGCAAGCACATGTGGCTGGTAAAGAATGAAGTTGAGATATACCCAGAGATGCCCCAGAAGACAAGTTTGGCCATCAGCTCCCAAAAGAAATGGGACCAACGGTCCCAGAGGACATGGGGTAAGAAGGAGGTGGGGGAATGAAGTGATGAGCAAACAACTCCATAGACAGGGGAACAACTAGGGAATTAAAATCAACAAGGACATAGAGATCCTGGGGGTGTTGGTGCAACAGCGATCTAGCTGAGAGGAATTACTAAGAGGCAGAAGTAGGGCCAGCATGATGGTGGGGCAGGAGGAAGGTAAAAGGCAACAGATGAACTATCTAGGAAGCAAAGCTATGGAAGGAAGTAGAAGCAGAGTTGTGTACATATGTAAGTACACGAATTCACAAAAATAGAGGTATTGGCCCATGTGCATCTATTTTTATAGCAGTACACTGAGGTTGTGGACAGACTTCGGGCCTCTGCTCATACCCTTCCTTAATGTAAGAACACTTTCTTCTAACAACCTGGCATTCTGTGATGCTCACCCTCCTGGCACAATCGCTGAAGGCAAAATGGGCACATAAGCAAATGTGGTAAAGAAAGCAGATGGTGGCCAACTATCAAAAGATAGAGCATCTGGCATCTTAAAGGTTTGAAGTTAAACAAGTGGCCATCTAGCAGAGAAGCAACAAGCTCACGTGGAAGAAGCATACCAACCTGTGCATCATGAGGTTTTGCCCAGACTGGGTAACAGGCATCAGAAGACCAAAAACAAACAAGCAAGCAAACAAACAAACAAACAAAAAACATTGTTGAGAGTGAAGGAGTGGGAGCAGAGATCCAAAGCCCATCAAGACAATGGGACATCCCACAGGGAAGGGAGGAGTCAATCAGGGTGCAGTACAGCTCTGACGAAACACACAGTACTCCTCTGGTTCCTTGAGGCTTCCTCACCCCCATCTATCGTGACCCTAGTACCGCCTTTCACTACATGCTAGACCGGAGCATGTGCACAGGCACAGATAAGACACAAGAGCGCACAACACACGAAATCCGGGAACAGGAATAGGAGCAGCACTGTCAGGAGAGCAGGAGAAAGGTGGGGAGAGGAGGGGAGGAAAGGGGAACCAATCGTGATGATCGATACATAACCGCATTCCCCACCCCCAACACACACACACGCGCGCGCGCGGGGACAAATAGCAGAAACCTCAGGGAAGGAAGATAGTGGTCGGTATAAGATATGAAAATAATAATTTATAATTTATCAAGGGGCCACGAGGGTTGGGGAGAAGAGGAGCTGACACCAAGTGCTCAATAGAAAGTAAATGTCTACAAATCAATGATGACAACATATGTACCAATGTGCTGGATACAACTGATGTATAGATTGTTACAAGAGGTGTAAGAGCCCTCAGTGAAAAATGTTGAAAACAAAAACAAAATGCCTTGAAGACTCTGATGGAGCATTTCTGCTCTGTTCACTCCTGGCAGCAACAGCTTTGGCAATAAAACAAAAACAACAGCAGCCCAATAATAGCAACGGCCATTTAACAACAATCACAACATTTGTCATTGGATTTTGTTTAAATCCCACACCTGCCACCACCTCTTATGTTGGGGTCTATAAGCTTCTGTCAGTCTTTTTTTAACCTTCTGTCTCGTGGAGGATTTTTCACCAAGCACGCTCAGTAGGTGTTTCCTGAAAGACTTCAGAATCTCAGCGGGATCACCAGTCAAACTTGTAGAAAGGGGCCTGTCAAGGTTTTCCTTGTTACTCTTTTTCACGATCTGTGTGTTGAGAAGCAAGGTCTTTTCCCAAGGTAGGTCTGCAGTGTTTGTAGGTCAGTAGTAACGGAGCCTTTTGGATGGTTTCAATTCATAGTGACTTTGTGCCGAACAGAACGGACCATTGCCCAAGCCAACCCATCCTCACAGTCACGGCTGCGTTGCATCCATTGCTGCAGTCGCCACGTCAATCTGTCGCTGAGAAGGTCTTCCTCTTTTCTACTGACCCTCTATCTTCCCAGGGACTGGTCTCTCTGAAGGAACCCTGGTCATGTAGTGGGTTACACACTGGGCTGCTAATCACAAGGTCAGCTGTTTGAATCCACCAGCTGCTCCATGGAAGAAAGATGAGCTTTTCTACTCCCGTTAAGATTTACAGCCTCAGAAACTCAAGGGGGCGTTCGACTCTCTCTTACAGGGTTGCTCTGAGTCAGAATTGACTTGATAGCAAAGTGTTTGTATTTTACTTGTCTGGTGTCTCCTGAGAAGACATCCAGAGTCTATGAGGGAAAGACCTATCATATTTTCCTCGAAGGTGCATTCCTCCTAACAGGAAAGAATCTCGATCATATTTTAGAGTTTGGGTGTGAGAGGAAGGGAAGAAGTCTCCTCCACGGACACAGCCTTCTTTCCCATCACCCACGCTCCTGCCTCATCACCTTTGCATGTGCTGTTCCTTCTGCCCGAAACACTGGTCCCTCAGGTACCAGGATGACTGGGGACTTCCCCTGTGTCACAGCATGGGCACACCTGTGGCCTGGTCAATGGCAGGTAGGGTTGTATAACCTGCACATTCTACAAAAGAGGGAGGCCAATTCCCTTCCCTCTCTGCCTGCATGTACTCTTATTGAGGCTGGGAGAGGTAGGGCCACTATTTCTAAATCATCAACTAGAGGGAGGAGACACCTCTATGTGCATCACACCGAGGCTTCCAATGAGTTCCTTTGACGTGACCCCCTGAGAGGCTGAGAGCGTGCCTTTCCATGCAGAGAGGAGGCAGCAGAATCTGCGTTCCAGCCAGGCCCCATATAGATGATTGTTATGTACCCAGGTGTTCAGATTGTTTTGTGTAGGGAAGCATCGCTGATTCAGTCTGTCTGGGGTGGGGGGGTCGGCGGGGACACAGCCTCAGCAGGGGGATTGAACCTGGATGAAGGAGTTCCAAGCTCAGGCCACGCGGAGACCCTTTCTGTGTTGGCTGTAAGTTATTGCCTCCCCTGCCGAAATACTGAGCTGCCGCTCTGCTGTGAAGGGGCCCTGGTGGCACCAGGGTTGAGCGCTTACTCAACTGCTAACTGAAAACTTGGCAGTTGGAACTCACCTGTGTTCCCTGTGGCAGAAAACACTTGGCGATCTGCTCCCCTAAAGATGATGGCCTAGGAAGCCCTGCGAGGCGGGGCCACCCTTGCCTGTGGGACGGCAATCAGCTAGCATCGACCTGACAGCACACAGCAGCCGTCATGTGCTACTGCTGTGAGTCTGGTCAGCCTGTTGAATACATCCTTTCTCTCCTGGTGGAGGGTGAGCCTCACAAGGGCACGGCCGTTGGTCACTTTTGTTCATTGCTGTTTGCTCAGCATCTGCCACAGTGGTGCTCCAAAAAGTGTGACAAATGGATTCGGAGAGTAAAAGACACACAATGCTTGAACCAGAGTCGCTGCCATCAAGTCAATTCCAACGCTTCGATGACACAGTGGAAATACCCTGTGGGTTTCTGAGGCTGTCCAGCTTTGCAGGAGCAGAAAACTTTCTCTTTCTCCCTTGGAGCAGAGGGGGGTGTGAATTGCTGGCTTTGAAGTTAGCAGCCTAATGTGTAACTCCTGGGTTGCTAGGACTGCTAAAACATGCATCACCACCACCACCACCACCACCACCACCACCACCACCTCCACTACCACCACCACCTCCACCACCACCACCACCACCACCTCCACCACCACCACCACCACCACCACCACCACCACCACCACCACCACCACCACCTCCACCACCACCACCTCCACCACCACCACCACCACCTCCACCACCACCACCTCCACCACCACCACCACCACCACCTCCACCACCACCACCACCACCTCCACCACCACCACCTCCACCACCACCACCACCACCTCCACTACCATTTCCACCATCACTACCTCCAGCACTGCTATCGCCAAAACTACTACCACCACCTCCACCAACACCACTTCCAGCACCACCACCATCAAAACTACTACCACCTCCACTCCCACCTCTACCTCTTCTACTACCTCCTCCACCACCAACACCACTCACTCCACCACCAATACCATCACCACTACCATCAACACCACCACCATGACACTCATCACCTCCACCACTACCACCACCACCTCCAGCACGACCACCACCACCACCACCACCACCTCCACCTCCACCACTCCCCCCACCTCTACTTCCACCACTACCTCCACCACCACCAATCCAAAGCTTAGCTTTAGCTCTTGGGTCTATTATCTGATTCCTAGTCACATTGTTTGGCTTTTATTTAGTCTTTTAGCCCTTTTACCCTCGAGATGAATCCCCCAGAACTCTGGGATTCATTTGAAGTATTACTTCTTCCCACCTCCTGTCCACTTCCATCCGATGACATGAGAACTGGCTGCAGCATTTCTTCAGTTCTTCTTCTGAGACCTCTCTCCTTGGCCTGCCTCAGATTGAAGGGGGCTTCTAATAATCGGATGAAAGGATCATCGAGTTATTTTATTAGGGCACAAGCAACATTTGAGGGTCTGAGGCCCCATAGGAGATAAACCTGAAATTCCATCTGGGCACCCGCTATGGATTAGCATTTAGTCTCAGAGACTTCCAAGAGGCCTCTTAAACACATGCTTGCCAGGAACATTATGATGTGAGAATATATAATATATATAATCTGATTATGAATATATATACATATATTCTCAAATCATAAGTTTTGATTTGTTTACATGTATACTCAGTTTTGGCTTGGTCAAGTTTTTACAAAGCTAGGTTCTTTACACAGATATTTCTGTGACATTTGACTTGGCCTGAGCATGAGTTATTTCATGCCCAGACAGGATAGCTTAAAGCCATCCCTGCCTTTAAATATCCCTGTAGACCAACGAAGGGGAGGAGAAAACCCCAGTAATTAATGACCTGGCCGCTAGTCTCCCAGAGACTGACCAAGCTATTGAGATGGACATGCAGTGGGGCCTCACAGGAGGATGCTCCTAAAATGGAAAGATAGTCCCTTCTTCACTCCTGTCATTTGTACTGTCCCTGCTAAGTTTCCTCCAGGCATAAAAGGTCTAATTTTTGCTCAGACCCAGCAAACTGGGGATTCAGGGGGCCCAAGTCCTCCTAAACTGATGACCTTGGCACCTTTTAAGGTTCAGACACTGCTGATTGACTGCTGTTCCCATCTGCTGGAAGAGGGTCCAAAATCCATTCACGTCATCCCTGCTAAAACCCTCCAGCAGATGACTGGCAGGTAAGTGGTTTTCAGAGCCGGGTTGGTGACCAGAGCCCTCTTCAAAGTTGCTGTACCCCATTTTCTTCATAAAATGAAAATTACTTAGCTCCCCCATTGGGGAGCCCAGTTATCACGTTTAGCCATAAGACACTCATACTGCTTCTTATCTGAGTTTTCCCCAGTGTTTCTTGGCAGCCTGGGCTGTGATGTGTTCATATAGGGCTGCTTTTATCGGCTTGATCAATGCCATTGATTGCCCATTAAATGCAAAGATTGTACAGTTTGGCTCTAATTGAAAATCTGCTTGTGAGGGCTCTCTCTTGGAGGGAGGCAGTTGTTCCCCCCTAATACATCACCTTTTACTGATGGACCTTGGGTCCCTTTGTTAGTGCTTTTCCTGCGAATGTCATGCAGGGTCCAGGGAGGTAAGCCTGTATGTGGCGGGAAGTATGTGGGGTGTGGGGTATAGGGAGGCTGGAGGGTGTTGTGGGAGCCTGAGGACTTCCCAGGACAGTGGGGATCCACTGATGGAGGAAGCTGGTTTCTCAATCCTTGACTACTGCAGTGTGGTGCATCATCGCAGCTTCATAAAGGACTTGAAGAGAAGCTCAACTGCCACACCTTTGGGGATCACCTTGTTTTAAGAAATCCCGGTGCATCCCCCCACAGAGGGGTTACACGGAAGAGATGAGCCAGTCAGGGTGCAGTACAGAACCGATGAAACAGACAACTTTCCTCTAGTTCTTTAAGGCTTCCCCCACTCACTATCATGACCCCAATTCAACGTTACAAACCCGGCCAGACCAGAGCAGGTACACTGGTACAGATAGGAACTGGAAACACAGGGAATCCAGGACAGATGATTCCTTCAGGACCAATAATGAGAGTAGTTATACCAGAAGGGAAAGGGGAAGGTGGGGGGAGAAAGGAGGGATTGATCACATTGATCTACATATAACCACCACTACCAAGTAGACAAGCAACAGAAAAGTGGATGAAGGGAGACGACGGTCAGTATAAGACATGAAAAACATAATAATTTATAACTTATCAAGGGCTCATGAGGGAGGATGGGGAAGGAGGGGATAATGAGGAGCTGATACTAAGGGCTCAAGTAGAAAGAAAATGTTTTGAGAATGTTGATGATAACATATGTACAAATGTGCTTGACACAATGGATGGATGTATGGATTGTGACAAGAGCTGTAAGAGCCCTCAATAAAATGATTTTTTTTTTAAGTCCTGATGAAGCCACGGTTAAGCACGTGGTTGCTAGCCCAAAGTTGGAGGTTTAACCCTACCAGGCAATCGGCAGGAGAACGATGGGGCAGTCTGCGTCCGTAAGGGAACTTTTGTGCATCAGTTCCACCCTGTCCTACAGGGTCACTGTGAGTTGCAATCCACCAAGAAGTAGTGTTTTGTTGTTTTTTAAACAATGAGTAAGGTGGTGACATCATAGCAAAGGAGGGGGTTCTTGGGGGTTATTGTTAGTAGTAACTCATGAATAGAACCCCTGGGGCCTCCCTTCATCTTACCACTGTCTGACTTTAGTTGGATCTAGTCATTCATTGAGTGACTGATATGTGGACGTAGTTCATAGTCAACTCAAAAAACTCAGTGCTGCTGAGTCTATTCCACCTCTTAGCGACCCAATAGGACAGGGTAGGACTGTCCCCTGTGAGTTTCTGAGACTGAACTTTTTTTTAGGGGTGTATAAAGCCTTGACTTTCTCTGGATAAGCAGCTCGTGACCTTTCAAACTAGCTGCCCAAGGCATAAACCACCCAAGGCATAACCACTGAGTCACCGGGGCTCGGTGACACATACAGAAACAAAAGCCAAACTCACTGCCATTGAGTCAATGCCAACTCTTAGTGAGCCTACAGAACAGGGTAGAACTGCCCCTTTGGGTTTCCCGGACAGACTCTTTATGGGAGTTGAACGGTTGCCTTTAAACCTTGGCAGCTGTGTGACTGGGGTAAGTCTTTACATCTGTCTCATTCCTCTCTCCGCAGTGGTGGTTCACAGGTAGTATTCTGGCCATTCATGCAGGAGATCCAGTTGGATTCCTGCCCAATGCATCCTCGGAGCTCAGCCACCAGGATTCTGTACGTTGCCATGATGCTGAGCACGCTTCAATGGAGGTCCAGACTAATAGTCCTAGGAAGAAAATCCTGGTAATCTACTGTTCAGTCACGGAAACCCTACAGATCCCCACGGTCTCATCAACAACTGATCATGGGGATGACGCAGGGCCTGTTGGGTCCTTTGTTCACAGGGTCGCTTTCCACGTCATCTCACCACCACTCTCCCTTCACCACTTGGAAACACGAATAACTGCTTCCTGAGGTCTTATCAGGATTAAATAAAGCAATGCATTCAACGAGCTTAGGAAATTTCATGGCCAATAGGGTGGACTACACAAATAGTAGCTCTTGTCATGACAAAGGCAGGAAAGAAAGTAGGAGTCATCAGTGGAGGTTTCACCATGAAACAGACGCGTTTGGTGGACACTCCCTCGGTGGTTACCTGTCTCAGGCACACTTCCATGGGCTTTCATTTAACAATCACATCACATCAACCAGGGGTTAACTATTGTTACCTCCATTTAATAGATGAGGAAACGGAGGCTTTGGGAGGTAGAGGCTTCCACAGGCCCGTGGTTGCTGAGAAGAGAGCAAGTTCACCCAGCATCGTGATCTTTAGTGTGCCACTGGGCAAAGGCCTGCTTCCTTCCCTTCCGATGGGCATCTTGGGTCCCCACCTTGTTCAGGTTTCAATTGTGACTTAAGTGAGGCACCTGCAGCTGCAACAAAGTGGGGAACAAAAGATTGAAAATTGTTCTTTGCTCTTCACTATTGCCAAAGTCAAGTGCATCAATGGGATTTTAGAATCTGTTGGCTCCGAATGAAGGGATGTTTGGCAACGCTGCCTCTTCATCAAACTGCCAAGCAGTTGTAATTCATCTCCATCTTCTTTCTTTTCCTGCTCTTTCTCTCTGTACCTCTCAATCTTCGGCACTCAGATGCCCTCCACTTTGGGGTATTAAAGCTACATTAGGGTGAGGACTCCAGAGTTTTCCTATTAGAGGCACGTCAGAGGGACAGTTGGCCTCACAAAGGGCTAACACTTCCCCTCAAATTTTCCTTCCAGAGCAAATCTGTTTTGTTGATAAGTTAGAGGAAGTTTTCAGAAGCCATAGGAGAAGCTCTGCAAACAAACTCCTAGCTTTGGAAGGACTGCCGATGAGCTGGGGGGTCAAGGGCTGTGGGATTGTACCACCGTGCATGCTAACACGTTACTCTCCGTAGGTGCATGGGTGTTAGTACAAGCCACGAGACTCGCGAGCCAGAGACCAAGGACAGTTGACTCCCGACAGCAATGACAGCATGCATAGCAGACCTTGCACCGGTTTCCTGGACTCAGATCTCTGTTGGGAACCATGACTGGGGTCAGACCACGCTTGCATGTGTAGTCGGTTTGAGCTGTGTTCCCGGAGAGGAACTTCTGGTTCAGGGAACACAGTTTTCTTGCCTCAGTGGTGTAACGGGCTATTCCTTGGCTGCGAGGCTTTCTACCCCTGTCGTGTGACAATCTCAAAACCTCCCAGGGGCAGTTCTACCCTGTCCGACATGGTCACCATGAATCAGCATCGACTCGATGGCTGTGAACGAGTTGGGGGGCAGGAAGTAGTTTGGGGTTTTGCCCCAGAGGAAGATATTATCATTATTACATTGGACTGAAAGCCAACCTCCCCTTTGCCCCAGGAAGAGACACGGTCTCTCTTTCTCAAAGTTGTTTTCTGTAGAAAATCCTTGAAATCCTGTGTGCAAGGAAGGTAGCTGGTGTCACTGTTCACCAGCCACAAAGACACAGGAGCGGCTCACGTATCACGGTCTCCGAGCAGCAGGCTTCATATTTTGCATATTAATAGGAGTCACATAGGCAACTGCAAGGACTGCGCGGTAACGGTGGGATTCTCAGCATCGGGTAAGCCAACTCAGTGTATCTGCGAGGCAAGCACATCCCTGGAGGCCGCCCGTGAGCCCCGCTTTGTGGCCATTTTGTCCGGCTGGAGCGCACACCTGGCGGTGTCCAGAGCCGCGGTCTGCTGCCTTCGGTGACTGGCATGATTTTTCTCATGTTAAAGACTGCTTTCAGACATCCTCCGTTTGGAGAGAGACCTTTGCTGTAAACACATTTGACGAATGATCCCCAAACCCGCCAAAGACGTCCAACCAAGAATGCATCCCTTGAAGAATGCCTCTGTGAAATGTTTCAAGAAAATAGCCTTTCTTCTCAGAACTGAGTGGGAGTCGTGTCAGAGTTTTCATGAGTTACTGGGCCCTTTGACTGGATGAAAGGTTGCTGGGCTATTATTGTGCGGTCACTGCGTGTTCGACCATTGCCGAGCGAGCCACCAGCAAACCAAGATTGCCGTATATATGTGGAGATCAAATTCAATGAACTCAGCTCCGGCTTTTATTTTATTCTTGGGATCAGGAGAGTTTTCTTCTGACATGTTAACTGAGCTGCGGGTTAAAGGTAAGCTGCATTTGAAATAATACTCGGAGGCACAGAATGAACTCACCTTCATGACCTCAGGCATCACACCAGGCACGTGCTGCCAACTGATCAATTGAAAACTGACCAAACCAATCCACAGAGTCAAATCCAATTTCGTGTGATCCTATAGAGTGTTTCTGAGACTGTAAAATCTTTACAGGAGCAACTGGCTTCATCTCTCTTCAGGGGAGTGGCTGGTGGATTCCAACTGCTGATCTTAACCCGCGACACCCCCAAAGCTCCGTAGAGTATAGTGAAGGTTGTCTGCATATGGCTGGTAGCGCAGCCGGGTTCTTGCTTGGTAGTGAGTATATATTTCTTTAAGTTCCTACTAAGTGCAGGCCACCATGGAGTATGAACACAGGGCAGGCGATCAAAGGGAAAGGTGCTTCTTGAGGGAAGCAGAAAGCAGTCCAGGTGGCATAACAGGTCACAGGTTGAGCTGCTAACAGCAAAGTCAGCAGTTTGAACCCCCTGCTACTCCAAGGGATAAAGAGGAGGCTTTCTGCTCCCGTAAAGGTGTACAGCCTCGGAAACCCAGTGGGCCAGCTCTAGTCTGTCCTACAGAGTTGCTGTGAGTCAGAACCCACTCAACCTTAGTGAAAGTGATGGGAAGCCGAGGCAAAACAGGTTGCTGACACTCAAGTAGAGCTGTTTTTGTTGTATCACTGATCCATCAGACATCAATTGTGCACCTACTGTGTGCAAGACAGTGTGCTCAGTGCTAGTAATTCATTGGCCAGCAAGATAACTACAGTCTCTACCTCCTTTATAACTGAGGGTTTAGTGGAAAGGATGACACAGATTCTATAGTAGAAGGGGGGGGAGGGCGGGCGCATGGCTTTAGCACAGAGCGCTTCTCTGTGATTGTGCTGGCAGAGCCGGTAATCCGAGCATGTCTAGGAATTGAATGTGAGGAGTTCCAGGGCGGGGAAGTCTTGGTTTGTTTGGGGGACAGTGGTAAGAAGAGTGTAGCCATGAGTGAATGAGGCACGAGCAGAGTCCCTAGATGGTGGAAAGGGCTGAGCCTTTGGCTATGAGTCAAAAGTTGTTGGTTTGAACTCATTCAAAGCTGTGCCACAAGACAAGCAAGTGTGGCTATGGAACCCTGGGAGTCAGAGCCTTGAAAATCCCAAGGAGCAGCTGTCTTCTCCAAGAGTCAGAGTCAACTCCACATCAAATGGCAACAACAACAACAGTGGAAATGAAGTTGGGAAGAAAGAGTGGCAGATTGGTTGGGCTGTGCCTAAAACGTGGACTGGGTCTTGGGAGCATGGAATGCCACTGGGTGGAGTTTAACTGATGATTTACCTCCATTTGATTGGAGTATAGTGTCATGAGTAACAAGGAAACCTGATGGCATATTGGTTAAGCACTTAGTGCCGAATTGGCAGGATTTTCGAACCTGCTCAGTGGCCCTCCAGCAGGAGCGATCTGGTGATCTGCTTCTGTAATGTTAGGAACCCAGGGACTCCTATGGAGCAGCTCTCCTCTGCCGCATGATGTCACCATGGCATCCAACCCCACCAGCAGGGCTGAAGTGCCCTAGGGGTGGATTGATTCTCTGGAGGCTCAAACCAAATCCCACCGGGGCATCAACTGAAAATGGCCCACTCAATACTCATTCTTCTTACTTCCAGAATTAGACCTGGCTGTTCACATTCATGCTTCAGTTTCACATTGAATAAGGATAACCTAAAAGGAATGGATGCACGTGAACTGTGGTGTTGGCAAAGACTATTGGAAATACCCATACTTCCAGAAGAACAAAGAGATCCATTTCAGAAGTCTGGCCAGGATGTTCTTCAGAGGCAAGAGTGACAAGACTTCGTCTTACTTTAGACCTGTTGTCAGGAGACACCAGTCCCTGGAGAAAGACATCATGCTTGGTAAAGGAGAGGGGAAAGCCCTGACCTAGATGGACTGACACCATGGCTACAAGCCTTGGGACAAGTGTTCTGTTGTCCAGACCATAGGGTCCCTATGCTCAGAGCCAATTGCCTACAGATACAAAGTCAGATTCATATTGCTTCCATTTCTAAAGTCAACACCTGACCGTACAGCTTGAATTTTCCAGTTCAGGAAGACCTATTAGACATTAGAAACAAAAACAGAAAAACAATGTGTACTTCATCAGACAGCTAACAGACAGCTAAATTCAATACCGTTCTCCTATTATTAGTTCTACTCTTCCCCATTCTATTCTATGTTAAGCAAGTGATACTATTTTTCATTGATAGCAGTATCAGAGTATACATTTCATTTACTCAGATGAAAACCGCTATCGATTTATAAATACATAAGACATTCACAACAGTACAGGTGAGACATTGCTACAGCATGACGGGTTTTGATACCCAGAGAGGGTAAGACCCAGAAGTGCCACGTGGCCCCTGGATGCCTCAACGCCAGGCTTTACTGCAGTCTTTCTAGTCCAAGCAGTTCTAGCTCCGAGGATTCTTGGCACTAACAGCTTTTGCCTTAGTTGTCATGAGCCCAGACGTTCTATAACATCCCAGGCCTTGGGAAAGCACGACAGTGCTGCGTGCTTTGGTGGAGTTTTGTAGCCAGAGATAGTGTAACAAATACCAGGCCCTGAATTTGGACTTGGCTCTTGTATGGGTATCTTCTATAACCCACTGGACATTTTCACCTGTGCATCCTGCTGTTTCCTCAAATTTAGCTGGTGGAGAAACAAATTCATCATTAGGTTCCCAAACTCATCTCTTCTCCTGACCTCCTGGCACACGCTGAGACTGCCAGGTTTGCATTGGTGGCGCCGATGTGGAGTCCTCCTTCCCTGTCATCTCTGAGACCCATTGCAGCTGGAGGCGGACTGAATCTCCCTTGGAGAGTGTCTGGGATCCAACTCTCCTTCCTCTGTTCCATCTTCTTCTGGCTGTCCACCTGTTCTTGGGCTCTGGTGGGAGCTTATCTTTCTTAACCTTTGCTTCGCAGGACCCCATCATGCCCCTTTGGTTGGGTTAGACATGGCTCTGGGAGTGCTAAGAGAAGATTTGGGTGAAAGTTGATCCCTTGTGTCATTTCCTTCAGTCCCATACACGGGGACCAGCAAACGATGTGAGTTAAAACAGTGCGCCAACAACCATGGGGGTATAGAGTCCTTGGGTGGAGCAAATGGTTAACATGCTTGGCTGTTAAATCAAAAGCTGGCGGTTCCAGGCCAATTCCGAGGTACCTCAGAAGAAACCCTGCTGATCTACCTCTGACAAATCAGTTATTGGGTAGGTCTTTGCCACAAGTCAAGGTCAACTCACAACTACAGGTTTACCATGGCAAGCACCACTCCAGGAAAGTCCTCTTGCACAATATTACAGACAAGTTTTTATGTCTAGTTTCCCTATGTAGAAATTTTAGAGACAGCTTTGTCCTCTGACATTCCAGTGGAAAGGCTACTTCTTTCCATCCAAAATGTCTCCCATTCGTCTTTTGGTTTCTAAAAAATAATTATTATGCACTGGGTGAAGGTTTATAGAACATATAATCAGTTTTACAGTCAGTAATTCATACTCATTATGTTTCAGGTCACTCATTATAATTGCCCCTGAAGTATCCATCTCCTCTCCTCTCCTCTCTGTGTCTCCTGTCTCTATTCCTCCATGTTTCCTAACCCCTTTGAACATTGTCTTTAGGTAATTGCTGCCCTCTTCATCCCAAATTCTGGGTGTTTCTAATGTATGTACACCTCAAAAGTGCTATTGTTCCCCTACTAACCAGCTGGGATGACAAGTGAGCAAATTCAGTTCAATTCCATACCCAAGCGGTGCCTACGGGTCTTAGCCTCTAGGGTGTCCACCAGCCTCTACAGGACCAACAAACCTGGTGACTTTTATGATTTTGTGTTTTGCTCCACAATTTTCTCCAGCTTCTTATTCTATGTTCCTGTTAATGACTTGGATTGAGCCCTTGGTGGTTCAGGGGTAGAATGTTAGCCTGGGGAGACTCCCAGCCAAGGCACCTCACACACAACCATCACTCATCTTTCAGTGGAGACTTAGCTAAGTGTTGCAATAATGCTAGATGGGTTTCAATGGAGCTTCCAGACTAAGACAGACTAGGGGAAAGGAGATTTGTTGTCTACTTTTAAAGCGCCAGACCGTGGAAATCCTCTGGGACATAATGGCTGTCTCTGGATCCAATCATAGGGATGGCACAGGACCAGGTGGTTTTTATTTCCCTGAGCTCAGGGTAACGATGAATTTGGGAATGTCCTGGTGTGTTAGCAAAACAAGAACAAGGAGGTCTCCCATGAAAAGAACATTTAGTTGTGAAGTCAGAGGAAATAGGAAACTTCGAAACTTTGCTCTCCCCCCATTTTCTTGTTCATGGAGAGGATTTTAAATATATGAAAACTTGAGCAGCTAAACATTTGTACTTCTTGTTTGCTTGTCTCCACCCCCTCCCACTCTCTTTTCTTTGTAGTTAATTTGTGTTAGAATACATCTGTTAAACAAACATGCCCAAGGCCTTGGACCTGTGACAGCCCTTGGTAAGCAAGGTAAGAAGGTGAGGAGCAGATGTTTGCCGTGAGCTAGTAAGATTTCTGAGGATTGTGGTGGTATACCAGCTGTCTTGCAAGTGTCTATTCTTCACTGCTTAAAGGAAGATGCTAATGAGCTAATAATGGCCAGAGCTGGCAAGGGCAAGATGGAGGAGGAGAACCCTTCAGACAAAGGGCAGAGATGACAGCAGCAACCGGCTTCCTAGGAAAGGCTTCCTTCCCTTTCTTAAACATCAGAAGATGTACCAGGCTCAGGGACGTGGTTGGGCACGGGAGGATCTCAAAAATGTGAGTTTGGGAGATTAGGAATTTAGGAGACCTTTGCAAAGATCTCGGGTTTCTCATTCCAATTCTGAGTTGGCCTTGGAAATGGTTAGACCTGCTTGGTGTAAGGAACACTATAAAATAAGAACATATCTTTGTATTTGCCAGGTAAATGGATTCTTTTTGTTGATATTAATCTAGTGTCCTAAAGGTAGTTTTGAGCAATGGATTTGAGTAATGAATTCTGGATTCTCTTAGTTTGATGTAAATCCAGTCTCTCCCAAGAAGCTCTTGAATAGTATTTAAGAACTCATCGTTTCTCATTTCTCCCAAGCCTATAACTTGGCCCATTTCATTCATAAGTAAACCCCTGGTTTTGCCCGTGCCACATGAGGATCATTGGACCCATTTTACCTGGCCCAAATGACCCAATTTATTCTATAAATTGAACTCTTAGACATATGGCTTACAGTGTTTGTTAAATGTTCTCACCATCAAGTCTGTCTCAAAAAAACAAGCAAACTGAAAAACAAACCTCACTGCCAACTCATATTGACTCCACAAGACAGGGTAGAAATGCCCCCTTTGGATTTCCGAGACTGTAACTCTTTGCTGAAGTAGAAAGCCAGGACTTTCTCATGAGAGAGTTTATCTCCTCCTACAGACAATGGGATTTCTTTCAGGAAAAAGGCTAAGTTACTTAATACTATATTTTTATAAAAGACCATTCTTTTATTGAATGTAGTGCACAAAACTGAGCAAAGACAGGCGTGATTAATCTATTCCATATATATATATATTTGTATTGCACCTAAGTGATGTGCCAGGCATTGAAGTTGACACTGGGCATACAGCCATGAAGAAGATGGAGAAGATTCCTCCTTAAACAGAAAATACAGATAACAGGGAAGTAAACATATGGGCGATATAATTGAAGTGTGTTAGCTCATGCTATCAAGGAGATAAAGTGTTTGCTCCACTGTTTAGGGCAGGGGTCCTCAAACTATGGCCAACAGGCCACATGCAGTCCGCTGAGAACAATTATCTGGCACACTGGGTGTTTTGCCCTGTTTGGATTTTTACTTCAAAATGAGATATGTGCAGTGTGCATAGGAATTTGTTCATAGTTTTTTTTTTTTAAACTGTAGTCCGGCCCTCCAATGGTCTGAGTGACAGTGAACTGGCCCCTGTTTAAAAAGTTTGAGGACCCCTGGTTTAGGGCCTGGTTCAGATGGAGTGGTGGTATCAGTTGAATGCTGTCTTCCCAAAATGTGAGTGGTAAATCCTAGCCTAGAGGACTTCCGGGAAGATGGCGACGGAGTGACACATACAGAGGGACCCTGCAGAATTCAGCCCAGGAGAGGTGCTTAGAGGGAAATTCAATGTGGCTGGAACGCAGGAGGAGCATCATGAAGATAAGTAGGCACAGACCCACGGGGTTTTGAGGGTCTGGGGACTTTTGGCTTACCTTAGTGCAGGACGGCTGGGGCTTGACCTTGGCACCGCCACTGTCTCTGTCAGAGCCAGGACCATTTGGAGCCCGTAGACGGGCTTGGTCTCAACACAGCCAGTTTGCCACCGCTGGCATTGGGGCAGGGACTGGACCCTTGCAGCTCCACGGGCAGGGATCAGGGTTCAGCAACATTGTTGCTTTTACTTCTCTCTATACCCGCAGTCTTGGAGGGCTGCACTGGGGCTTTTTCTCAACACAGCCACAGCTTGCCACTGCTGCTTCTGGCCAGGGACTAAACTCTTGCAGCTCCACAGCGGGGAGTGGGACTCAGCTACATTGTTGCTTTTGTTTCCATCTCTTCACTATATCCCTGTACAGGCTCAAGTGGGCTTACTTTTATTTGTTTCCTCCTCTTTGTCTCTTTCCTGTTCTCTCACACTCCACTGCTGACCTCGAGACCATTCCCCTTAGCCCAGGACATTTATGCCTGCGCCACACCCAGCTAGGTGTGCTCCACCATGTGTAGCTAGCCCTAGGGAAAGCCCTGTTGACCTCCACCAGGGGATACTCTGCTCAACATTTTCCTGGGAAATTCCTGTCTGTGTTCCTGGGGTCCTAAGGTAGCTTGGCCAACACTCGCCAACACTCCAAGCTGTTGCAGGAATCTCTGCCCAACCTTCGCAACACCAAAGCAGGCAACCCACCAGCCTTCTGGGTCACTCCCCTGACAGGGAAGCCAGAGGAGGATAAAGCAGTAGATTAATTCCATAGTGAAATTAGCTGTAGGCAGTTCCAAGAAGCATTCCTACAAATCTCCCAGAGAGAACCAGTGCTCTTCCACTCCCTGGAAAATGGCACCTGGCTCCTCTAAACAATGCAATGCAAACAGCCATCAGCCCCAACGACCTCAATGAAAAAATGGGAGAACGAAGATGTCCCTAACATAACGACATGCATAGAAGAAGCAGACATTGAGCTGCCACAGAAAGAAATTTTCAGAATGCTACTTGGAGTCATACAGGATATGAGGGAAACAATACAGAAAAAGGATGAAATGATAGAGGAATAAAGACCATGCACCAAAGAGAAATATAGGAGCTTAGGGAGGAGACAACAAAACCAGTAGCAGAAACACAGACCTCGAGAATTGACTGGAGGAATCAGAGAACCACATTAGTGACTTGGACAGCCAAGCAGACTTTAACAAATGTGAACAAAATCTAATAAGATCATAAGAGAAGCTGAAGAAAACTTAAGAGCTATGTCTGATGCTGTGAAGTGGAACAACATTAGAATTATTGACTTACAGTAGGAAGACACAAGAAAGAAGTCATCTGCAACAATAGTGAGAGAATTCTTGGAGGAAAACTTCCCCAGCTTAATGAATGAAAACCAATGTGGCCAAGAAAGCTGATGGTGCCTGGCTATCACAAGATACAGCATCTGGGGTCTTAAAGGCTTGAAGGTAAACAAGCGGCCATCTAGCTCAGAAGCAACAAAGCTCACATGGAATAAGCACACCAACCTGTGCAATCACGCGGGTGTCGAAGGGATCAGGTATAAGGCATCATCAGAACAAAAAATTTTATCATAGTGAATGAGGGGGGTTGTGTGGAGTGGAGACCCAAAGCCCTTTTGTAGGCCACTGGAGATCCCCTGGCAAAGGGGTCTCGGGAAGGAGACAAGCCAGACAGGGTGTGATGTAGCAATGATGAAAAATACAACTTTCCTCTAGTTCCTAAATGCTTCCTCCTCACCTCCCCCCACTATCATGATCAGAATTCTCCTTGCAAGTCTGGCTACACCAGAGGTTGTACACTGGTACAGATGGGAACTGGAAACACAGGGAATCCAGGGCAGATGATCCCTTCAGGACCAGTGGTGTGAGTGGTGATACTGGGAGCGTAGAGGGAGGGTGAGTTGGAAAGAGGGAACTGATTACAAGGATCTACATGTGACCTCCTCCCTGGGGGATGGACAACAGAAAAGTGGGTTAAGGGAGATGTTGGATAGGGCAAGATATGACAAAATAATCATTTAAAAATTATCAAGGGTTCATGTGGGAGAGGGGAGCCGGGGGGGGGGGGGTTGAGGGGAAAAATAAGTACCTGATGCAAAGGGCTTAAGTGGAGAGCAGATGTTTTGAGAATGATGAGGACAATGAATGTACAGATGTGCTTTACACAATTGATGTATGTATGGATTGTGATAAGAGTTGTATGAATCCCTAATAAAATTATTAAAAAGAAATCCTGGCCTCATCCCTGAGGAATACTCCCTTTTGGGATGGGGTTTCTTTGCTGTGTTGATGAGACAGTGTTAGTGCAGGTGTGTCATAAGACAATCTTTGAGATCTTAGCAAGGCTAAACACACATGTGAGCAGCGGAGGTTTGGGAAGAGAGATGCCAAGCCATGGGAAGATCACCAAGGACTGGAAGCTGACAAGAACAGAGCTGAGGCAGAATGTCTTCTTCTAGAGTCAGGGCCCTGAATTTAGACTCTTCACACCCTAAGTTGTGAGAAAACACATCCCTGTCTGTTAAAGCCTCCCACTTGGGGTATGTCTAATATGGCAGCACTAGAGAACTGACAGGTGGCCAAGGAAGGCTTCCCATGGAAGTGAGGTGAAAGTGAAGACCTGAAGGGTACAAAGGAGACAAGGTCCAATGCTCCCGGTGAAGGAGCGGTGGTAGAAGAGTCTTCTAGGAGAGGAAAGAAGGACTGGGCAGATGGGTGGGAGAGTGGAGAAAGGGGAGATTTCCACGTTAGGCAGAAGCAAGGCCTGCAGACCTGGTACATTTGAGAGGGTCATTGGGGCTTTACTCTAAGTGTTGGGGAAAGCCAAGAAGGATCACAATTAAATGAGTGTGTGCATACACATATATTGGCTGAGGGTGAAATGGAGATACTGGATAGGGAGGTACTGCCAGAGAGCAGGTGAGAAGGCATGGTGGCACCTATACTGACACCTGTGGGAGCTGCAACTCAAGGAGGATGTCTTGCTTTCCTGAATCTAAAAAGTTTCCCACCTTTGGCTGGGTGCAGTTTCAAAGCCTACCTTGAAGGGCAATGCTGTCTTTGATAGGGTAAAAAAGATCTCTCATATAACTATGATGCACATTTACACACTCAACATTAAAGCCACTGGAGTAGAAACAGAAGAAGTCTACCAACTTCTACAGTCTGAAATTGATCAAACATGCCATGGAGATGCACTGGTAATTACTGGTTATTGTAACCCAGAAGTTGAAAACTAAAAAGGACCAGAAGTTGGAAAGTATGGCCTTTGTGATCGAAAGGAAGCCATGGAATGCATACTACAATTTTGCAAGAACAAGTGCTTCTTCATTATAAAGACTTATAGTTCAACAACATAAACAGCAGCGAGGAGCCCTGCTGCCATAGTGGTTATGAGTTGGGCTGCTAACCACAAGGTCAGCAGTTCAAAACCACCAGCTGCTCCTCCAAAGAAAGATGAAGCTTTCTACTCCTGTAAAGAGCCACAATCTCAGAAACCTGCAGAGGCAGGTCTACTCTGTCCTATAGGGTCACTGTGAGTCAGAATGGGCAGTGAGTTTCTTGGTTTAGATGGTGGCTATACCTGGCTGGCTACATGTGTGAGAAGAATTGATGATGCTGTTAGGTGCCAGCAAGTTCTGACTCAGAGTGACCCTGTCCAGTCCTGCGCCGTGTTCAGAATTGTTACACTTTAGTCTGCTGTTGCAGAGATGTTAAAGAAGCTCGGTGTCATCTGCTGAAATAAGGCCAGGGGTGCACTATGGAATGCAGCATCACTTGCTCAGATTGCAAGTTCAAGTTGAAGCTTAAGAAAAATAAAGCAAGTCCATGAGATCCAAATTGTGATTTTGAGTGTAGCCCTTTGGACTTAGAGACCATCTCAAGAATAGGTGTGATCCATTAGACACTGATGACCATAGACGTGTTGTGTGATGACATACGTGAGGAATGCTACATGTGCAGAGAGGAAAAGGATCATAGAAAAGCCAGGGCAGAAAGAAAAGGTCAAAGTGGCCGTTAGAAGAGACTTTGAAACTTGAGTTTGAATGTGACGATGAAGTGAAATATATGAACAAAACCTTTCAAAGTCAGCTTGAGGAGACAGTGTAGAGCATTATAATAAAATGTGCAAAGACCTAGCGTTAGAAAACAAGAAGAGCGAATGCATTCAGCATATCCCAAGCTGAAAGAACTGAAGGGAACTTTCAGGACTTGAGTTGCAATTTTGAAAAAATTATGGGCAAAATTTGGAATGACGCAAGAAGCATCCAAAGAAGAAGGAAAGCATGTACAGAGTCGTCCTACCGAAAGGAATTCGACTGGTGTTCAACCATTTTAAGAAGTAGCATATGATCAAGAACTTGTGGTACTGAAGGAAGAAGTTCAAACAGCCCTGGAGGCATTAGATTAGGGGGACACAAGGCACCAGAAATGGATGTAATGCCAAAGAAACACTTCAATAACTTGATGAAGTACTGGAGGTTCTCACTTGTCTGTGCCAAGAAATTTATAAGTTACCTGACCAAACAACAGGAAAAAAATCCATATTTATGGTAAGTCCAAGAAAGAGGTGATTCAACAGAATGTGGAAATTATTCAACAATATCATTAATATCACAGGCAAATAGCATGCTGAAGAAAATTTAAACTGATCACAGAATTACACTGACAGGAAACTGTCAAAAAATCAAGCCAGGTTCAGAAGAGGGAATAGAACCAGGGCTATCATTGTTGAGGTCCGGTGGGTCGAGACTGAGACCAGAGAATACTAGAAAGAACTGTATTTGTGCTTTATAGACTATGCGCAAGCCTTACACGGTGTGGACTATAACAAAATATGGATAAAGCTGGGAAGATGACAGTTTTAGAACATTTCACTATGCTCATGAAAAGCCTGTACAAGATCAAGCGATAGCCATTTGAGCAAAACAAGTATATACCACTTGGTTTTAAATCAGGAAAAATGTGCATCAGGATTGTGCTCTTTCGCCATACTTATTCAGAATGTGCGCTGAGAAAATACTCTGAGAAGCTGGGTTATATGAAGGAGAATCCCGCATCACTCTTACAGGGAGCTCATTAACAGCCTGTGATGTATAGGTGACATAACCTTGCTTGATGGAAGCAAGGACGCGAGGCATGTGCCGAGGAAGATCCAAGACTGGGGCTTCCAGTATAGATTACAGCTCAATGTAAAGAAATCAAAGCTCTTCACAACTTGATCAATAAATCTCATCATAATAAATGGAGAAAAGATGGAAATTGTCCCAAATTTCACTTTGCTTGCGTTCACAATTGGCTCTCCTGGATGTACAGGCAAGAAATCAAACATTTTCGATTGAGTTTTTTTTCCTGTCATTTATTTTTGGGGGATATACTTTTTTTCAGTATCTGAAATTCAAGATAGGTAAATTTATAAAGGCAATGCCTATATTAATGGTTTCTTGGGAAGGTTGCTGGGGTGGGGGCTGGCGGTGGTAGCTGGAGTGAGGAGCTGGTAACAATCAGTACAGAAAGAAGAAAATGTTCTAACATTGATCGTGGTGGTGATTGTACAACTCTTCTTGATATGATTGAGCTACTGAATTGTATGGTCTGCGAATTATGTGCCAATAAATCTATTAAATAAAAAAAGAAAGTTTGTTACAGCTGAGGCTGGGGTGATATTTGGTAAAATACCAAGTGCTCCCAAATCAGAAAGGATAGAGGGGTTTTCATTTAGGAGGTCTGGAGCTTACACATGAGTTACAAGTCAATTTTTCACAATGTCAATTCATTATAGACTTTTTTGGGGGGGTGATTATTAAAGCAATTTCCTGAGAATAATTATATTTAAATTTTGGTGAGAGGGGGAGGGTGAACACATTGTCATCATTCTCTTATGGAATCCTTTATCACCTGGCAACCATAAACTATAACATTGTCTATGGTGTCTACATGGTGCTGGTGAAGAATATTGAAAGTACCATGGACTGCCAGAATAGACAAATCTGTCTTGGGAGAAGTACAATAAAAATGTTTATTTGAAGCAAGGGTGGTGAGACTCCATCTCCTGTACGTTGGGCATATTGCCAGGAGAGACCAGTCCCTGGAAAAGGACATCATGCTTGGTAAAGTAGAAGGGCAATGAAAAGAAGGCCATCAAGGAGATGGCGTGGCACAACCGCCAACCTGAGCTGAACATAAAAATTGTCAGGAAGGTGCAGGACTGGGCAGTGTTTCCTTCTGTCGTACGCAGGGTTGCTGTGAGTTGGAACCAACCCGATGGCCCTGATATCAGTCACCGCATGTTTGAAATGACTACGAGACATCCGTGTAAAGAAATCAACGTGTCTACCGGTGACGAATCCAGGACTCAGAACAGCGCTGTGGGCCAGAGAAATAAATGTGTGTGGCCACTAGATGGTTTCTAAAGCTACTAGGATGAGGAAAGGCAGCAAAGGAAATAAAAGGAATTCTCATGTGGATTTGAACGCACTTATATGTCTAGAGCAGTCACTGGGTGATGCAAGCCATTTGAGTGCTCTGCCACTAAACCAAAGGCTAGCGGTTGGGGATCTACTTCTGAAAAATCTGCCATCGAAACCCTCTAAAGTATAAGCCTTGGCCATTTTTACCACTTCTAATTTTCTGAAGCTCATTCATTATGTGAGCTCCTGCATAGGCCTACCATGCCACACACGGGAATGGCCGAGTCAGAACTCACTGGTCACGCTTTCTAAGCATGCTACAGACCCATGTGCTTTTCTGGTTTCCCTCAGTGGGGTTTGGCTCAGGCGGGGCTCGCACTGCATTGGCAGAAGCCAAGAAGCAGACTCGGGAAGACAGAGGCAGCATCAGCTCGTTGAACCGGGGGTTTGAGGGACTCGGCACTGGTCCGCACGGTGCAGGTTGAGTGGAAAACCATCTTCTGGACGCCACCCCCTCTGTCCACAGCACGTTTCCTCTATTCATGTCACACTCCAAGGACTCTAGGCAGGCGACACACTTAAACTGGGCTAAGGTAATCGACACAAAACAACAGAACTCATCAGCGTCATTGTGAAATATTTTTCCTGAAGAGAAAAGAAAGTTGATGATCATTTCCCAACAATATGCAACGATTGGGCCGAGCCTGTTTCCATGGTGCGAGATCATTCAACGGAGGCTGTGGTAGTTTCTTGAGGAAAGATAATTGCACTGTGTATGTGGGACACAGCCAGTTAAAAGAAATAATCAGTCAATCAGCTTGTTTCTCACCCCTTTGTTATAGAGCCGAAAATTGGTTGAGTGTGTCTTTTCCCTATTTATTCCTGTTTATTTTAGCAGTGTGTAGATCAGGCAGGTTACTTTTAGCTCAAAGCACTCTGAGGTGACTTCCAACTGCCTCACGTTTCTCTTCAGTGTTAAATTTTAATGACGTAAGGAATTCATGACCCAATTCTCCTTGTTCAAAACGAAAACATAGCCAGCGTGGCTCACTACCTTTCTGACCCCTGCACTCAGTTATGGTAAGTGGGCAGTCTCCCCAGCCGTGGTGAACATGCATTTTCATGTGGACTCGCTTGAGAGACTCATGTACAATCTCTGAAATACCTCTTTTCCCCTCTCAGTGCTGGGTGTCCCCTCTTCCCACTCCCCCCTGCTCAAAATTATGTCTTGTAGAGCTTGTTGTTTCAGAGTATATTGATTTGCATAACCTTTAAAAATTGCCAGGCAGCATTCTGTAGCATGGAAGTGCAGTTTCATTTGCTATCTCTCCGTTGGGGGAACCTTCATTTTTATCTGATTTTTTTGTTGCTAATACCCACATATAATTCTACCTGGGGCATTCTTGACGTTTCCACCCCTCCAGATGATTTCTCCCCCGAAAACTTAGATCCCCCACCCTCATGCAAGGATTCAAACTGAAAAAGCTTTGGTCTGACTCCTCTTTTTCATCAGGCATAGAGTAAAGATGTACATGGACCCAGCATTTAATCTTTTGTTCACTGGGGAGCTGGGTTCTGATTCCATGCTTATGTTGTAGGTCTTCTAACTCATGGTGACTTGCAATCCGACAGGTCAGCAGTTTGAAACCACCGGCTGCTGCAAGGGAGAAAGATGGGGCTTTCTCATTTTGTAGAAACTCACCTGGACAGTTATAGCCTGTCCCGTAGAGTCGCTATGAATTGGCATCGACTTGATGGCAGTGGGGTGGCACATTAGGAGCTCTAGTAGCATCGTGGGTTATGTGTTGGGCTACTAATGGAAAGGTTGCTGGTTCGAACCTGCTAGCTGCTCTGCAGGAGAAAGATGAGACTTCTGCTTCTGCAGAGAAGGCTGTCTCAGAAACCCGACGGGGCCATTCCCCTCTGTCCTATATGGTCGTTACAAATTGAAAATGACTTGCCCGCCATTGGGTTTTGTTTTAGTTTTTAACTTTTAAAAAACATTTTACATGACTGCTGCTCCTGTTCAGCATCCCGCACCTCACCCCCTTGTTTTTCAGCCTCCCCGCAGCCAAAGAGGATGAGGTGGGTCACAGTAACAACCTCCCCCCACCCCACCCACTCACCAGGTCACACGCACATCGCTCGTCCCTGCCAGGGCTGGTTGGTGCCCAGGGGGATCACGGGAAATCTACTAAACCCATCTTTGGAGTCCACAGAACAACTGGTCCTTCCGACCCGGCATCCAGTGGCCCTACTCTTAGGGCTGAAGCGAGTCACAGGACACATCCCCCAGACACATGGGCACAGCTGGCGTGCCAGCCGAGTGCCCTGTCCTGCAAGCAGCATCATGGGGGTTGGAAACCAGAACATCTACGATGTACGGTATTAGGTCATTAGCTTGCCTGCCCTTTGCCCTCAATCACCAGCTCCCTTTTGCTTCTTAGCCTCGAGAGTACTATTTTTCAGGCATTATAATGTATGACAACACAACAGCTTAGTGCCCAGCTACACAAACTCCTGCAAAATAGAGCAGAGGGGATTTAAGATGGAGCCAATTCCAAATGAGAGAGACAAATTTTGGGTACCAGGAAAGGACAAATACAGCCTTGGAACAGAAGCAGCATCACAAAGTGGGGAGAGGAGGCATTCTGTGGAAGTAATCTCCAACTCATCCCCTCCTCTCCTGAGCTGGCAAGTTTAAGCCCTTATCACATCATGCTTGGGCTGTTTTAATAGAGAACTTCCACACAGCCTTTCTTTCTCTTCTCTCCAATCCTTTGTGCCAGATTAATCTTCCTGAAGCACCTGATGAATAAGCCCTCAGTGGTTCCGCCTCGCTAATGAACAATATCCAAGCCCCCAGTTTAAGGTTTGGTTCTTCTTCATTCTAGCTGGAAAACAGCCCTCCTGTTCTGGCTGCCCACGATGTCTTTGGGCAGATGCCTTATTAAACTCTGCCCAGGTGCTTGGGAGGACGAGGAAGGGCAGTGGCTAGTAACAAAGGCAGGCCCGGCTGTGTGTGTATGTGTGTCCAGTCTTCCACTCTGCTGCTTCCACACTCCTGATTTTGTGAATTTGAACATGTCAGGCACCCCTTTTCTCATCTGTGAAGTGGCAACCCCAACAGAAGTCCCTTCTCAGGAGCCAGGCGTAAAGGATAGATGAGATAATGGATGGATGTGCTTGGCAAAGTCATTGACGCCCTTTGCTACTTCCAAGCCTAGAAGGACCTGGCTTTTCATTTCGCGTTTAAGGCATCCCACTGGGGTCTTGAAGGTGTCCGGTGGCGCAGTGGCTGAGCACTCCACTGTTATTGCAAGACTTGGTGGTTGGAACTTACCCGCTGCTTCTTGAGAGAAAGCTGAGGTTATCTGCTCCTATAAGATTTCCAGTTTTGGGTAACTGTGAGCTGTGGAGGGTGGTGGTGGTGGTGGTGGTGGTGGTGGTGGTGGTGGTGGTGGTGGTGTGTGTGTGTGTGTGTGTGTGTGTGTTGGAGCTGAGTCAGGGGGGACCTCTACTACCAGTAGTTCTGTGTGATCACCACCTGTTTCATGATCTTTAAAAAGCAATTCTAATTGTGGCTTATTAACAACATTTGGCAACCTCGCTTGCTGAAAGTGAGGAGGACTCAAAGCACTTGCTGATGAAGGTCAAGGATTACAGCCTTCGATGAGGATTGCAATTCAGTGTAAAGAAAACCCAAATCATCACAACCGGACAAAAAGATAACCCAGGATAAAAGGACAGCAGATGGCAGTTGTGAAGGATTTCATTTTGCTTGGATCCACAATCAATGCCCTTAGAAGCCGCAGTCAAGAGATCAAATAACACATTGCACCGGGTAAATATGCTGCACAAAAGCTCTTTACAGGGTTGAAAAGTAGCGATGTTATTTTGAGGACTAGGTGCACCTTACCCACACCATGGTATTTTCAGTGATCAGATATGTATCTCAAAGTTGGACATTGAAAAAGGAAGACTTAAGAAGTAATTAATGCATTTGAATTATGGTGCCGTGGAGGAATATCCTAAAGGACCAACACATCTCTCTTTGGAAGTCGAATCATCAGGACGTTCCTTAGAAGCAAGGATGGCAAGACTTCATCTGACGGACTTTGAACATGTTATCTGGAGAGATTAGTCCAAGGACATCACAATTGATGAAAGAAAGGACCAGCCCCACCCCCACCCCCACCCCAGGAGATGGATTACCATAGTGGTTGCAACCTTGGGCTCAAATATCACCACAGTTGTGAGGGTGATGCAGCACTTAGGGTCCCTGTGAGGTGGACCCGACGCAATGTCACCTCCCATGAGTTGGATCAACCACAGGAGCTGGGATGGACTTGGCAGTTGGTTAGGTTCCTCCCAATGTATGGACATACTCAATCTTCTGTTCTGGGTTTTTGGATTTCATTCGTCGAGTTTCCCTGGTCCTTTACCCTCTGCTCCTGTTTTAAGGTCGTTATTGGCCGTTGGCCTCATATACAGTAGAACCCCGGTACTCGACCGCATCAGGACTCGACATAATCAGATGTGGACCCGAAATGTTGAGAACATTTTACATCGGAGCGCAAGCAAAACATCGGAATCCAACACATGTGATGTTTGTTAACAAAAGCAGTTCCTGTTTAGGTCACTCAGTGCTAGTTGGCGTTGTTAGTATGCGTTGTTTAAGCCTTCTGCGGCTGTGTTCCAAGCATTTTGCTATAATTTTCTTAGTTTTTGTGGCTTTTTGTACTGTTTTTAGATGAAAAAATATGGATCATAAGACAATTTTATTTTTAAAAGAATCATCATGATAAGGAACTGATTAACCATGGTATTGATATTGTTGATGATAATTTAGTAAACCCTTTTAGAAAACAGTTAAGGAAACGCCAACAGAAGACCACATTACAGATTTTTTAAAAGAGAAAGCCAGTCAGGTCTTAGTGAAAAAAGGCAAAGAAGGGGGAAAAAACCCTCCTGAAAAGCAGCTACCAGTTGATTTTATGGAGGGGGATTTCCAAACAATGATCCTCTCTCTCCGTACCTCCTCTCCACATCCGTGTCCACAGATCCAGATCCTCATCAATCTCAAGGTATGGGCCATACTGTAGTTGGTAAAAACTTTTTTAATGTTGTGTTTCTTATTTAAATTATTTAACTCTGAGCTTATTTATGTTGAAATTTCTGTGTAGTATTTTGTATAAAAAGGCAAGGTTAGGGTAACAACTTGGTTGTTGAGAATGGATTAATTAGTTTTCCGTGTCTCTTATGGGAAAAATTGATTCGGAACTCGACTGCATTGCCTCTTGGTGCTCCTTCTAGAACGGATTAGTGTCGAGATTTGGGTTCTACTGCAGGTGAGAGTTTAAAGGAGCACAGGTGTTACTCGTTGCTTTGCGAGCCAATCTCTTACTTAGCTCAGAGGCCCCCTCATACATAAGCAACTCAAGCTGTAAGACTAGCTCCGGGCAGTGGTCTGGAGAATCTTCTACCCTCTGGACCAGTAAGTCAGTTTTAAAAATTTATCTCTTTTTTGGAAATTTGAGGTTCTGTTTCATAGTTTCTCCCATTCTATCAGGGTTCATCGGTTCATCTATTGTGGCCCAGTGGAGAAGTCAGCAGGCAACATCAGTTGTGTTTCATGTGCATGGCAGCAGGCCATTCTGATGCCCTAAACTTTATTTTTGGTTCAAAATAGGTCCTAGAGGAAGTAATAACATTTCATTTGTGTATGTGTATACACATATATGTATGTGTATATATGTACACACAAATAGGTATGTATGTATATATATACACATACAGGAACCTACATACATGTATATATATGTGTGGATATGTTTATGCGCATATATATGTGTGTTAGGTGCTATCAGACAGTTTCATCAACAGGGATTCCATGTACAACCGAGTGAAACACTGCCTCCTCCTGAGCTGTTCGCATCGTCATTGCTGTGCTTGAGCTCACTGTGACAGCCACCGTGTCCCTTCATCTCATCAGGGAGCTTCCTCTTTTATACTGACCCTCTACTTGGCCAAGCACGAGGTCATTATGCACCCATTTTGTCTTCGGCGATTGTGTCAGGAAGGTGAGCATCACAGAAAGCGGGTTATTAGAACCCAGTGTTCTTGCGTTGAGGAAGTTCTTGAGCAGAGGCCCAATGTCTGCTGCTTTACTAGTCAACATAAATCTATGTACATAGATTTATTTCCCCATCGTTATACATAAATATACATGCCTGTATCAATACCTCTATAAATGTCCTTTGCCTCCGTGTTCTTTCTCTATTTAGGAACCAATTCTTATTTTGTCCTCCTTATTCATTATCCAGCTTTGCACAAGTATGAGGCAATTGAAAATATCATGGAATGGGTCACGTGTATCTTGGTTTTCAAAGTGACATCTTTGCTTTTCAACACGTTGGCATATGTATGTAAAACATATGTATTATATGTATTGCTTCAAAATGTGTGTAAAAATGGAATTAAAAAATGATGGAAATTTTCCATGAAAAATTTGAGGCCCCCTCATACATAAGCATATATACACCTACAGTATATATATGAATGTAGTTACTGGAACCAGTACCCAATTATTCCATGTGTGTCACACACACACACACACACACACACACACACACACACTCCATTTCTTCAAAAGGCTACCAGAATTCTATAGTCTGGTCTTTATTATGAGCATATCAAAGTTTATTCAACCTTTGAATTTTATCTCTCTTTTCTTTCTATCTTAATCCAAAGCATCCATTTGTATCTCACCTATATTCATTAATTGAACAAATATTTATTGAACACAACTTCATTATGTTCCAGGCACCTTGCTGGGCACTGAGCACACAGTGCCTGCCCACCTGCTCACACACATGATGCCATCTGTGAGCAACTGACTTGGGGAGTGGGAGGACACTTTCCTAGGCCAACCACAGTGGCGTTCCCTCTGACACACCTTCCCTCTGCTCAGTTGGAAAGCCAGGAAGTGTACATGGCAAAGCGTGATGCCTCAAAACCACCCTTGACTTGTTTATAGAGTGTACAAGGTTTTTACACACAGTCCTCTATGATGAAGATGGAGAATTCTGAAGTGTTCTTGCCTGTAGGATTTATTTTGTTTTTTAAATGCTAAGTCTGTATAAACTCAAAATAGGTGTGTGTGTGTGTGTGTGTGTGTGTGTGCACGCACGCATGTGATAGCATCTGGGGTCTTAAAGGCTTGAAGATAAACAAGCTGCCATCTAGCTTAGAAGCAACAAAGCCCACATGGAAGAAGTACACCAGCCTGTGTGATCACGAGGTGTCAAAGGAATCAGGTATCAGCCATCATCAGAACAAAATATCTTATCGTAGTGAATGAGGGTGATTGTGTGGAGTGGAGACTCAAAGCCCATTTGTAGGTCACTGGAGATCCCTTGGCAGAGGGATCTTGGGGAGGAGAAGAGCCAGTCAGGGTGAGATGTAGCAATGATGAAAAATATAACTTTCCTCCAGTTCTGAAATGCTTCCTTCCCCCTTTCCCCCACTATCATGATCCGAATTCTCCCTTGCAAGTCTGGCTAGACCAGAGGTTGTACACTGGTACAGATAGGAACTGGAAACACAGGGAATCCAGGGTGGATGATCCTTCCAGGACCAGTGGTGTGAGTGGCGATACTGGGAGGGTAGAGGAAGAGTGGGTTGGAAAGAGAGAACCGATTACAAGAATCTATATGTGACCTCCTCCCTGGGGAACGGACAACAGAAAAGTGGTCCAATGCCATTGGACCCAAAGGCTTTCTACCCACTGGCTTGTGATCGTCCTGCATTTAATGGCTTCATTGCATATGTTTTGTGAGTCTGAAGAGGACTTTATAGATTGATATCGGACATATGGGCTAATAATGGATTTATAGACTTGATATGGACTGGGCTGGGATGTTTTCTCCATGTTCAATTGCTCTTGTATATAAAGCTCTCCCTTATATACATATGAGTGTTTATGAATTTATTTCTCTAGCCTACCCAGACTAACACACAAACTCTCCAAAACAAATAACAAACAAACAAATTCAGTGGCATTGAGTTGATTCCAACTCAAAGCGACTATAGTACAGGATAGAACTGCCCCTGTGGGTTTCTGAGACTGTAACTCTTTACAGGAGTAGAAAGCCTCATCTTTCTTTCATGGTTTTGAACTGTTGACCTTGAGGTTAGCAGCCCAGTTCAAAACCAGTACCAAATAATTCCATATGGCATTTCTTCCTGAGCATGGGGACTCATGGAGCTCATTAGCTGTGAAATCCATGAAAAATTACTGCTTTGGTTTCAAGTTTTTAATAACAAGACTAGTTTTCTTGATGTCCAGTGATAGTTTTCTCTCATGTCAGCTTTTTAGACAATATTCTCAGTATTCGTGTTGGTTTTCCCCCAGAATTCTTTTTTTAATTAAACCAATAAAATAAGAAGGTAGAAATTTTTTCATTACAGAATGATTTAAGCCCATTTCACCTCTCTTTTCCTATTATATCAATGTCTAAGAAGAAAAGATTCATTCATTAAAAATCATTTTACTGGGGGCTCATACAACTCTTATCACAATCCATACATCCATCCATTGTGTCCAGTACATTTGTACATTTGTTGCCATCATCATTCTTAAAATATTTTCTTTCTACTTGAGACCTTGGTATGGCCTCCTCATTTTTTCCCCTTCCTCCCTCATGGGCCTTTGATAATTTATAAATTATTATTATTTTTTCATGTCTTACACTGACCCATGTCTGCCTTCACCCACTTTTTTGTTGTCCATCCCCCAGAGAAGGGGTTATATATAGATCAATGTGATTGGTTCCTCCTTTCTCCCCCACCTCCCCCTTCCCCTTCTGGTATTGCTACTCTCATTATTGGTCCTGAGGGGTTTATCTGTCCTGGACTCCCTGTGTTTTCAGCTCTTATCTGTACCAGTGTACACCCTCTGGTCTAGCCAGATTTGTAAGGTAGAATTGGGATCATGGAGGGGGAGGAAGCATTAAAGAATGAGAGGAAAATTGCATGTTTCATCAGTGCTGTATTATACCCTGACTAGCTTGTTTCCTCCCTGCAACCCTTCTGTAAGGGGATGTCCAGTTGCCTACAGATGGGCTTTGGGTCTCCACTCTGCACTCCCCCTCATTCACAATGATATGATTTTTTTTCTTTGATGCCTGATATTTGATCTTATCAATACTTCATGACCACACAGGCTGGTGTGCTTCTTCCATGTGGGTTTTGTTGCTTCTCAGCTAGATTACTGCTTGTTTATCTTCAAGCTTTTAAGACCCCAGACGCTATATCTTTTGATAGCTGGACACCATCAACTTTCTTTACCACATTTGCTTATGCATCCACTTTGTCTTCGGCGATCCTTTCAGGAAGGCGAGCATCAGTTTAATAGAACAAAATGTTCTTGCATTGACAGAGTGCTTTAGTGGAGGCCCAATGTCCATCTGCTACCTTAATACTAAATCTATAAGCATATGCATATATATCTATTTCCCCATCATCATATATAAATATATTTGCATATGTGAATGGCTGTGTTTAGACCTTTGCCTCGTAGTGAAAAGACTCATTCTTATTGGAAGATGTATGGTGGAAAATGTCGGGGTTGTGTAAAGGAGTGATTTATGGGGTTGATAATGCCCATGTCTGGAGAAAACCACGAGAGGAAAAATCTGGGAAAGACAAGAATGTCAGTTCCTGAAATGTAAGAATTTGTGAATGCTGAGTGGAAGGCTGAAGGAAGAAGCCCGATTGATGGCAGCAGCACTGTGTCCACAGATGTATAGCAGGTCCCAAATGGATACCTTGGCTGCTCAATCATGTGTAAGCATCAAACTCCCAGGTTCTGAACCTTTGCTAGAGTCTTCTGTGGCCATCTCCTGCTTTCTTTGGAAGATCCTGTAGTAGTTGAGTATGTGTCAAAGGGTCACGACATATGAGTATTTGTTGTTGTTTACTGCCATTGAGTTGGATCTCACTTGAAGCCACTCTATGTAACACAGAACAGAGCACAGCCTGGTTCTGTGACATCGTCAGGGGCCTGGCAATGCCCGAGTCTGTGGTTGTGCCCACTGTGCATTTTGAGTGTCTTCTAACTAAGGAGGCCCACCTCCCAGCACGATGTCAGGCAATATTGTATTCAGACGCATAGAGTTTTCATTGGCGTATATTCAGTGGTACAGAGTCAGGCCTTCCTTAGTCTCAATCAGAAAACGCTGCTGATACTTGTCCACCATTGAGACCAGGCTGGTATGTCCTAACTAATCATATAATTCCCCAGCATGACAGCCACATGCAAGCCACCTGAGTCCAACTGATGCTCAGATGGGTGACAGAGAAGCCTCTAGATGAGGCGCAGAAGCTGATGTGCTCACTACGAAGGCATGGTCAGTGGGGAAGGCACTGTTGTGTTTAGGAGGTTCTCAGCTTTGGGGAGGTTGGAGACATGCCTGCTGGATCAGACGGCTCTGGAAGGCGACCTACGACTGCTCTAAATGAACTCTATTTCCCTGGCTCCCCAGTCTTGCTTGCCTGCGGGTGTCTCCATTGTCCTGACTCATCAGAATACCTTAACAAGCAACAAAGGTCAAACAGCAGACTTGTTGGAAGTCAAGGTTGGCCAATGAACTCCATGGAGCCAAGCCCCATCCTTTTAATCAAGGTGGACACTGCTTCTGTATTTCTCTGTGAGGCTAAACCAGCAGCCCAGGGAAGTTTTAAGGTGGATTCAGAAATTAGCTTTGTGTGACTTTGCCATTGTTCTTTAGCAAGGATGTAATGTGGATACAGAAAGATGGAATTAGATCCAGACTTGGTGAATATCCATAGCCCATCTCCCATGTGCAAAGCTGAATACTTAGAAGACTCTAAACATTGCTTCCTTGACTTAAAATTTCAGTATTATAACAATCACTTACTAGTGTACCCTCAACGAGATGGATTGACACATTGGCTAGGAAAAGAGATGCAGACATAACAGAGATTGTGAGGATGGCACTGGACCGGTCAGTGTTTTGTTCACGCTTGCTTTGTGTCAGAACTGACTCCATAGCACCTGATAGAAAGTAGTGTTCTGAAACACTTACTTCATTGAGCCCTATTTCTTATTTATCCATTATTATTCAAGGCAAGAGAGAGAAGAGAAACCTTTCTGACTTCCTTTTAGCTCACTTACTGTAGAAGATGAGTGAAGGAGCCGAGCCCTGGTAGTGCAGTGGTTATGTGTTAGGCTCAAATCCACATGCTTGGCAGTTCAAAACCACCAGTAGCTCCATGAAAGACAGACTGGGCTTTCTACTCCAATGAACATGACAGTCTTGGAAACCCACAGGTGGGTTGCCATGTGTCAGTACTGACTTGATGGCAGTGAGTTTTTTGCTTTTAATGAGGGAGGTAGTAAGAAGCAGGGAGATTTAAAAAGAATTGGGAAAATATGAATCTAGAGACATCTGGCTTAAGTACCTGTTTATGTTGTAAATTCCATTAATGCTGCCACATTTTAAAATTATATACGCTTTTGGGTATCTAATAATATCCCAAACATCACACATGGCACGTTTGGGCTTCGGCCTCTCTGTCCTCATGGCTGGGTCTTCTTCTGCAGTCAATACAGAGTAGTGGTAATTCGGTTACACACTGTTATCATTCATCGCCATCCGGTTAGCTCCACTTCCCGGTGACCTCATGCACAGTAGAATGGAACATGTCCTGCCCTGTCTCCCGGATGACTGGTGTGCTTCAGGCCATGTTGCAGCTAACATCTCAGTCCATCTCTCTGACATATCCTCCTCTTCTAGCATTGGGCTTCTCTTGATGATGGGTCCAAAGTCAATGAAGTGAAATCACCCTCTCGTTTCTAGGAAGTGTTCTGGGTTTATTTCTGCGGAGAGTGATCTGTTGGTTCTTCTGACCCTCTATGGTGTATCCACTATTCTCTGCCAGTGCCACAGTTTGAATTCTTTCCTTCTTCTGTCTTCTTTTGACCTTTTCCCCTTTCACATGTATGTGAGACAATGAAAGAGACCATGCCTTGGATCAGGTGCACCTCAGTGCTGGGACATTGATCTATCATTCTCTTAATTTTAAGAAACGCTGTCAAGATACTGTCCACCCTCAGCAGTGGTCTGTGGGAAAATCAGCAGCCCACAGTCTCAGAAACACTTAAGATTTCTAGCTTAAATTTCTTTCAGTCCTCTGTTGGGGGCAGGGAGCAGGGTGTAGGGGAATACTGCTGTCTGACTGTTTTGAGCAGGGTAAAAGTGGTTAAAGTGATTTCATCGAACCTGCCGTGTTTGAACTTATACAAGAAGAATCAACTCTCATATTATTAATAAAATGTAAACTTGAAAAAAAATATGCACACTAAAGCATGAGTCCATATGATTGATACACTATGTTGATCTTCTACTCTCTGGGATAGGGGCCCCCCGAATGGTCAGTACCAAGATGGAAGAAACCAAGGGAAGGCCAAGGTCAAAAGTGAGGGAATTCTCAGGCCGATGGCTAAAGCCTCGTCCATAGACTGAAACAGGAGCCAGGGTCCCGCTGAAATGAGATACCAAGTCTACAGCCCAAAAGATGCTGTGTTGGGGAAGTCTGGAAAGCAGAGCCACTTCATGAAGGAAGAGGTAGGTGGCAGCTTGTTCCTGGAAAGATTTCTAGTCTCAGAAACCCTGTGGAGCAGTTCTACTGTGTCCTGTGGAATTTCTAGGAGTCCTGATACACTCAATGCCTGTGAGCAGGTGAACTGATCTGAGGATCAAAGAAGAACTCACAGGAGAACTGCTTACTAACTATCCAAGGTTATTGAATCTAACCTGTAGATGGACACTTTTATATATCTCAATCTAAAGTTCAACAAGCAGAAAAGATCTTTCGTACACTTACTGCACTTGTTATCTATCCCCTGTTTAATATCTCTGCTCATGGAAAGGTTGGTGAGATCTGAAACCTAGTTACCACTTGGAGCTGTGTAGGTTAATCATCCTTCTGAAATGCTAAGCACTTAGAATCCACGTCCCCCCCAACCCCCAACCCTAGCCCACCACCACCACCACCACCACCACCACCACCACCACCACCACCACCACCACCACCACCACCACCACCACCACCATGGGCATCAGCAGGTTGTAATGAAGAGTGACTGGCTCCCTACAGCAAATGGATTGTACTCCTTGATAAGAAAGGCACAAACGAGCAGTCTGTGGATGTATTCTTGGCTGAAGACAACTCCTGGCACTTGATCCGAAACTCGGTGATCTCATGGGAGCCTAAGAAAGACATCACTAGTGCAGGACTCCCGAAGTTAGAGTGTCCTGGAGCTTTAAAAAAATAATTCCACTGTCGGTCACTCTTCAAAGTGAGTGCGAATTTTGCGGAGTATGATTTGCTGTTTTGATAAGTCTGATGAAGCATGTTGGAGCATTTGCAGTGACTTAGCGGGCACCCCGATTTGTGTACATAATCTTCCCCCAATTTCAGGAATTATCCTCTCATTAATGATACTGTTAGCTGTGAGGGCGAAGTTGCACAGTGGGCTCATTGTTATGAGTAATAACAATAAAGCAAAAAACAAAACAAAACAAAAACACGCTAAACCCATAGCCATCGAGTCAATTCCAACTCATAAGGACAGAGTAGAACTGTTCCTTAGGACTTCTGAGACTGTAAATTTTTATGAGAGCAGACAGCCTCGTCGTTTATCCATAGAGCAGCTTGTGGGTTTGGCCTGCTGGCCGGAAGGTCAGCACCCCCCATGCTTGATCCATGCACCACCATGGCTTCTTGGTGGAAAACATGTAGTATCAGGTATTCACATAAGCCGTTGAAAAACGGCACCTGTGTCAAAGCTGTGGGACAGAAAAGAGTGATCCCAGGACAGCATTTTCTGGAAGGATTTTTCCTGGCCTGGAGGGCCCTCGAGATAGTGTTTCTAAAGAGAGGTGAAGGGAAGTGGACTGGTAGATGATGTTGAGAAATTCTTCATCCTGATAGGTGTGCACATGACATGGTGGTTACATATTTTACAAAACAAGTTTTATTCTGGTTTGCTGCTGTCAAGTTGGTTTTCATTTATAATGACGTTATACATCCAATCACATTATACTTCCAATAGAATGAAACACTGCCTCAACCTGCACTGCGCCATCCTCGCCATCGCTGGTTATTTGAGTTCGTTGTGGCAGCCCCTGTGTCAGGCCATCTCATTGAGCATCTTCTCTTTCCTACCCACCCTCTGTTTGCCAGGCATGATGTGCTCCTCCAAGGACTGGCTGCTCCTGATGAATTGTCTCAGTGCATGAGACCAAGTCTCCCCGTCCTCACCTCTGAGGAGCATTCTGGCTGTACTTCTTCCAACATAGTTCTTATCAGAAAGTCACATTAAAGTAAGAAGAAATGTCATTGGGCATTAACTTCAAAATTCTGTGGTTAAAAGAAATACAGAGGAAGGAAGTTTTAGATAAAATGAACTGGTCAAAATGTTGATACTTGTTGAAAATTGGAGATAGGTCGATAGAACTTTATTATATTACTTACTCTACTTTTTTTGTATATTTGAAACAGTAAAACAAAAATTTTTTTTAAGACATCCAAGTTAAAGATAATGTCAGGGAGGTGATGAAATGATCAAATCTGCATTTGAAACATTTTCTTCCTCTGGCCCTGTTTTTAAAATATATCTCTGTGAAAAAGCATAGATTTGACCAAAAGACTCATTTCAGCATAAGAGAACTGAGCATGGATATTGTATTGAAATTCAGACGTAGGGAATGGAATGAAAATCTGGTTAGTTGGTTGCTCATCCAGCAAACGTCTTGTAATACCAGTATCTGTTTCTGTTTCTTCCAGAAGCAACAGCTCAGTTTTCCTTTGGGAATGTCACCTCTAGATATCTATATATTATAGCATAACTCCACAAGAGGGCATGTGACTCCCACTTGGCCTATCAGAACACAACGTTTCCTGGTTACTGTAGAGATGAGCTTGTGGGTATAACCTATGCTCTTTGAACCAATGAGCTGCACACCTTGGACTTTAGCTGCAGTTCTTGAAAAAGAAACTGTCATCTTCTACTGGACTTCCTCGGTTTTGAGGAGGTGAGGATTGGTTTAAATTCCTCTGTCTTTCTTTCTCCCTCCCAAGCCTTCTCTCATCTTGTTTTGATCAATTTGCTTATGTGATAGTCTGTACTTTACAGAAACAAATCCACAGAAACTCATGTATAAGAGAGCATTTTATAAAAAGGTTAAGTGCACATCAAGAAAACATCCCAACCCAGTGCTGCCCAAACCCACAAGTCCAACATTAGCCCGTATGTCCAACACCAATTCACAAAGTCCTCCTCCATCTCACAAAACACATGCAATAATGCCGACTGCAGGAGGAAAGCTGAGTTAGTGAACGTGTAAGCATCTCAGCACAGGCAGGGATCTCCACACAGCTGCTCCAGCACCCAGGGCTACATCAGGGTAAGTCCATGCAGCTTCACCTTGGGAATATCTTGCATGAAGTGAGCCTTGCCAACTGAAGCAGGAAACTGGCTAAGGTAGCTGCACCCTGGTCTGACCATCACAAAGCAAGAGACCCGAAAAATAGAAAGGCGAGGCTCACTGAGCCATTTATCCCTCTGCCCTTCAATTAACTCCACATGTGTTTATTGGCCAGGTTGGCACAATAAACTAACTACCTCAGGGTACATTTTAATAACTTGTAGCTTTGTACATTTGTAGCTTTGTCACATTCACGGTGACATAGGCCCCTCTGCATAAGAAGTTCAAAGTTTGCTTTGCACCTTTTTCGATTTTTGCCAGCAGCTCACGGTCTATTAGATGATTAAGCTGATGTTCTCCTTCTCCTCCCCATAAATCTTCTACAATTTCAAACTTATATGCTCATAAACTGCTTTTTAATGGCAACCCGGGTATTCTATTGAAATCATTGTATATGGTAATTAGTAATCTGCAAGATAATTTTAGTTAATTTTAAATTTAAAATCCATCATGCAAAACGAGCTGGATCAGAGTGGAGCCACCAACAAAAGAAATGAATCTGAGTGTGAGAGATGTTGCATACCATCCTGGAAATAAAAAATGTGCACATTTCTCAGGGAATAATCATTGTCTTGGTTTTTACTTGTAATTATAATTTAATTAGGAGCCTACTTTTGCTACATTTTAAAAATACATAGTTAGCATTTAAGTACTTTCCATATAATTATCTGTTATTGAACCTGCTCATTAAGTAATGGTTGCTGCATAAATTACAGTGCTTTGTGTAAAAATATTTTTTTCACTTCACGTTGACTTGAAATACAATGATATTCAGCGACTTCCTGATATTGCACAGCATATTGCTGCTGACCATCTTAAAGGATGGAGCATTGACTGACTCTTGTTTGCTTTAAGAAGCCCTGGTATTGCAATGATTAAGTGCTTGCTTACGAACCAAAAGGTCAGTGATCTGACCCCTTCTCCCCGCTTCGACCCCCCCCCCCCATGCCCTTGACTCCCAGTGGTTTGGCAGGAGATTTCTTCTGGTTATCTGCTTCAGAGACCTCCCTAGGCCCTCACCCATCATGGGAGAAAGAGCTAGCGAAGACTGGATCAAAAGTCAAGTGTGTTTTTGGAAGGTCTGCTCTTGGACTTGATGGAATATAGGCGGGATAGAGGGTAAGTCAGCACTCTGCACGCATGTTGTTGTCTTTGGTATCAATTGCCATTCACTTGTCCTACCCATGCGACCTCATGTAGAACAGAATGAGGCACTGCTGGGTCCTGAGTCACCCTTGCAGCGGCCCTTATGTTTGAGCCCATTGCTGGGGCCGCTACAGAAGGTCATCGCCTGGAGAGCTTCCCTCATTGTCATGGCCTCTTTGCTTTACCAGGCACGATGTCTTTTTCTAGGAGCTAGGTTTCCCGATCACCTGTCCGAAGTGAGATGAACACTTCTAAGCAGTGTTCTCACTGCACTTTCTCCCAGATGGATCTACCTGTTCCTCTGGGAGTCCACAGGATAGTCAAGATTCTCTGCAACACCAGAATTCAAATGTCTCTTTTGAACTTCCTCTGTTGTTTAAAAAATCATTTTATGGGGTGGGGCTCTTACAGCTCTTATAACATTTCATCCATCAATTGTGTCGAGCATATTTGTACTTATGCTGCCATCATCTGAGCTTCCATGCACATTTGAGTTGATTGAAAAGATCATGGTTTGGATGAGATATAACCCTCATCAAATGACTTTTCTACTTTTTAACACTTTGATGAGTATTCTTACCTACTTCAGTCTCCTACAACCCTGTACACATGCATTACAAGCTATATGTTAATTTTTTGTTTCCACTGTAAGCTGAAGAAGCCCTAATGGAGCAGTGAGGTTATCCGTTGGCAGCTAACCACAGGGTAGATGGTTCAAACCCACCAGCTGCTTTGTGCGAGAATGATGACTGTCTGTTTCTTTGAAGATCTACACTCTTGGAAACCTCATGGAGGTCACTATGAGTAGCCATTGACTTCATGGAAGTGCGTTCGGTTTGCTTGCTTGGGTTGTTAGTTATCATCAAGTAGCTCTACCTCATGGCAACCTTATGTGTCATGGAAGGAAACATCGCCTGGTCCTGTGCCATTGTGATGGCCTATGAACACAGGCCACCGAGTATCACAAAGTGTGGAACAGCTTATAACCTGGCACGTGTGTGATGTTTTAGCATCTATATCCCTAAGAGAACCCCTGGGCTAACTGAGGGAGGAGAACATTGGGGATGTGCAGGCATCCAGCTTCCCTGGATGGTCTGCTTCCTGAGTGCTGGAGCACCAGTGCGGAGACCCCTGCCAGTGCTGAGATGCTTACACATTCACTGACTCGGCTTTCCTCCTGCAGTCGGCATCATAGTGTGTGTTTTGTGAGATGGAGGAGGACTTTGTGGATTCATGTTGGACATACGGGTTAATGGGTTAATGTTGGACTTGAGGGCAGCACTAGGTTGGGATTTTTTTTGTGTGATGGACACTTAACCTTTATATAAAACTCTCTCTTATACATGAGTTTCTGTGGATTTGTTTCTCTAAAGTACCCTGACAAATATAGTGGGGGATGTTTGGGGTAGCAGCCCAGAGAGGAGACAGGCCAGATGATCAGTTCCCACAGAATCTTCCCATGTGTATCAAAGAAGAGACAAGCCGTGGGAGCTGGAAGGCCGCAGATGGCCAAGATGTCCTGGAGCAGATGTAATACTCAGAGTCAGGTGGATGGAAGCTCAACCCCGACTGAGAACAGCACGGGCGAGCCAAGTGTAAACTCTGGAAGATGTGGCCTCTGTCCGTTCTTTCTTCAACCAGGCACCACCTTCTCCATGCCACCCCCAAACGAATGTCCTTTGGGGCTCAATGCTGAATGCTCCCCCTCTGTGGAGCACTGTAATCTTTATTTACTCCTCTACTGCAGTGTTTCTCAACCTGAGGGTCGCGACCCTTTTGGGGGTCGAATGACCCTTTCACAGGGGTCACCCAATTCATAACAGTAGCAAACTGACAGTGATGAAGTAGCAATGAAAATCATGTTATGGTTGGGGGATCACTACCACATGAGGAACCGTATGAAAGAGTAGCGGCATTGGGAAGGTTGAGAACCACTGCTCTACTGTCTTCTCCCAAAGACTTCTGCCCAGACCGTCACCATGTCCCTCAGCACATCCTCACCTAGTGGCGCCTGGGGGCCTCCTCAGAGGCAGAGTAGGCTGACCTACCAGCCCTGGAATGGGCCTGCACAGTGCAGAGATGCAGTGTAAACATCCCATTCAGCTCACAGCAACACTGGGTGGTGCAGTAGAACTTGCCCTTAGGGCTTCAAAGGCCGTGGCTGGTCAGAAGCAGAAAGTTCAGCCCTTTTCCCAAGGCCTGGGTGGATTTGAACTGCTGTCACCATTTTGCTTAGTATTTCAGCGCTTCACTTTCCGTACCACCCAGAGACTCCACAGATGTTCGATATCAGGAGGTGGTCAGTGGAAGATGGGAGAAATGAAGTCCTAACCTGTTTGATTGTTGGTTCACTTTCCTATTTGCTCAAGCTGGAATTACGAGGATGCAGTGAACGACTTCATATCATCCTCCTCATCACAGTCTTTGTAACTTCCACCGGTGGACCCAGGTGCTTCTCGACCGTCGAGAAGACTGGGTAGTTTGCTAATACTGTCAATAAGGTACATGCCCCCTGGGCAATCCACATAAGACATACGGAACTCTAAGGATGGGATTGGTCAGTGTCACCAACTCATGGGGCTTCAAAGGAGCTATTGGCGAGGTGGGGGGGCGGGGGGAGTTTCGTGACCACCAAGAAGATGGGAATGGAGCGTGTCTTTCTGACTCACAGCAAACTTTTGCAGCAGATTTGCCCACTGCATTACATGGTTTCATTTCCTGAGGTGCTTCAAACCAAAGCCACTTCCTCAGGGTAGATTCGAACTCAGTCACCCCAGAGGACAGAGTCGGACGGCTTCCCTGGGTTTCTGAGGTTCTAAGTCTTCACACGGGCCGCGTCTTTCTCCTGTGGAGCAACCGGCGGGTTCCAACCACCAGCTCTTGGTCGAACAACTTAGTGCTTCCCACGTCTTCACCAGGGAGCCCCTTCTGAGGGGTGGCGAAGTCCAGACCGTTCGTGGCGGGCAGCCTCAGCTCACCTCCACCGTTGAGATTTGGATAAAGCCGGTTTACACGCGTGTTGCGATGGCTCTAAGCATACTGCCTTTGCAATGATGAGCGTTCCTTGTGAAATCTAGAAACCTTCCATCGGACTTCCACCACGTATGTAGCTTCAGTGGCTGGGGTTGAAATGTGCGCGCTATGACATTAGCTGCGTCCATCCACTTTATGGCCGCGCACTGTTGGCCTGCAGATGGATGCATCGGCGGCACGGCATGGGGTGGTGGTAGGAAAGTGAGGCTGACGTTCTCTCTCTCGCTCCTCCAATTATTCTAAGAAGAAGAAAAGTTCGAAACAGAGAAAAATGGAAATGATCCAGTACTCCCCAACTCTTCTGTCTAGGTAAATCAATGACATAATTAAAAACTAGTAAATATAAATGAGCGATGCCTTCTACCATTAAGCCCAGGAAATGTATCTGATTATGAAACACCGACTCTGTGTTCTGAAATGTCATATCAATTATAAGAGACACTTTTACACATCTCCCGGAAAACTATTTACATAAAACTATATTTTTATATACCATGTAAAACACTGAAGTATAGATTTAATCAAAACTGTAAATAAGACTAAAGGTATGCTATAAGCATGAAATATGCAGGCATAAAAAATCTTAGGGAAATTTTAAATCAATTTCTCCTTGAATTATATTGGTCTTCCTATTCCCTGTATTGCTACCAGTCCCCCAACCTCCTCTTTCCCTACTTTAACATCATACTTTTTCAGTGGAGAGAAGGCATTTTGGGGGGTTGCGAGAAATGGCAGCAATTTTATTTTTTCTGCGTTTAGTGGGGAAAGGGAGGCAAATTGGGAAAGTAAACTCCTCCACTCATTCTCAATCATGTTCTGAAGGGCCGTCCTCTTCTTGCCCAGAGGCCATGTCGACTACTCCGCAAACCTGGGCTTTAGCACTGGCTAAGCCAAGGGTCTGAATCCTGACTCGGACCCCAGCTGTGCATCCCAGGCATGTGACTTGACCCTTGACCCTTCTTCATCTGTGAAATGCAGGAATGCTGCCCACCTTTCTGGTGGTGGTGAGGGTTAAAGGAGAGGGTGTAGGGAAGTCTGAGGGACTTTTTTGGGCTCAGGTATGGTTTCCACAGTGCTGCAGTGCCCACCTGCTGCTGCTCCTTTCTTGGTGTTCTGGAGGGGCTGACCGATCTCCACATTATGATGGAGTGGACATGGGTTGGGTAGAAAGTCACCTAGAGATAAAGGATCGCCATTGTTTTGCAGGAATGTTCTCGAATGATCTATTGTTTCAAAGCCACGGGAAGCTCTGTGCTCCTTCCTTCACTCTCTTCTTCACTCTCTTCTCCACAGGCTCGAAGATGTCACAGACTTTGACTTCCAGAGTCTTCCTTTGGGAGCTGCCTTAGGCCTGACTCACCAAGACAGGCTACTCTGATAGGAAGAGGTCAAGTGCAGGGAGAGAAGAGAAGAGAAAGACAGGCTGAGTGAGTTTGTTTTATGGAAAGCAGTATGGGTGGGCAGAGAGCTAAGCTGTTCTGATTTATTTGGGGGCGTTTCTGGTTTCAGCACCGAACATTTCCTTGTCCCTAGAAATCACTCTGCCCTGAGACAACCAGACTGGTCGACTGCCGTGCGCTATGTCCCGGAACTGTAGTTCTGCAATAGTCAGAAATAGAAAGTAGATTAGTGCTTGCCTAGGATTTAACTTAGGAAAAGGGGTGGCTGTAAATGGGAATTCAATGAGTTTTAAGGGTGATGGAAACATTCTAAAATTAGGCAGTGGTGATGATTGTGCAACAATATGAATATACTAAAAATAATAAGGAAGTGTCCTCTTGCCATGTGCATTTTGTGGTGTGTAAATAGCATCTCAATAAAGCTGTTTAAAAGTTAATTACAGAATGACATTTCCGTAATGAAGCATTTAATTTGGTTGACCAGAAAACAATGCATGCATTAAGAAACTGAACGGCATTGCTCACCAGATTGGCAAAAATCTTAAAAGCTTGGCAAAATTCAGAGTCGAGGAGGATGAGCTTTGCTGTGATGCTCACCTGGTCCTAGGTGTGCCTTCACAAAACCTTTAAAGAGGAGCAATTGGGCCACGTGAATTCAAATGTAAAATGCCCACACTTGTTGATGTAGCAACCTCATTCTAGAAATATGTCCTCAGCAGGTAATTGTCAGAGGTGCCGCTATGTGCAAGCCTGTTCCTCTCAGATGCATTATACTTGAAACAGTGGCTCATGATTGGAAATAATCTAAACATCCGCAAGGGCCAGTTGAGATGAGTTTCAGCAAATTCCTACATGGAGCCACTATTTCCTGTGATGCACAAATGATGACATGAAGCCAGACTTTCTAGTGTGGCTAACTGTCCTGGTTTGCCTAGGTTTCCTCCTGGGAACGTCCTGGGCCCAGGGATCTCTAACAAGTAAAACATCTAGAATAACAGTTCTCAACCTGTGGGTCCCAACCACTTTGGGGTTGAACGACCCTTTCACAGGGGTCACCCAATTCATAACAGTAGCAAAATTAGAGTTATGAAGTAGCAACGAGAATAATTTTGTGGTTGGGGAGTCACCACAACATGAACCTGTATTCTTTAATTAGGCATTAGGAAGGTTGAGAACCACTGATCTAGAAGGAAGTCACAAAACGCTAGTGAGGGATGCTCTCAGGCAATGAGAGAGCATGCTTTTTCTTTTTTATGGTGTTTATTTGGATTTATATTTAGTAGTAGTTGAATCTTTACAGAGGCTTGTTTTGCATTTGAGGGAAAGGCAACAGAAGCATTTGCACTTAAAAAACAAAAACAAAACTTCCACTTACATATTTCCAAGGCAACGGCATCTTAAGTACACAGGAAGGGAAAGTAGTTCCTCTTTTATTATTTTGCATGCATTCCTTTTATGTGATTTGATAAGCCATGGGGTGGTGGTGGTGTATTTGCACACTAGCCTTAATTTGGTATGTATCTGTACCCGGGCACACACATAGCTAGATGAATTGTCTGCAGGGTCTAAGGGGATGGGAAGGTCAGTAACTGCCTTGCTTTCTCTTGTAGCACCTAGGCCCTAGCACAGGGCATGACTCCTGGGAGGAATACATGTGCTTATTAAAAAACAATGAAGCAATACATCAGAATTGGACTGAAATCCCTTTGAAACATGTGGGCAAATCATTGAACAGGCTATTATCTTGTAATGATGCCCATTGACTTAGCTGCTAGAAGTTTCCTTTGCAATGAATCGACTATGAGCTTGATTGCATTGATTGCTTCCCCCCATGTTGGTTTTCATTTTTGCTTTGCCCTGACTATAACACAGTGCATGCCCATTATGTAAAAGTTAAAAGAGTTGTCGAGCAGAAACAAAATTAAAAGCCTCTCTGGAGAGCCACTGGTAAGCCCTTTATTAGGGAGCCCAGCTGCGACTCTGTCCTATAGCGTTGCTATAGGGTAACTAAGGAGGCTGAAGGGTGCAGCGGGTAAAGCAGCTTAGCTGCTAATCAAAAGATTGACCCCCAGCTACTCCATGGGAGAAAGACGTGCAGACAGTTTCTGTGAAGAGGACTGCCCCGATACCCCGTGGGGAAAGTTTGCTCTCAAAGGTCTTTATGAGTAAAACCAGACTCAAGGGCAATGAGTTTTATGGGTATCTTTTTTCCCTTTGCCGTGTGGAGTCACTTGCATTCAGGTCAATGCACATATAGCCTTTCCATTTTTAACAGCTCCATGGTTGCCTACTGTGTAGACAGAACATGCTTGAACTGGATCGACTAACTTTACAAATGGGCCTTTCTGCTGAACATTGCCTGATTGGGCTCATCATTAAGTAAGTGAATATAACATTCCCAGTAGACTCACTAGACCCACCCCCAGACCAAACCCAGTATTATCAAGGCATTTTGACTCATAGCAACCCTGTAAGACAGAGCAGAGCTACCCCTGTGGGTTTCCAAGGTGGTAAATCTTTCTGGGAGTAGAAAGTCTCATCTCTCTCCCACTGAGTGGCTGGTGGTTTTGAACTGCAGACCTTGCAAGTTAGTAGCTCAGTGCACACATCACTGCACCACCAGGGCTTCTGCTCAGTAAAAGGGTCTCCGTCTCTCTATTAAAAACAAACAAGTAAACTAACAATTGCTGCTGAGGTGGCCTCAACTCATGACTGCCCCATGTGTGAGACTGTGTTCCATAAGGTTTTCAGTAGATGTTTTAGAAGTACATTGCCAGAACTTTCTTCTGAAACCCCTGTGGGTGGGCTTGAACTGTCATATCTTTCGGTTAGCTCCTTCACAATTTGCACCACTTAGGGACTCCACTTTCTATTTATGGAATTATAATTTTCAGGAGAGGAGAATAACTTAACAGGAAAAGATTATTTTTTGATACTTTTCTATAAGTCTGCAGTGCTAGGAATCCCAGGTGAAGAGCCTCTGTTCCAAAGGAGTTCTTTCCACCCAACAGGAGAATTAAAGATTTTCTGGAACCACAAGGCTGAATGAACTCCTGAGACCATGGTCCTTAATCTTTAAACCTTAAACAAAAATTATCCCCTAATGTCTTCTTAAAATCAAACAATACATTTAATTAGCTAGTGTGCTATTCAGGGCTGACTAGAGAAACAAATTCATAGACGCTCATACATGCATAAGAAAGAACTTTATATAAAAGAGCAATTGTATGTTGAGAAAACATCCAAGCCCAGTCCAGATCAAGTCCATAAGTTTGATATTAGCCTATATGTCCAATACTAGTCCATAAATTTTTCTTTAGACTCATACAACACATGCAATGACACCAAATGTAGGAGGATGGATGTAAAGTCTAGTGGATCCAGTGGCAGTGAAAGCATTTCAGCACTGACTGGAGTACCCATGTGGCTCCTCCAGTTCCAGGGCTCTGGGTCCATCAGCATAGCTTCATGTGGCTTGTCAGCAGGAAGATGAAGCAACGAGAGAGTGTGTTTGGCTGCCAGTGAGTTATTTATCTCCATTGTGCCCCCAAATGAGGTCATCAAGCTGTGACCTGATTGACAGGGTAGAGTCTACCCTTTGCAAGTTGACAGGAGATTATGTAACTGCCACAGACCATCCCTTCTCAACTTGACACTTTTATACAACTCTTTAGCCATATATTACTTTTACATAAAATAATAAAATCATTTCTATACCTAACAGGATAAAACTATAATACATACAATATAATATATGCCCAAAACTCATTTAAACATAATATTCTATATGTGAACACCACAACAATGTTCTATGCCCAGCAATTTCAGTTAAGTAACACCTACTCTTTAATCCTATGAATATATTCCCCCACCTATGAAAGTTTGTAAGCCAACCGCTTCATGGCCTTTATCCACTCATTTTTGGGTATCCAATTTCTATACTGCCCACTTACATCAAATCTTTGATGTGAAGAATCTTCATTCCAGTTGGAACCTTGTGAAGTTTGCATCCATACATAATGTGAAATCAGGAAAGGCCATCCAGAATGTCTGCAGCAACATGCACCATTTCACAAACTTGAATATCTTTCTTCTCTTCATCTGGTGGGGTTCTGGTTAACTGAATGTGGGCTGCCTCATTTAGCCTCACCGGGTGCCCATTGGCCACCTTGCCTTCAGACCACCAGTCCCATCACAAATTCTAACAACTCTAGGACCCTTGGGCTAGGCCTTAAACTTCAGACCAGGCAACCACTCTCATTTTCTCCTCTAGTCCCTGTGAACCAGGTCCACAGGTGCCAGTTACTAGATTCAACCCTTCTCTGTATTTCAGCATTTCTCTTGCTTCCACTCAACAAGTGGATCCAGGTGGTCACCTTGCAAGCAATTCAGCCTGCCCACAGGCTCCCTTTAGCAGTTTAGTCCTAGAGAGGAGTTTCTTCAAGGATCCAGATTTTTCCAGCTTTAGGCATAAACCACTAGCTCAAAATTAAAAAGCAAAACAAAACTCCAAAGAGTTCCTTTATTTCCCCACTCTCCAATCTGTCAAAAGCCCTCTAGACACGTCTCTTTACCTTTGGCTGTCCTGAGCACTCAAGACACTGGGTGGGGCTCATCCTGTTAGAGCCTTCTTTGCACGTGTGTCCTACACCCATTTAAAGATCCACTTTTAGTGGCTGAAGCCAAAAAGGCTTACAAACTCTATTTTTACTTCCCAATAATCATTTCTATCAATGGTTCTATCAATAACAAAAGACAGAAGAAAACAGTATAAGCCTAGTAGAGCTCTATCCTAAACTTATCTTAAAACAGTCAAGTTCAATCCTTATCTAACTTATGTTAATCCTTATCTAAACTATTCCAATGATACAAAACATTGCCTTAGGCAACAGACGGAATCAAGCCAGAGCCAGGCTTTCTGTCAACCATTTTCACTAAGCAGCATGATCTCTGAGAAATTCAAGGGGCGATTTCACCCCTTGAGCTCAAAATATACATTGATCACATTCATTTTCGCCATTTCAAATAGAAAGAATCAAAACTTTAATTTCTCATAATCTTTCCAGAAAACAACCCAGTATATTGCACGGCCATACCTGACTTTTGGCTAGCCAAAGAAGAAAACCTACCACGAGGCAGAGGTCAAACAAGCATCCACTCTCCATCTTCATGATTAGTTTCCCTAGTACCCCACTCCTGGTACCACAATGTGTTAATCAGGGTTGACTAGAGAAACAAATTCATAGATACTTAAATGCGTACAGGAAAGATCTTTATCTAAAGAGCAATTGTACATTAAGAAGACATCACAGCCTAATCCAGATGAAGTCCATGAGTCAGATATTAGCCCATATGTCCAATACTAGTGCATAAAATCTTCTTTAGACTCATGCACACATGGAATAACACTGAATGCAGGAACATTGATCATAGGTGAGTGGGTAGAAAGGTCTAGTGAATCCGGTGTGGTGAAAGCATATGAGCACTGGCAGGGGTTTCCTCGTGGCTCCTCTTGCTCCAGCGTTCTGGCTTCATCAGTGTAGCTCCATGTGGCTCATCAGCAGGAAGATGAAGCATTGAGAGCACGTGTCTCCAGTGAGCTATTTTTCTCAGCCTCCAGTGAGCCTTGTATCTACCTTGTGCCTCCAACTGAGGTCATCAAGCTGCGACCTGCGTGACAGGTTAGACTCCACCACTGTGCAAGTTGGCAGGCGATTATGTAACTGCCATGGCTAGTAAAGAATCTTCCTTGAGCATTGCACTCTTTTAATAACTATGGGATCAAATTGACACCAGTAATCTTGAGATTAGGTAGGTCATTTAGGGGTCAGTGAGTGTATCTTAATGGAGGGGAGTGTTCGTTAGTTTTCATGTCAATTTGGTTGGGCCATGTTTCTCCCATGATATGATCTAATATAATGTTATCAGCATCATGATGAGACCTTCTGTGAGCAGCCAGGCAGTTGTTGGAAGATTAAGGTCGGGGGGAGGTGGAGGTGTCCCCTTTGGTCAGGTCACAGACTTACTACAATTAAAAAGATGTTTCCTTAGGAGCTTGACCTACTCCTTTTTAAGCAGACATTGTGGGAAGGCTTCTCTCTCTTCTTGCTGGTTCAGAACCTGCACCTGGATCATAGACCTGCCGTATTGCTTGCAGGCTCTGGGAGCTACAGAAGCTTGCCATATTGCCCTGCTGCTCTTGGGCTCATTTGACTTTGCAGCCTGATTGCAGCACGGATGGGTATTTCTGCTTCCTGGTTCATCAGCTCTCAGCTACACAGCCAGGAAAAGCCTACAGCTTAACATCCAACACACAGATTTGAATTAGACTGTACTTATCTATTTTACAACTGTGTGAATCACTTCTTGAATGTATGTAGGTGTGTGTTATATATTAATAGTTTTACATCTTTAGAGAACCCACTCTAATGAAGGTACTGCAAGACTTATACATTGATAGTGGGACTATAAAGTGGTAAAACCACTATGGAAAATGGTATGATGCTTCCTTAAAAAGTTGGGAATAAAGATGTTATATAATCCAGCAATGCTATTATTCCTGTCATAGGGCATAGTCAATGCTAAAAAGAAAGAAGGAAAGTTGTATTCACAGCAAGGTAGAGTAATCATAGATTAGAAAACAGGGATGCATCTCTTTTTGTGTTTGTAAATGTCCTATTTAATCAACCCCTAAAGACAAAATTTTCACAACTCGACCAATGGGTGACACCATGATAAACGGAAAAAAGGCTGAAGTCATCAAGAATTACACTTTTCTTGGATCCACAACCAACCCTCCTGAAAGAAGCAGTCAGGAGTTCAAAATATGTGTTGCATCAGGTATATCTGCTGCACAAGACATTTTAAAGTGTTGAAAAGCAAGGATGCTACCTTGAGGACTAAGGTGGTCCTGACCCAAGCCGTGATATTTCCAATTGCCTCATGTGCATGTGAAAGTTGGACACTGAGGACTGAAAACAAAAAAAGGGATTCATTTAAATTATGGTGCTGGAGAAGAACACTGAAAGTGACATGGACTGTGAAAAGAGCCAATAAATCTGTCTTAAAAGAAGTACATCCAGAGTGCTCCTTAGAGGCAAGGTTGTTGAGATTTAGTTTCGTGTACTTTGGGTGTTGTCAGGAGAATTGAGTCACCGGAGAAGGACATTCTTGGTGGAATATAGGGGCGCAGTGAAAAGAAGACCCCCCATGAGATGGATTGACACAGTAGCTGCAGCGATGAGCTCAAACATAAGACAATTGTCAGCAGGGGTTCCATGGAAAGTAAATGTCTAGAAAAGAATGATGGAATATATGTATGAATATGTCAGATACAATTGATGCATGGATTGTAGCAAGAGTTGCAAGAGCCCCCAATAAAATGAATATATATATAATAAAATTATTATATATATAAAATAACAATTGTGAGGATAGTGCAGAACTGCATGGTCTTTCACTGTTGTGCATAGGGTCATTGTAAGATGGAATAACTTGATAGCACCCAAAAACATATGATATATTGCTAGGAAGTATGCCAGGATCCCTGGTGGTATAGTGGTTATGCATTCAGTTGCTAATTGCCAGGTCAACAGTTAGAACCACCAGATGCTCTGTGGGTGGAAGACAAGACTTTCTACTCCTGTAAAAATCACTGTCTCAGAAACCCACAGGGCAGTTCTACCCTGTCCTATAGGGTTGCTATGAGTTAACACCACTCTACGGCAGGAAGTTGTTATGTTTTATAAAGCACGCCAAAGAAGTAAGGAATTTCAATGAAAAATATATGCACATATTTGAGATGCTGATATAGTAGGTATTATGATAATTTAATGTAATTAGGCAGATATTTTGTTCTGAGTGAGTTCTTTCTCACATTTTGGGAAGTTTCTATTGTATAAATTTGTGAGCTAATATTCAAAAAATAAATAAACAGAATAAACCTTTTGTTGTGATTTGGGTGAAAGTTTGTTCTTGGACATTCCTTATGAATGGATTCAGAATCTAGAGTCTTGAAAACGATTTGCTCAATAATCTCAAATGAGTGGATGGCTTCACTGACTCATTTATTTTCTTAGACGCCATTCACTCTTTCAACACCTACTATGTGTCAAAATGCCAGGCATTGTTATAGATCCTTGGGCTACACCAGTGATAAATCTTTTCCTTTATGTAGCACATTATCTGCTGGATCAGACTGTCTTAAAATGTTACAGTTTGCCGTTGTTGTTGCTGCTGTTCATGTATGTACCCTTTGCGGTCAACTCCACCCACAGGTTTTCCATGGCTGAAATATTACAGCAGCAGACTGCTCCTCTATTTCTCTGGTAGAGTGGCTGCCGGTTGGGCTCAGCTAAGCACTTAACCGTTGTGCCCCCAGGCTTCCTCTTTGTGTCTGTAAATGGGTTGAATTGTGGTCTTAAAGGTCCTCACCCTTGGAGCTATAAATAACTATTGCTATCAAGTGCACCCTAACACATAGGATGCCATAGGGCTGAGTACAACAGCTCCCTAGGGTTTCCAAGATTGTCATCGTGAAAGAAGATTCTGGAGCTACTGGTAAGCTCCAACCGCTGAGCTACCTACCGGTGAGGAAGCCAAACGCATAACCACTGTGCCACAAGGATCCTTTTTCTTTAGTTGAGCTCCCTTCCAAAATAACCCTTCTCTTATTTAAGTCACTCTAAGTAGATTGATGTGGACCGCAGCCAAAGAATCAGCACCGCAGACCTGTGATTAACTCTCACAACAAAGGCTGTGTATTATTTATTTCTGTCTTCGCCATGCCAAGCACAGTGTCTCGGAGACCTGGTAAGCCTTCAGTGAATGCTTCTAAGTACACTTCAGCGAGTATCTCCTGGGTTGTAGGTGGTTAATAAACGTGCTCTCATGGCATCCTCACCAATGGCCCTGGGAGGCTGGCAAAAACAACCTCTCTTTCCAGGAAACATAAGTCATTTGGTACTAAGTGGTGGAATAAGTGGTAGTAAGAACCCCAAGATTTCTGTGAAGCCACACATCACCGAGCACAGGGGTCGGCAAACTTTTGAGATGGAAGAACCGATTCTGTTTCTCACAACACGTTTAAAAATTATTTGAGAGCCCTCAATATATTTTCACAAACAACCGAAACATTGTCCTTTTAAAATGTTCTATTTTATTTCAGAGCCCTATATGGATTGAGAGCCGCAGTTTGCCCACTCACGCCCAAGTACATAGTACAACTTTTGAATGAATGAATGATCAAGTGTGGAATTAAAAGATGAGACCTAGAAAAGGCAGAATGAAAGAGTTTTTAAAGAAACCCAAATATTGGGATGTGTTTATTATAGTGTTTGAATGGCGAGTTGTTGATGAATCATCTGAATGGAAATTCCTCGAGGACATGGAATTTTCAGATCTAGTGAACAAAATCCTATAAGGAGGAGGCCCAAGAATCTTCCCCCGCCTCCGCCCTTCAATACTTGTACCCAGTGGATTTTGATGTATCTCATAGATGGGAGCCACTATAGTCGTCAGCTTAGGGGGGGTGGAGAGGCTCAGGGTCTTTGCAATGACTTGTTCTTTTTTAAAATCATTTTATTGGGGGCTCTTACAGCCATTACAACATTCCATACATCAATTGTATCAAGTATATATGTGCATATGTTGCTGTAATCATTTTCTAAATATTTCATTTCTATTTGAAACCTTGGGATTAGCTCCTCTTTTTCCCTCCCTTCCCCTTCCCACCCTCATGACCACGTGATAAATTGTAAATCATTATTGTCTTTATATCTTACACTGACCGCTGTCTCCCTTCACCCACATTTATGTTGTTCATATCCTTGGGGGGATTATGCATTGGTCATTGTGATCGGTTTCCCCTTCCTTGCCTCCTCCCCCGACCTTCTCCCTACCCTCCTGGAATCACTACTCCCAATTCTGTTCCTGAGGGGCGTATCAGACCTGGATTCTGTGTGTCATGATCTCTTATCCTTAACACTGTACATGCTCTGGTCTAGCCAGAACTGAGAGGCAGGACTGGGGTCATGATAGTGCGTGTTGAAGAAGCCTCTAAGAACCAGAGGAATATTGTGTGTTTCATTGGTACTAGACTGTGCTCCGGTTGATTCCTATCTTCCTGTGACCCTGTTGTGAGAGGATGTCCTATTGTATACCAAAGGGTTTTGGGTCTCTGCTCTGACCCACCTTATTTTCAACAATATATTTTTTTTGGGGGGGGGTGTTGTCTTCTGGTGCCTGTTACCTGATTCCGTCAATACCTCATGATCGCACAGGCTGGTGTGCTTCTTCCATGTGGGCTTGTTGCTCCTCTGCTAGATGGTCGCTTGTTTAACTTCAAGCCTTTAATACCCCAGGTGCTACATCTTTTGATAGCTGGGCACCATTAGCTTTCTTCACCACATTTGCTTAAGTGCCCATTTTGTCATCAGCAATCGTGTCAGGAGGGTGAGCAACACAGAATGCCAGGTTGTTAGAACAAAGTACTCTTACATTGAGGGAGGGCTTGAGCAGAGGCCCAAAGTCCATCTACTTACTCAATATAGTGCCATATAAATATATGTACATAGGCCAATACCTCTATCTTTATGAATTAATATATTTACATAAGTGCATACCTATGTTCATACCTCTATCCATTGATTTGCTTCTTAGAGCTTTCTTCTGTTTCCTTTGACCTTTCTCCTACCCCACCATCATGCTTTCCCTTCTTCTGCCTCATAGTATTTCTTCTCAGCTAGATTGCTTTTGCTCCAACACCACCAAGATCTCAACGTCCTCCTTGTCATTGCTTTCAATTCCTTAGTTGTTCCCCTGGAAATAACGTGTTCTTTACGTTAATACTCTGCTATCAAAGTGATCCCCACTCACAGTGACCATATAGAGGATTCCCAAGGCTGTGACTCTGTGCAGGAGCAGCGAAGCTCATATTTCTTCATGAAGCCACTGGTGGGTTTGAATCATAGAACTTGTAGTTAGCAGGTCGACACTTATGAGACACTGTCAGGTGGTGCCAAGTGATATAGCTACCCTACATTAAGCAAAAAGTAATGTTGCTTGGTCCTGTGCCATCCTCACTGTCCTTGTTAGCCTGGAAGCCATTGTTGCAGTCTTTGTGTCAACTGACCTTGTTTTGCTGACCCAGCTTGATATCAATCTTACTCAAGCAATCTGCTGAACACACAACCTGGAAAGCTAGACTTTATGAAGCAGAATGTGGCATCAGGATTAGAAAAAGACTCATTCAGAACCTGCGATCTAAAGATGATACAACCTTGTTTGCTGAAAGCAAAGAAAACTTGAAACACCTATTGGATTATGGATTATACCTAAAACATCGGAGTGGTTATGAGAATGATTCAAGACCAGGCAGGGTTCTGAGATATATACATGGAGTTTCTATGAGTTGGAACTGACATTAAGGCACCCAACATCACCAACTACACCACCTATGAAAAGGAGTCCTGGCAACACAATGGTTAAGAACTTAGCTGCTAACTGAAAGCTTGGCGGTTTGAATTCACCCAAGGGCACCAGGAGAATAAGAGCTGGTGGTCTGTGCCCTTAAAGCTGCAGTCATGACGGTCCAGTGGGGCAGTTCCATGCAGACACACGTGGGGTCACTGTGAGTTAACATCTATTCGGTGGTGCCCAAAATATCACTGGGGACAAACACTGTTTTCCTTCGCCTTCACTTAGGTGAATATTTCTGTAGAAATTTTATAAAAGTCCAACCTCCTGTGGATGGGGAAAAATGGAACACACACACCCACCCACCCCTCAGCTCTATTTGGAGGAGCAAACTGCTGCTTTGAGGTTTATTCAAACAAACAGACTTGGGTTCCAATCTTGGCTTGGCCATTTGCTTAATGTCTGTTCCTGAATAAGTCCCCGAGCCGACTAAATGGAGAAAAGGATACCAGCCTTCTAGGGCTGATATAAGCAGCCTTGGTGGCACAATGGCTAAGCATTTGGCTGCTAACTGAAAGGTTGGCAGTTCAAACCCATCCAAGGGCCCCTGGGGAGAAAAAGACTGGCAATCTGCTCCTGTACAGATGACAGGGTAGGAAACTCTATGGGGCACTTCTATTCTGTCATATGGGGTGCTGAGAGTTGGAATTAACTGAATGGCACCCAGCAACCGGTCTTCTAGGGAGACTAATGGTATACTCATGCACATAAAAGTTCTCAGAAAGTAGCTGGCAGAGATTAGGCCCTGAAATGTTAGATTATCTTTCTGATATTTTATTTTATATACCAAAAGCTATTGAGGAGCAACAAAATCTTCATCATCCACGTCTGTTTTAATAGATGCCTGGGAATCCGTCACTAGGTGACATGACTTAAAAGAATAAAATCTGCTTGAACTTGCAAGGTTTCTTGATTGGGGGGTTGGGCATAGTTTGACTTATCTGGGTAAAGACTAGGCATAATAAAACAGTTATTTTTAAAATATCTTCAGTCTGTGAAACTGCTAGTTTTCACACAAAGGAAATTCACATTAATAAAATATTACTCCAATGCCTTAGAAATCGACATCAAAAAAAGCCCCTGTGATTATATAAGTGCTCTTAGCCTAGCTACTGTTTTGGCCAAAAGCAAACCTGGGGCTCAATTACACACAGAATTGGGGCACCAGGCAACGGAATTACATGTTTAGTGCCTGCCACTCAAGGGGCGAAATGATCAACTTCTCAGAGATCCCCTGTGGTTCACAAGTCTCTGATTGTTTCACAAGTTGTCCTGCTCCCAATTTAAGTCTCTGCGTCCAGCATTTCTCACCCAAGAGCTTGTCTTCCTGGACATGCCAGTGGTAGCTTCTTAAGAGTTTTATTCTTTCTTGTTAAATTTTTCAGATGTGGCTAGAAGGCACAGCTGGTGGATAAATTGCATGCACTTACTGTTTTGGTATGCCCATCCTTAGGTCGATGGATCATTGTCCTATCCATCATGCTTCCACCATCTGTCCACCGTCCCATCCATCCATCCATCCATCCATCCATCCATCCAGTATTTTACTGTATACTAAGTGATTCTTTTACTCATTTAATTAGTTCTTATGAAGTGCCTACTGTGTGCCAAGGATGGTGCCCGTGCTATGCGCTGTTGAAAGGTGATGAGCAAAGATCTTCATGCTTCTTGAATTTATGGCTCTTATTGTCTAGCAAAGGAGACTTGGTGGCACGATGGGTTAAGAGTTGGGCTGCCAACTGCTAAGTTCGGTTGTCCAAACCCACCTGCCACTCATGTAAAGATTTACAGTCTGGGCCACTCTAAGGAGCACTTCTACTGTGTTTTTAGGGATAACTATGAGTCAGATTTGACTCGGTGTTAGTGGCATGCGTTTTTTGTTTGTTTTTAATACTCTAGCATGGGACAGGAATGAAAATGATCTTTTTATAGAGACATAGGTATAGCAACATATATAATAGCATATTTGATAGATGCTGCAAAAAAAAGTACTTGGAATTCTGGAATTCTGACATCTTATCCAAAGCCTGTTCTGTCTGTCCGTCTGTCACACTGTGGTGGCCTGCTGATTGCTGTGGTGCTGGAAGCTCTGCAGCTGGCCTTTCAAGTGCCAGGCAGGCCGTCCATGGTGGTCAGACGCCACTGGAGCGCTCAGACTAAGACCTCCTAGAAAGAAAGCCTGGGGAGTGCACTTCTCAAAATTAGCCAGCCCGTGCCATCTCTCGATAGCGTCAATCTAGGATGAACCCATGGAGAGGCGCTGCGGTCAGCAGGGTCACGGCGGCTTGGGTGGGGGCACGGGGAGGTGTCGTTCCCTTAGCGGAATGAACAGGTTCCTGAGGTTGAAAGAATCAGCAAGAGTGGGGGAGGGGATGGAGGGAGGAGGGAGGAAGAGCAAGTCCTGTCGGAGGATATTGGGGGTGCATGGAAAGAAGCGCATGAAAATCTTGAATGCGAAGGAGCAGAGGAGGAACCAGGACAGGAGACATTCTGATATCGCGTAGAGAATTCTCTAACTAAGCACAGTGTTGATATCGACCATCTGTACCAATTTAGCCTTGATGACACTGACATCAGGGCATCCTTTCAGTTCCTGGTTTGGAAATTTTGCCAGAGCGATTGAGTCTAGCGGCTCCTGCAATCTTCATATGTCCAGTGAGAGTAGATTCTATGGTCATTTTAAATTATGTTACACAGTTTCCCCATCTTTTGATCAGATTCAGAGATTGATTGTTTTAACAAAATGTTCAGAAATGGAATCTAGGCACCATTTAATTCTGGTCTCATGGCTAAGGAAGCATGTATTCATGGAGGCAATTAGGATTGATGATTCAGTTCCTTTTCCAAATCTTGAAAAAGAGATCCTTCTTCATGGAACAATTACACCCACATTCCATTCTTGAGACTGGGTGTGTTTCCTAGATGTTAGAGAACCTTCAAAAATCTGACTCTTCCACAGACTTGGTGAAGCCTTCCCAGGTTCTTGCTTAGTACGCTGGCATTGCTTAGCTTAGCTGGTAGTTTCTCAAAGCAGCCTGCAACTTGTCGTGAAGTTGAGATCTGAGCTTGACCTGGCAAAGGATATAGAACCTCCACTGTTCTCTTGTTTTCTCCGACAGAGAGATGCTGTTCTTCCTGGAATTCGTTCAGCTTTTGGGGGAATGCTTTCTCAAATTAAATTTTTGATTATTCGTATTTTATCTTGATTAAGCTTTGAAAGGCCTTTCTGAGGATCTTATTCTGGCTGATAATTAATTTTAAGGTAGTCTTTCCTGGTTTGTAATAGCTTTCGTTATTGTATGATTAAAAATAAAATTAAAATATCTCTGCCCCTTCTCTCCTGTGACACCTGTAATCCAGCTCCTAGTGACAATTGGGACGTCACAGTGGAAGGCATAGCAGGAAACCCTTCCTAGCAGTTGCAACTAAATTAAAACCCCAGGAAGAGGAAACCAAGTAAACATTAAATTATTTCATAGAATGATGAAATTTTAGATCCCCTGCATTCTCCTTACCATTCAGGACTTGAATTTTTCATCTCTTTGCTCATCCTGTCTCCCTAGTACCCATCACCACTCGCATAGCCACTCAATACACATTTGTTACAATAAAAAAGAAAAAGTGGGGGACAGTTAGAATTGCATCTGTGGAACCCAATGGTGATTCATTGCCCATATTTTTAGCCTGTGCTGGGCTTTGAAACCGTCACCAAGTCACCCAGGAGACTGGAAGTACTCTAACAGCATTTATCTCTTCTCTTGAAAAAAAAAAATCATTTGTCTTATCCATTCATTTTTATTGTTGAAAATCTAAGCAGAGCATATACACTGCTCACCAGTTTCTGCTTGTACAATTCAGTGGCACTGGGGGAGTTCTGTGAGCTGTGCAGACACCCCTAACCTCCTTTTCGGAGTTGTTCCTCCTTCAGTGGTATAAACCCCGTGCCCCCCACCCCCTGCCTAAATTTCCTTCTGGTTCCCATTGTTAATTGGATTCCAGGTAAGTGTTCTTCATGAATCAAGTGAAGCTGTTCAACACATACGGGCATCGTGGGGGGCCCGCGAGACATATCCTGCTGCAACCAACCATCAGGTCAGCAGTTAGGACCCATAGCTGTTCATGAGAAAGATGAAGCTGTCTGCTCCTGGAAAGATGGATCATCTCAGAAGCCCGATGCAGGGCTGATAGGAGTCAGAAAGGGCTCTGTGGTGGTGGGTTTGATTTGGGGGGTTGGTATTCACACATATGAACAGTGCTTGAGCGCTTGATTGAATCGATGAGTCAATCCACAGAATAAAACATGTGGTGGGCGGTCTGCTCCTCTAAGACTGCTGGTTTGGAAGCCCCCTGGGGGCAGTTCTACCCTGTCCATTAGGCTCCCTGTGAGTGTAGATTGTCTTGACAGTAATGGGTTTGTTCAACACATTCTTTCTTTCTTTTTATATTGAATTTTTATTTTATTTTATTGAAAGATCATTTTGTTGGTTACTTTTACAGCTCTTATAACGATCCATACATCAATTGTATCAAGCCCATTGTACACATGTTGCCATCATTATTTTCTAAACATTTACTTTTTATTGAGCCCTTGGTATCAGCTCCTCCTCCCCACCCTCCATGACCCCCTGATAAATGATGCTACCATTATTTTCTTTCTTTTTTTTGTTACCATTATTTTCATATCTCACACCAACCACTGTCTCCTTTCCCCAACGGTTTCTGGTGTTCATTTTCCTGGTGTGTATGTGCATGTGTGTGTGTGTGGTTATGAGTGGATCATTGTAATTGGTTCCCCCTTCCTCCCATCCTCCTCCCACCTTCCCCTTACTCTCCTGGTATTGCTACTCTCATTCCTGCTGCTGGATTCCATGTGTCGTGAGCTCTTATCTCTTATCTGTACCTGTGCATATGCTCCAGTCTAGCCCACAGTAAAAGGCAGGACTGAGGTCATGATAGTGGGGGTGCAAAATATTGTGTGTTTCATTGGTGCTATACTGTGCCCTGGTTGACTCATCCCCTCCATGTGACCCTTCTGTGAGGGGTGACCTATTTTCTACAGATGGGTCTTGAGTCTCAGCTCCGACCCCCCTCATTCTCAACAATATGTTTTTTTTGTTTGATGCCTATTGCCTGATCCCATTGACACCTCATGATCACATGTGGGCCAGTTGCTTCTTTACTAGATGGCTACTTGTTTAACTTCAAGCCTTTAAGACCCTAGATGCTATATCTTTTGATAGCTGGTCACCATCAGCTTTCTTCACCACATTTTCTTATGCACCCATTTTGTCTTAGGTGATTGTGCTGGGAGGGTGAGCATCACAGAATGCCAGTTTGTGAAAACAAAGTGTTCTTGCATCGAGGGAGGGCATGAGCAGAGGCTTGAAGTCCATCCACTACTTCAGTGTATTGTCCTATAAATATTCACATATAGGCTAATACTGCTATTTTTATGAATTAATGTATTTACATATGGACACACCTCTGTTTCCTTGCTGTAGGCCTCTTTCACTTTGTTCCTTTATTCCTGCCTATTCATGTTGTCATCAAGCATACACATTATCCACTTTATTGGGTTGTGAGTAGGTATAAATAAATAAGTTACATTTTCCATCTTCAAAGAACATTGAATAACAAAGGAAATCGCTGCTTCCTGAACAAGCCAGACACAGGAGCTGTGCTCGCAGAGACGGGGCTCTGAAAGAAAGGCGGTGTTTCAAGCCTGGGTGTTGGGGTGGCCGTCTCCCTAGAACACACACTTCACCTGTTTTTGTTGCCAGGCTGACACCCCAACACATCTGGGCAGGATAATGGGTGATCTTGCATGGGCCCAGAGCATCGGACCATGCGGATGACTTTTAGCTATGTTGCTGCCTTTTCTAGTCCATCAAACCCAGGGATGAGGTCAGTGGGCTTGTACTGATTCTATGACACGGTGACAAAAGAGATGTTCAGTGAAATGGCGAACTGAAGATGACAACCTAACAATTCAGGACACTCCTCTCGTGACAGGTTTTCTGTCAAATTGGCTGGGCCAGAGTTCTCAGTAGTTTGGTAGTGGGACCTCCCCGCCTGAAGTGATGCACACAGTCCCTGAGAATTCATGCGGAGTGCAACCTCTTACTTAGGTCGCAGCCTGGTGACATCTCCTTAGGGGCATTTTCTATTTCATTTTTATAAATAGACACTGTGAAGAACTGCCCTCTTCTTGATCCTGCTGGCCTGGCTCCTGCATCTGAGTTCTTGGGATCTGCACGTGACCTGAATTCTGGGAGCTGTCAGTGACCTGCCATGTTGCCTGTCAACCTTGGACCCGTTCCACTCTGTCTCCACTGGCTTGTGGTCTTCCCATTTCCCGATTCTTCCTCCCGATTTCAGTTTAATTGGCCAGGCTTCTGCATGGGCTGGGAAGGGCCTCCAGCTTAACATTTGACCCATGGATTTCAGTTAGACTGGGCTTGCTGCTATACGGGTAACTCTTGGGTTATAAATTTTGTTCTCGATTTCAATTTCTTTCTTATGTATAGTACATAAAGGTCAATGGTTTTGCTATTTAGAGAGTCCAGGCTAACACATCACTCATCCTCACTGGGAGAATATTTGCGAACTTCATTATCTATACTGGTAATATTGGCAGCTAGTATTTATCGTGCCCCTACTGTATGCATTTGCTTAGCAAGACTCCACATGCTCAGCAGAAAATCCATATCTCCATCTCACCAATCTGGTTATAAACAAGCTCACTTACTAAAACCAAACTCACTGCCATCAAGTCATTTCTGACACATGGCACCCCTGTAGGACAGGGTAGAACTTCCCTGGTGGGTTTCTGAGACTGCAAATCTTTGTGACATTAGAAAGCCTCATCTTTATCCCATAGAGCTGCTGGTGGTTTTGAACTTGTGGTCAGCAGCCTAACACATAACCGCTAAACCACCAGGACTTAGCTAGCTCAAATAGAAAAGGATGTTTATGCTTGTTTGTTTTGATGCGGAGCTAGTCCATGGTACCCAAGGGCAGAAGGAGTAGTAGGTATTCAGAAAGTACACAGGCAGGAAGCACTTAAGTTCTGGGTGTCTGTTCTTCATTGTTATTTGCTGTTGAGTTGATTCTGACTCATGGCAATTCCATGTGTGCAAAGGCCACATTCTCTGCAAGATTGTTGAGGCTGTGACTGCTTGGAAGCAGATTATCAGGCCATACTTCAGCAGCATCTCTGGGTAAGTTAGAACCACCAAACTTGCCCCTCTGTACCTCCCGAGGGACTCCAGTAAGCTCTAGCTAGAGGAAAAGGGCCATAGGACACAACATCACTGTTGAGACTCACAGAGAGGTGGGCAGAGAGGTGGAGGCAGAGTGCAGAGAAGGGGAGGCGGTGGTTTGGATGGATATTATAAGAGTGATTCAAGACACATTCCATTTTAGAGCTGGGAAAATCAGCTCAGAGATGGGAGATAACTGGCCCAAGCTCATACTGCTCTTAAGCAAGAAGCAGACATGTTACGCAAGTGATTGAGAAGAAGGGAACTTTTCAAAACATTGGGTCCCCCGTAAGGATGTGTGTACCATTACTGAAGCTCATGGTACACACAGGGTCTGGGGTCTTGGATACCCCTCTAGTTGTTGAACCATGGGGAAATCAGGGCTTGATCGCTGGACCAGATGGCCAGGGTGATTGAGTGTCCTTCCAGACATTTAGAGCAATGATGATTAACTGGCCCAGAACGACTGGCCTGTCTAGCCAAGATACTAACTGACCATCAGCTCAACTTCCAAACTACTGACCCATGCTGCCTCACTCCAAAATCCTTTTCAATTTAAATGGTCAAAATACCATGAAATTATAACTATCTATCTATCTATCTATCTATCTATCTATCTATCTCTCTCTCTCTCTCTCTCTCTCTCTCTCTCTCTCTCTCTCTCTATCTATCTATCTATCTATCTTGTACTATATCTATGCAAATACATCTATACATGCCTATATATGGACTATTTTTATATAAACAAATGCACAAATCTGTATATCTGAGAAAATGTCATGGGGCTGTGTTTGACCTGGCCCTCCCCAGGCAAATTGCCATAGGGCAGACATCAGACAAACCTCGCCCTCCATCCCTAGCAGCCCTTTTCTGACACCAGTTCTTTGTCCTATGACCCTACTCTCTCTCACATTATTTTTCTGTTGTGTTCAATAATTCATTGCAGTGTCCACACAGAACTGACAGGTGATGCACTTGTTTATGGGGTCTATTAGGGAAGTTATAGGTTACCATGCAGGTAAGAAATGCTCAGGATACAGATGTTCAATCAGGATAGTTTCTTCTCTGATATGCCTGTAGTCAGGCCCCTCTCTGGCCCTCAGCCATTTGATCTAGCCCTGCTCCACTCAGGCAATGTTACAAAGCTCTTTTAGGATTGCCAATGAAGGTCCAATGGGCCCACCACTTGGCTGTAAGCTTCAACTCAAAGTCATTCAGCTCCATCTCTAGGGTTTGGCAAATCCCCAGGTCCCACAATTAAGTGCCCAGAGACACCCCACTCTGCAAGCCAGCCTCTTGACCCAAAGCATGCATTTTAACTTGCTCTGTGGACTGGGAAATCCCTTGCTCTGACTCTGGCTCCGGCTCTGGGTTCTGCTGTGCTGACCCTGTGTGACTCCTCTGGAGCAGTCTTCCAGATCAAGGAGGATCTGTGCCCAGGGATCACAGGGTCTAGAGCAGTGGTTCTCCACCTTCCTAATACTGTAACCCTTTATTACAGTTCCTCATGTTGTGGTGACCCCCCCAACCATAAAATTATTTTCATTACTGCTTTTTAAGTGTAATTTTGCTACTGTGATGAATTGGGTGACCCCTGAAAGGGTTGTTCGACCCAGAGATCCACAAGAAATGTTCTATTCCTGGCCCTTCTTTCTCATTTTAGTGAGATCCCAGCCTGCCCCTTCTGAGGTGGCTCATATTATATATCCATCAGGCTGGTGATCAACATTAACCTTATCAATTTTAGCTCACAGTTCAGTAATATAATCCAGTCAGCATCTTCCCCACCTTTTCAGATCCATCTGGAAAGAGACGGTTGTTGGATGGGTGTAACCAAGACTCTGGCTAGAAGAGTCATAGAGATATTTTAGAGCATTGTAATATCCAAACAATAAATAGGCTTTATTTCTTTATCCTAAATGAATCAATTGAAGCAGTGTTTGGCAAACTACAACCCAAGAGCCAAATCCAGCCTGGCCCCCGTGTTGGTAAATAAAGTTTTACTGGAACACATACCATTTGGTTACGTAATGGCAGAGTTGAGTTGTTATGACAGAGACCACCATTATAGACAATATTATAGACACTAACTTAGAGGGAGGTCTATATTTTGACCCTCTGGGAGTTTCCCAGCCCTTGCATCAATTAAGTAAACTATATAAGGTTTATTTATGCGCTCTCTTTAGGGCTAAGTAAGTAAACCTCACGTTTATGTGGTTTTACTTAATTGAGTTATTTTTTTGGTTTGGTTTTAAACTTTTTAATAAGATTGGAAAGCAAGGATTGACATATCAGTGGTTCACAGAGAATTGGGGAATGGAAATTTTACATTCTCTCTCTCTTTTAAAAATCATTTTATTGCGGGCTTGTACAAATCTTATCACAATCCATACATCCATCCATTGTGTCAAGCACATTTGTACATTTGTTGCCATCATCATTCTCAAAACATTTGCTTTCTACTTGAGCCCTTGGTATCAGCTCCTCATTCCTCCCCTTCCTGTTCCCCCCTCCCTCATGAACCCTTCATAATTCATAAATTATTATTGTTTTGTCATATCTTACACTGTCAGACATCTCCCTTCACCCACTTTTCTGTTGTCCATCCCCCAGGGAGAAGGTTATATGTAGATCCTTATAATTGGTTCTGGGCAGCCATCATTCTAGGTGGCGTTACATTGACCTTCACACATACATAACAGGGTGTGAAGATGTCTGCTTCTTCATGTCCTCAGAACACATACTGATATTTAATACATGCTTTAAAATTCACCTTTACTCCCTTCCCATGATAAAGAACAGATTGACTCCTTTTCCCTAATTTTCATGTACTTGGATTGTGGTCTTTCAAATTAATTTCAGTGTTCATTTGTGCGGTCAGGAAATGAGCATGTCATCCTGTGGATTTGTAACACATAGGTCCTGTCAGTTGACCTCCCTAAAGCAAAACACAGAGGAACAAAAATTCAACGTAGTCCGTAGGACAAGCCGGTTCTTAGAGAGTAGGATTATAATGTTTGATCCCCTGTTTTTGTCTAGTGCTTTGGATTCATTTTTTATTGTTTGTAGCATTGATCTAGTTGAGATCATTTTTGATGGGAAAAATAATATAGGGATCCAACTTTCTTTTATTTTTAGAAAACTCCCAGGTGTCCCAGACCCATTCATTCAATAATCCATTTCCCCCCAACTGAGTTAAAATGCCAACGTTATCATAAATTAAATCCCCATCTGTATTTGTGTCTGTTTTTTCACTCAATTTTGTTCCCATTAATCTTTCTCTTCACTCCTGTGTCAGACATTGTGCTAAGCAATTTACATTCATTATCTCATTAAATTACTCAGGCTTTATAATGTTTTATCTTTCAAGGCTAATTCCATCACACTTTTACTCTGCCTTTTTTCGGATTTTTTCCCCTGGTGATTTTTGAATCATTTTTTTTTTCCCCCAAGACTTTAATCAACTTGTTTCTTTCCTTAAAAAAAGGCAAAAAACCCTCAACCAGTCAATTAAATACATTTCTTGGGATTTTAATGAGGATCATGCTGCAGTCATTCATTCACTGAGGAAAGTTTGACTTCTTTATGAGATTAAGTTATCTTAGAAAAAGTAGAAATATCTTTTCATTTATTGTTCTCTCCTAAATCCTAATAAACCAAACCCACTGCCATCAAGTAAATTCCAACTCTGACTGACCCTACATAGGATTTCTGAGGCTGAAAATCTTCATGAGAACGGACAGACCTATTTTTCTCCTACTGTATGACTGGAGGATTTGAACTGTCCATCTTGTGGCTAGCAATCCATTGCTTAAGTGACAGCTCTCCTACGTGTGACCTAATAGTCATGCTTTATCATTCCTTTTTAGATTCTCTCCCTTCCTCATTCATTTTATTCACCGATGCTTTGAAAATCCCTTTCTTGCATTGAAATAAAGTCTTTTGTCCTCTCGACATTATCTAGCTATATTTATATTTATAATGTATATCTCTATGAGGATGAAGGTGGACCTGACTGGAACCAGGATGTGTTCATTCACCTTACATGGCTTATTTGTGAAAACTGGACAAAAACTAAGGAAGACCAAAGAAGATGAATGCATTTAAATGACCGGGCTGTTGAATCCATATCGTGGATTGCCAGAAGAACAAACACACACATCTGTGTTGGAAGAAGACCTTTCAGAATGTCTCTTAAAAGGGAGCAAGGTGAGACTTCACCTCTTATTTTGGACCAGTCCCTGAAGAAGGCTAGCATGCTTTGTAAAGCTACCACAGTGAACTCAAACATAGCAACAATTGTGAGGACGACATAGAAGTGGCAGTGGTTTATCCTTTGTATTTTCGGTCAGTATGAGTTGGAACCAGCTCTACAGACACTTAAGGATAACAACAACAGCATGCTGTGGGTTTGTGTTGTTTGTTTCTATGAATATCATGTTACTAAATATCCAGGTTTCTTCAAGTATGAAATCCTGATGGCATAGTGGTCACATATTGGACTGCTAACCCACGTCAAGTAGTTTGAGATTGCCAACCTCCACCGAGGGGGAAAGATGAGGCTTTCTAAAGAGCTAAGTTTTGGAAACCACAGGGGAAAATTTTCCTCTGTCCGGTAGGTTGTTCAGCGTCAGAACTGACTCGATGGCAGTGAGTTTAGAGTGTGGATTCTTCAAGTAATAAATAGTGAATGTAATACAATGTATGTCTTTTTATTATCTTCAGTACATCCTGGGTTTTCTAGTTCTTGATCTCCTCCTGATATGATCAATGGTGGGAAGAGAGAGAGAGAGAGAGAGAGAGAGAGAGAGAGAGAGAGAGAGAGAGAGAGAGAGAACAAAGTTCGCTTGGGCATAGGGAACATTCTTTTAGTGTGCTATCTGGTTTTTGATGTTGCCAATATTTTTTTCCAGAATTTTTGCATCAGTATTTGATGTCAGATTGATTGGTTGTTCTTTTGTACTTGCCAAATTGCAATATCAGTGGTTTGAAGGCTTCATAAGTTATTTTAAATGTGTGTGTGTGTTCTTGAATATTCTAAAACAGTTAAGACAGGTATGGACCTATCTTTTCTTATAGAATTCATTGAGTTTATTTGTGAGATTATCAGAATCTTTAAAAAATAGTATGTGAGTTTTTAATGCAATTTTCTTTCAACATCTCTGATTTTTTTAAGGGGGGGCAGGGGAAACAAGAGACCACCCCAGGGCCTGTGTGACCATCCCAATGGGTCCAACAGGGAGCACCTTCTTAGTGGGCCACCATTTGACTACAAGCACATGGGAAGAAAGGTAAGGGCAAGGCATCAAAAGAGCATCTGTCTGCAGAGCAAGTGCAGGGAATCTTGGTGAGGTGGCCTGAACTATGCAGAATTTCATCTCCCAGGAGCAGAGCTGTTCAATCTGTGGATGCAGGCCACCTCCAGGAAGCCTTGCCTTCAGTGCTCTGAGGACCATTAACTGTGGCACCAACGAACCTGTTGAAAGCCACCAGTAGAAAGATCCAACATCATGAGGACACTCAAAGAAAACTTTAGGAATTTGCTTTTTCATCCAATGGAAATGGGTTAAATTGGCCCACTGCTTGGCCATGGTCAAGGAGGTCTTACTCAACAAAAGGAAATGCTACCTAAACCACTTGCCAGCGAGCCATCTCTGACTCTTAGCAACCCCCTATGTCAGAGGAGAGTTGATTTTTTTGAAGTGTATTGCTGGGTTTGTTCCTGTGGCACCTGTAGGTAAACCTGGACTTCCAACCTTTTGATAAACAGCTAAGTGTTTTATTTTTCTACTCTAATTGAGCAAATGCCCTATTTTTTCAAGTTAAAGATTTCTCACGTATCACCGTATTATGATCTGCAAATGCCCCAAACAGGGCTGATTTTCTGTCTCACAGTCCTCATAGTATCCAGACTTGATTATTTGGTGAGAGGTAGTGGAGTGTCTTAGACTGGGTTCCCTAGAGGCAGAGACTGAACAAGGATTTGGTTCAAATGATTTACAGCGGGCATATTTTAGCGGGCCTATTTCCCGGGGAAGGGCAATAGAACTGGGCGAGGTAGGTTCTAAGCCAGGTTGTGGTCTCAGCTACTCATGAGCCTCTGCTGGATCCCATGGTAAGTCCCGCAGCAAGAATGACAGCACAGAGTTGGGTTTCCTGGCAAAAGAGGTCAGGATTCAAATTCCCATTTTAGTCAGACATTGCTAGCAAGCTGGTCCCCCAACAACGCCAATATGTCTTCAGGGAATGGAGTGAGGGAAAGGCTTAGTTCTCTGCAAAGACAAGAGGCTCCTGATCTGCAGAGAGAGATTCTCTGAATAAGAGATACCACAGTTGGGTTTTACGGTATGTCACCTTGAGTGTGTCAGCATTCTCCCATCATATAATCTAACATAATGTGATCAACTCCAGGATGAGACCTTCTGCGAAGAAGTCAAGCAGTTGTGGGAAGAAGAGGGCAGATGGCCATTTCCTTATCCTGGTCACAGTCTTGATACAATTGAGGGATGTTTCATTTGGGATACGGCCATCTCTTGGTATGGATTGACAGTGTGCAGAAGTTAGCTTACTTCTTCTACTGGATCTGGGTCCAGCATCTGGTACCAAGGCTTCCTGTTACATCGTCTGCTGATCTCAGGAGCCATCAGCATATTCCTGAACTTGGATTCATTCATTGGATCTCAGATTCATTCAGTTGTATCCACCAGTCAGTGGTCTTCCTGCTTCATATGTTCTTGTGTCCTGTTCATCAGCCCCTACCGCTACATGAGTCAAGAGAAGCCTCTGGCATACATCTGACTCATGAGCTTAAACCAGACCAGACTGGCCTTACCCATTTATGCAACAGAGCGAGCCATTTCTTGATATACCTCTCTTTCTATAGACATTTGTATACAGCCTAACACACGGTGCAACAATAGACATTTGCAGCCAACACTTAGAGCCTCTGTGGCATGAGGCCAGGGGGACTTGAGCAGCATTCACTGCAGGCCAAGAAGCTCTGTTACACAGAACTATGAGACACCTGCATTATAATCTTACTGGAGATTGTTTTGCCTCCAAGAACATTTAGAGTATATTCAATTAAATCTTTATTCTTGACAGCACTGATCACCACTAACTACGCTGGTAATAGTCATATGTAACATAGCTACAAGGAGAGAAACAAGCAAACAAAAACAAGCTACCTGCCATGGAATCAATTCTGACTCATCTTGACCTTGTAGAGCCAAGGAGAACAGATCCACAGGGTGTCTGAAGCTGTAAATCTTTATGGGAGCGACTGCCTCATCTTACTCCCAAGGAGTGGCTGGTGGGTTCAGAATGTCAATCTTGTGCCTAGAAGTCCAACCTTTATCAGACCCTATAGTACCACCATAACAGACCCTATTATTAATAAATGGAAAGACATTTGCTATTTTGGATTAATCAGCCATAGGCAATCAGTAGTGTGTCCTTTAGTCATACTTATTCAATCTGTATACGGAGAAAATCAGCAGAGAAGCTGGATTTTATGAAGAAGTATGAAGCATTAGGATTGGAGGAAGGCTTATTAATAAGCAGCAATCTGCAGATGACACAATCTTTCTTGCTGAAAGTGAGGAGAACTTGAAGCACTTGCTGATGAAGATCAAGGATTGAAGTTTTCACTATGGATTACAACCTAGTGTAAAGACCCAAATACCCTCCACTGGGCCAATAGTTAACATCATGATAAGTGAACACAACACTGAAATTGTAGGATTTTTGTATTGCTTGGATTCACAATCAATGCTTAGGAAGCAGCCTTCAAGAAATCAAAAGATGAGTTGTATTAGATCAAAGCTAGGAGGTTACTTTGAGGGTTAAGGTGTGCCTAACCCAAGTCATGGGATTTTCAATGGCCTCACATGCATGTGACAGTTGGTCATTGATTAAGGAAGACTGAAGAAGAACTGATGCATTTGAAATATGAGGCTGGTGAAGAATATTGAAAGTACCATGGGCTTCCAAAAGAATAAAAATATCTGTCTTGGAAGAAATATAGCTAGAATACTCCTTAGATGAGATTTTGTCTTGTATACTTTGGGTACGATATCAGGAGAGACCAGTCCCTGGAAAAGGACATTATGCTTGGTAGAGGGACAGCAAGTTAGAGGAAGACCCTCAGTAAGAATGATTGACACAGAGGCTGCCACAAAGAACTCAAACATACGAACAATTGTGAGGGTGGTGCAGGGCTGGGTGGTGCTTTGTAGACTCTATGAATAGGAATCAGCTCCCACGGCAACTAACAACAGCAACCCGTAGTGTCAAGCACTTTAAGACCAAGAAGTGTCCATAGGATCAGGTATCAGGCATCAAAGAACAAAAAAACCACAACATATCACTGCGAATAAGGGGGAGTGTGGAGTGGAGACCCAAAGCCTTGTGTAGGAAACTCTTACAGAAGGGTTGCGGGGAGGAGACGAGCCAGTCAGGGTGCAGTATAACACTGATGAAACATCCAACTTTCCTCTCATTCTTTAATGCTTTCTCCCCATTTCCCCTCACTATCATGATCCTAATTCTGTCTTACAAATCTGGCTAGACCAGAGGATGTACACCGGTATGGATAAGAGCTGGAAACACAGGGAATCCAGGACAGATAAACCCCTCAGGACCAATAATGAGAGTAGAGATACCAGGAGGGGAAGGGGAAGGTAGAGAAGAAAGGGGGAACTGATCACAATGATCTACCTATAACCCACTCCCCTGAGGGATGGACAACAGAAAAGTGGGTGAAGGGAGATATTGACAGTGTAAGACATGGAAAAATAATACTAATTTATAGATTATCAAGGGTTCGTGAGGGAGGGAGGGGAAAAATGAGGGGCTGATACCAAGGGCTCAAGTAGAAAGAAAATGTTTTGAGAATGATGATAGCAACAAATGTACAAATGTGCTTGACACAATGGATGGATGTATGGATTGTGATAGGAATTGTACAAGCCCCCAATAAGATGATTTATAAAAGAAAACAAGGAGTCTATAGTTATAAAGCGTATCCTTTTAAAGCAAATATATAATTATAAAGCAAACGATTTGAATCTGGAATAAAATGCTACCCATGTCTTGGCCTCTGTGGGCCTCTCTCTGCCCTGCTCCTTTCCCTAAATCCTGGTGCTTGTCCTTCTCTGTGCAGGTGTGTAACTATGTCTCAGAGCTAGAACCTCAGTGTACAAAGGGAATTACCCAGGTAGGCGGAGCCATGTGACTGTATTGTAGTTTTTCCAACAGTTTTATTGGCCTATAAGTCACATATCCTATAAGTCAATGGTTCAACCCCATTAGGAAGCATGCTATCACATTTGCTTCATTCTTGTACGCATCGTCGTTTCTGCTCCCTATTTCCCATTATTCTTCCCTGCTGTACTCCTAAGGGACCATTAATCGAGTCACTGTCTCTGTAGATTTACCGATCCTAGATTTCATATAGAGCAAAACATTAAGATAGAAAAGTCAGAACAAGAACAAAGTAAACCAGATGCAAATGTCAATCAAAAAGAATATTCTCTGCTTTCTCTTACACTGAGCTTTTTCTCTGTTCTTTGGTCATTGTTGCTGGTTTTTGTTTGCCATTGTTTGTATGTCTGTTTATCTGTCGAGGGAAACCAAGGTGGGTGAAATTAGGAAGCCTGCCCCTGGACTGATGATAGCTGGAGGCATGCCATGGGAGGGTTGGGCAACTGGAAGTCAACATCAGTGGGTACAAAAAGAAAGGAGAAAATATTCCAAAACTGATGGTAACAATGGCCCATGACTGCACAGCTCATCTTAACTTGATCGAACTACTGAATTGTACGACATATTAATTAAAACTCAATAATTTTTTTTTAAAGAAAAGGCAAAAACTCAAGGGAAAAATTTCTCCTACAGGAAAAAACAGAAAGAAAGAAAAAGAAAATTTATCCTTCAAGGAGAGATGAATATTTGACTTTGTTTCACAGACTCAAAAGTCAGAAATGAGGGTCTGGCAGTTGGAAAAGAAAGTGCAAATTAGCACACAGGGCCTGCACAGCCTAGAACATGCAGCCTGGGAGTGGATGGAGATTAAGTTGAGAAGCAAATTTCTCACGCCTCTGTGGCTGAAATGATGTTTTTCAATTTTATGGAAAGCGTTATATTCCATTTTATCAATAGTTTGTGGTTCTCATTTTATTCTAGAAAGCCAAGAAGCACTTTCTCTTTGCCTTCGGAGTTGGGCTCCTTTTATGAAACCTCAATACTGAACGTGTCAATGAGATGAAATTCTTAAAGCACGCAGCCCGGTTATAGTTTATTTATTCCATTCATGTTTTCTTACTCCCCAATCACTTCTAAAAACCAACCTCACTGCCATCAAGTTGATTCAGCCTCTTACTCACTCAACCCACTGCCATGGCGTCAATGCTGACTCATATTGGTCCCCTGTGGATTTCGGAGACTATAATTCTTGACAGGAGTAGATAGCCTAGTATTTGCCCCTCAGAGCTGCAGGTGGTTTCGAATTACCAACTATATGACTCACAGCCCAGCTTGTAAGCACTACATCACCAGGGCTCCTTCAGAATCTTAAAGACTCTATGTAGAATTTCTAGGCTTCATGTAAGTCTTTACATGAGCAGACAGCCTCATGTCTCTCCTATGAAGTGGCTGGTAGGTTTGAACAGCTGACCTTTCAGTGAGTAGCCCAACGCTGAGCCCATGCCACCACAGCTTTATGACTCATCTTGGTTTTCCTTATTTGATCATTCAGAAAGGCTGCCTGATTCAAAACGCCTACCAGCGATCTGTCAGTTTGCTGTACTGTGATGGCTTGCATGTATGTTTCTATCAAGCTGGAGGCGATGCCACTAGTACTTCGAAATATCAGCAGGGTCACCCAAAGAAGGTAGGTTTCAGTGGACATTCTAGACTGACACAGACGAAGAAGAAAAGCCCAAAGATCCACTTTATGAAAATTAGCCAGTGAAAAGCCTGTGGATCAGAGCAGATTGACATCTGACCAAGTGGTCAAAGATGAGCCCTCTAGGTTGGAAGCACTGAAAATCTACCGTGGCCGCACAATAGCCTTGAGCATCGCAGATATGATGGGCTGGAACAAGACAGAGGACCATTTAATTCCATCTCCATGCGTCAGAGTTGACTCAAGGGCTTCTATACTACGAGTTCTTCTCCAAATAAATCATGAAGGAAAAAACGTCCATGGTTGTGGTTGCTTAAGTACCACCTGTGTGGTGCTGGCCGACCCCGGGGTGATGCGATCTCTTTTTGTACGCGACGAGCCCAGAGGAGACAGCTAGGGCAGCAAGCTGCTCCAGCACGTGGATGTGGGAAGGGTGCGTGTTGATGGCGGAAACACACAGCAAACTGGCAGATGAACTCCACCCCCGACCAGTGGCCAGCTAACCACTTCTTTGACAAAATCAACGAAGCGTCATAAACAATTTTCTGTCGACCTTATTATCTCCCTCTTGCTGTGGGAAGGAAGGAGGGCATCAGAGGCTTGAAGGCCATTTTCTATGCAGTCCCTCTGCTCTGAAACAGGTGGCATGCTTTCAGAAGAGGGAACCATTTGTGGGAGCCAATACACCTACACCCCCATTCTTATCCCACACAGGGACTATGAATAAGGAAGACTGAAGAAGGATCAATACATTTCAAGTATGGTATGAGGGGAGAATCTAGGATAGACCATGGACTGCCAGAAGAACAAACCAATCTCTTTGTTTGTTTGCTTTTGGAAGAAGTACAGCCAGCATGCCCCTTAGAAGTGAGACTCTGTGGTCAGAAGGGTCCAGTCCCCGGAGAAGGACATGGTGCTTGGTAAAGCTGAGGGCACGTGAAAAGAGGAAGGCCCGCAATGAGACTCATTGGCACAGTGGCAGCAACAATGGGGTCAAACATAAAATGATTGTTGAGGTTGGTGCGGACCCGACAAGGTTTTGATCTGTTGTCCAATGAGTGAGAACCAACTTGATAGTACTTACGCACAACAATAACAACAGCCCAATTCCTGCTTCTCCTATAAAGATAGGCATTTCTGTCTCTGATTGTTTTTAGGATGAGTCTTTGGACCATGTATTTACTCAAGATTGGTAATTGGGTGTCGTCCTTAGGGAGATGCCAATGGATTAGATTCTTCTTTTGCTTCTTGATACAGAGGCAACCCGAAGGGAAGCGGAGAATGAGGTTGGCACCTTTGAGTTTGGGGTAGGTGGATTGTGTCTGCTCCTCCTGATTGCTAAGAAAAAGAAGCCACAAAAGTGCCTTGGACGCCTCTTGGCCATCATGCCATTTGCAGAGACCCCAAAATTGCTCTAATGGGCTTGCCCATCACCCCTCACAAAGGATTTGCGTGTAGCTGGTGGACTTGGCTTGGATGCCAACAGTGCCTGGTGTGTAAGCTTCCCTTCGCAGATCTTTTGATGTGTGTGCATTTCCCCAGCTCAGAGATTTTGCTGGCAAACGGCACAGTTGGCAGTAGGAGAGGTGCCATCTTCTGCAGAGCTGGCAGGAAGCAGGGTAATGCATTCAGCACCCACAGAGCCCAAAGTCAATTGAAAGAGACAATGACGGTCTCTAGACAAAGTTGGCGAGGAGATAAAAGGGAGGCAGGACCTCCCTCTAGGCCATGCTGTTTCCTTCCTTCTGATGGCCCCAAGCAGCACTGATTCAGTGTGCAGTCTGGGAGATGAATATGCCTTGCCAAGCTTTGCGGAGAAACAGCTGAAAGAAAATAGGCATGGGCACCAGGAAAGAAACAACAGAGGAGAGTACACAAGTGTAGCCCCTTGGCAGTCATGTTTCCCAAGGTCCCGCTCACTCCAGCCAGTCTCACTTTACAATTCCGTGGGGACTACTCATGGCCATGCGCGTTGCCTTTGCAAGGTCAACACTAATTGTTAGCATATCAATAATTCCTTCCAGCCAGTTTTCACGTAGGTCTGTCCGTTTGCAAACATTATCATCATCGGCCTCGCTGACTTCTGTTTTGACCCTGGTCGTCATGGTCAGGTGCTGTTGAGTTGCTTCTGGCTGATGGTGGTACTAGGCATAACTGAGTGAAATGCTGCCCCCGCCTGGGCCATCTATATTACCACTGGAAGGTTTACGGTCCTTGCTGTGGCTATTATGTAAAGGCACTTCATTCCACATGCCCACCTTTGCACTGACCCTCTCCTGGGCCAACCATGAAGTCCTTTCTGGTCATTGGTCTTTCCTAATGAGGCACCTAAAGGCTTGCCTCCTTGTTCTAGGGAGTATTCTGGTTGTATATATTCTAAGATTTGTTCATTATTTTGACTGTCTGTGATGTAATCAGTATTCTTGGCCAATAATATCTTTCAGATTTTCCTCAGTATTCATTTTTTAATTGTCTAGTTTCCACATGCATATGAAGCAGTTGAAAAGATGCAGCATCAGAGCTAAGAAACCCCGATGGTGTCATAGGCTAAGAGTTGGGTTGCTAACTGAAAAATTGCCTGTTAACCCCATCAGCTGCTAATGGGAGAAAGATGAAGCTTTCTGCTCCTATAAAGATACATCATCTTGTAAACCTTTGGGGGCGGGCCCCTCTGCTCTGCACTACAGGGATGGTGTAAGTTGAAATTGATTTGATGGCTTTGGTTTGATTGGTTAGTGTAGGATCTAGTACCAATTACTCACTCACTGCCTTTGAGTCCATGCCAACCCAATGCTACCCTACAGGACAGAGTAGAACTGCCTGGCCTGGGGAGTTTCTGAGACCATAACTCTTTACGAGAGTAGAAAGCATGGTCTTTCTCCCAAGGAGTGGCTGAGTGTTTTGAACTGCTGACCTTGGGGATCTCAGCCCAACTCATAATCCCTACACGACCAGAACTTCTGTGAGGTACTCAAGGAATTCAACATTCTTTTTCAATATTCTTTGGAATTGAGGAATACAACAAAGTCTGAAGGGGCAAGATCAGGGACCTAGGGTGGGTGGGGTGAAGTTTCCCAATAACATTCTCTGAAAACTCCTTTACAAGAAGCTTCCATGATCATTCTATGTCCATTGAGGAAGTATCACAATAAGCATTTAAGGGTCTCCTGAAACAATCATCGTATCTTTTTCTGAGCTGACAGGAGACTAAGACAAGTGTCTGATTGCAAGACACGTGTTTTGCTTGGACGAAATGGTGCAGGTGTGATCTTGGAGCCCAGGTGTGACCCTTGTTGACTTACTTTCATCCTTCTATCGAATCTAGGGGTTTGTTTATATTTTCCACCTTGCCACACTACTATTCATTTTTTCTGATCCAAGATCCAGTCTGGGGACACACGCTACATTTACCTGCCATCATTCTTCTTAAGTACCTTTTAATCTAGAAATTTCCCCACATTTTCTTTCTCTTCCATGTCCTGGATGGTTTTGAAGGATGCTGGCCAGTGTCTTATGAAATGTCCTTCCACGTGTGTTTGTTTGGTATTTCCTCATGATAAGAGTCAGGTTATACATTTTGAAAATGACTATAGAAGTGGTGTTGTGTCTCTTGTACTTTGAATTAGTGGGTCTGTGAAATTAAGTTATCCCGTTACTGGTGGAATTCATTCTTTTTTCAAAGTGATTTGATTGTGGTGGCTGAGCATATATAGGGCAGGACACAAGCCAAAGTGTCCCTTTCTCCATGTGCAAGTCCATGAAATTCATGACTTTCTTTGAGTTTTGTGGCCCCCTCCCCATCCTTTTCGAATTTGTTTTTCCCCTATAACATCAATGAATTGTCCCCGAGGGTTCCTATCTAATCTTTCAAGTGTTAATGGTCAATTTGATCTCATAGAAACTCAGAATCACTGCCATCTAGTCCATTTGGATGCACAGGGACCCTGTAGGAGAGTGTAGACCAGCCTCTGTGGGTTTCTGAGGCTGTCAGTCTTTACAGGAGCAGAAAGCACCATCCTGCAGATCAGCTAGTGGTTTTGAACAGTTAACCTTGTGGCTTTGAACTGCTACCTTATGGATAACAGACCAATCCCGAATCCACTGTGCTACTATTTCATGCAGACACCTTTTAGAAGAGAACAATGTTCCCGGGAAAACTTTTTCACTAGCTAAACCACACTCTTGCTGGTTTTCGGAAGACTTTGGGTGTTCGTTTTGATGGTGCCTTGGAGGCTTCTCTGCTCTAGTTACGAACTTTCCTTGGTAATTAATAGAAAATAAGAACCTTCGGAAGAGATGTGTAAAGACTATGTAAATATTCTGCACCTCTTCATTCTCCTGTCCACTAGGTTTTATTATTATTTTTATTGAGATATAATTCACATACCATAAAATCCACCATTGACCAGGTACAGTTGAGTGGATTTTAGTAGATGCACAGGCTGTGTCATATCACCACCAGCTATTTTTTCATCGTCTCTCAATCACACCCCATACCTTTTAACACTCAGTCCCCATCACTCCTTCCCATCAGTCCCTGGTTACCGAAGTCAGGTACTTTTTGAACACTGGTTGTGATGGTGGCTCACCCAAAGGGACTAAATATTATCCCCTATCACTTCATGGTTTGTTTGCTCAAGACAATCATGGTATCAATGGACACTTATCACTTGCCTCAGACAAAAGTATCTCTCTGGGATGATCAATTATATGTCACTTCAGGTATCATCCAGGTTATTGAGGATACTGTTGAATAGTGTAAAGCCACTTCTGGAGCTCGGTGTAAGACTTGTGAAGATGAAAGATTGGCAGGGGGTGTGCTTTTGCATTTTCTCGACATGAATAGATTTTTTTTTGCCTTGAACATATTCTCTTACATAATCAGGAAGCAAAACACTCCTTGTTGTCCTAGGAAACACGACCTTTTGTTTGATTTCTGCATGGCATTGTGGTCTAGTTTTTTCTCTTTTACTTTAAGCAAGCTGTATCACAGTCTACTCTATACCATTCAACATGACCTTCTCAGCTCAAGTTTTCTACGTGATAGATTTGTTTGTAGTTAACAGGACTGTACGTTTCGTCAGAACAGTAAAGATGCATGGTGTACACTGGATAAAATTTGGCGGTGAACTCTCATGGTTCATAGGTTATCGCTTGTACCTTTCTCTAAGTCAAAATCTGCACCTGTGGAGGGATGCAGGGACTGATTGCTTTCCATTTGTTATGGGTCACGTTCCCCACCTCCCGATTGAGGAACCTCTGTTCTCTTACTTTGAACCACTGCCTAACTGGATCTCTAGAACTTAAGTTGCTGTAAAGATGTCTGTTGACATTAGTTATGTGCTCCAGACAAAACCATCTTGCTCGAGTGAAAACTTGTCCTTTTAGCTGTCACCCATCAGTCTGGGAGGAAGGAGAGCCAAAATGTTCCTTAGAAGTCAGGATGGCGAGACTCCACCTTTGTACTTGGGACATCTCACCAGCAGGGACCAATCGCTGAAGAAAGGCATCTTGCTTGGCAGAGAGCCTTGAAAAAGAGCGGGCCTCCGTAACATGCAGTGACACATTGTTTGCAACAGGGGCTCAGGACTGGGCAACTTCTTCATTCTATTATATGAAACATTGCTGTGAATGCAGTCAGCTCAGTGAGTTTCCCCTCATACTTATTAAATTTTAACTAACACTAAATCCAAGCCATGCATATATCTTGTGGAGGAGAAATGGTTTCAGGGGACCAACTTAGTTCTACTGTATCATATTCTTTAGCCACATTTTGTTGCTCAGGATCTATTTTTTTACTGAAATTTGTCACTTGTTTGGAGGTAAGTTCATTTCTATAACTCAAGGGTAACTAAGGGCCCTAGTCTCAGGAGTTCTACCAGTTTCTATCTGACTAGGAGCATTGGTCCTAGTCTACCCAGGGCCTTCTAATGTGATCTCTTTGAGAGTGGTTGGTAGTAATAGCCGGGCACCATCTAGTTCCTTTGGTCTCAGGGCCATGGAGACTGATGTTTACTCAGGACCATAGTTGTTGGGGCACCATGGTCAGTTTGCACAGCAGAAGTGACAAAAACCATGTTCTACATTTTTTTTGAGGCGTTCATAAGTAGGTTTGAATTTTGGGGTTGTGTGCTTTGGCAACGGAGGTAGTAATGATGAGTGTCTTCAATTTCTATATTATTTCACACTACCTCTTTTGAATTGCATCAGATCCAGTGAGTTTGGAAGCTTATTTGATGTTGGGTTTAGATGCACTGAGTGCTACACAGTTGGAGATCCTTGGCTGGAGTTACAGCTGATAAGGAATCAAGTCACACCAAACTTGGCAAGGCTGAGCTTGCTGTCTTGGAAGCTGTGCCTGTTTACCTTGTGTCAGCAAACTCCAGTAGAAGAATGCAGTACTTAAAAATACACAAACAAGCAAACAACGTGTGCTTCCCCTAACAGCACTCTCAGTACCATTGGAAAGAATTCATGTACACCTAGATGGACAGGCAGCAGAGGCAGCTAAGTGGGCTCAGAAACATTAATGTGATTTATTGAAAAAGATGTTTTATGTTCTAACATAGAATCATAAATCTCTTAATTTTTCATATGTAAATGTCGAAAGGTTCACATATTTCTTTAATGGATGGGAGTTCATAATGACTGGTATCCCTTAACAGTATAATTGAGGAGGGGGAGAAAGAAGTTTTTTAGGGATCTAGTTCATGGTAACCTAGTGGACTACATGTTCATCCAGTAACTTCAAGTTAAGCAGTTTCAAACCACCAGCCACTCTGTGTGAGAAAGATAGGGCTTTCCATTCTGATAAAGAGTTATAGTCTCAGAAACCAATTGGGGGGTAGTTCTACTGTGTCCCATAAGATCGCTCTGAGTTGACATCTACTGGATGGCAGTGGGTATGGTTGGTTTGGAGTTCATGGAAGTGAAAGGCATAGATCCATCCCACAGAGTCCATGCAATAAGGACAGTCTTCTGTGAAGGCCTCTTAGTGAAATAATTTATTTCCAAAATAAATCTCAATTATTCATGGAGCTGGTCTCCCTGACTCCCACTATTTGATGATTTCACTACTTGATTTGATTAGCTACTAGGCTGGTACTAGCAGCGAATAATCATTACATTCTTTCATATGTTGTATGTAATACATTTCAAATTGCTCTTAGCGACTTTTCTCAAATATGTATCACAACACAGTTGGTAATAAACTGGATTTTATGTGAGTCCCAAGACCAACTGATTTATTCCACAGCAAGCAAGTTAAGAGAAATAGCACCCAAAACTTGCCATTTAATTCTGAATAGAATTTGGTACTCCCAATTCTGGTGAGTGACCAGAAAGTCAGCCCTTGAGCTCTTTTTTTGCACCTGTTTTCTGCTCTTTTCTTCTCTAGTATAGCTCCCTTTTTGAGCAGGCTCTCCCTTATGGCAGCAGGATGATGCCAGCAACTCTGGGGCTTTGTCCTTTCTTCTCAGCACACCTGTTGTCGTAAGGTAGGTGCCATTGAATCGATTCTGACTCATAGCTACCCCAGCAACCTCGTGTGGTAGCATTGAACACGGTCCTGTCCTTCTCCTAACCTTCCAGTTAGCAGTTGAGGGCTTAACTGCTGTGCCACCAGAGTTCCTTTCAGAAAACCTGGAGCTGAAAAAATGTTTCTTTCCTCTCTCCTTGGCCTCTTCAGTAAATATCAGCTCTGGTTAGGTCACATGGCACTCTGATTGGGCAGGTCTATATCTGTTGTACTGTCCTGGATTTGACAAGGGAGTAGAGTTAGCACAACCTGGGCCATGTGCCCTGACAGGTGGAGAGAGTGGTGCCTCTACGGATCTCTGTTGTTATTAGACGGTGTCCAGTCAGCTGTGGCTCAAGCACAACGAAGTACTGCCTGGTCCTCTGCCATCATCATTGGTATGTTTGAGCCCATTGTTGCAGCCACTGTGTCAATCTATATGATTGAGGGGCTTCCCCTTTTGCAATGACCGTGTACATGACCAAGCGTGGTGTTTACCTCTCTTCCCTGGTGACTTGTCCAAGGAGCATTTTGATGTTATCATGGGAAGGCCAGAGAGTGAGGGTTCATCAGGCAAATCACAACGGTCTGCTCTCTTAGCTCAAGGGCTGGGACCCAGGCCCCTGAGTCTATTGCCTCAGAAGAGTTATGGCAGAGGGTAAACCCCACAGACAAAATTATTATTTCCCAATGTTTTCCTCTAGGCCCCAACTGTATCATTTCCCCAACAGTTATAGGAGCTCAGTGACATAACTGCCGAGCACTTAGCTAATAACTGAAAGGCTGTTGGTTCAAACCCATCCAGTGACTCCATGGGAAAAGCCCGGACGGGCTGGCCTGCTTATGTAAAGATCGCAGCCTAGAAAACTTTGGGTGGCAATTCTTTGTCCTGTGGGGCTGCTATGATCGAAACCAAAGTGAAGACAGACCACAGCAGTTCTGGCAATAGTTTGATGTTTCTTGGGATATTTTCCAAGCACATTGAGTTTCTCTAAATCAGCTGTTCTCAATCTGTGGGTTTCGACCCCTTTAGGGATGTAGAACGACTCTTTAACAGGGTTGCCTACGGCCATCAGAAAACATATTTCCGAGGGTCTTAGGAACCGAGACACCACTACACTATCTGTCTCCAGGCAGGTGCGCCCACATGCAGATAGCGCCCATATATGAGCACCCGGTGTGAAGACTATTACCCATGCTACACCAAGCTTTAAGACAAAATTTCATTTATTTGTAATTAGAAATAAATATTTTACAACATATAATTACATATTGTTTTTGTTATGAATCACTATACTTTAATTATGTTCAATGTGTAACAATGAAAATGCATCCTGCATATCAGATATTTACATGATGATTCATAACATTAGCAAAATGACAGTGATGAAGTAGCAATGAAAATAATGTTATGGTTGGGGAGACACCACCACATGAGGAACTGTATGAAAGGGTCAAGGCATTAGGAAGATTGAGAACCAATGCTATAAGTGAACACTGGCTACATTATTTTCACTGATTGATTTTCAACCGGAATAATTTGGACCTCAAAGAGTTTCTAGTAAATAGCCCCTAAAACACAGTTCATATGCCATGCTCCCAACTTCCTGTGTCTTTTCCAAGTAGCAGTTCTGAAATATTGATAATTTAACTCAGCGGTTCTTAACCTTCCTCACACCATGACCCTTTAATAGAGTTCCTCATGTTGTGGTGACCCCCAACCATAAAATTATTTTTGTTGCTGCTTCATAACCATAATTTTGCTACTGTTATGAATTGGGCAACCCCTGTGAAAGGGCCATTCGACCCCCAAAGGGGTCATGACCCACAGGTTGAGAACCACCAATTTAACTCATGGCACCCAATGGCACTCGCCATCTGTGAGCCCCATGTTGCAGTGATCATTCAGGAGCTGGACTGGATCATTCAGGAACTGACCTTGGTGTCTTCCTGCTGGAGCACCCACCTCTGGTGACTACTTCTCTTGGTTCTAATCTTTATGGAAATTGGTCCCCAGGATTTTCTTTCAGGGTGCTTCTGAAGGAGCCTGATCCACTAGCCTTTCATTTGGGAGTTTGTGCTGCTTGCCCCCCTCGGGGACTGGGCACCAAAGGAGGTTGAAAGTAAGGTTCCGGCTATCATTTCAGGACCTGACTTGACTGTCATTACAGAACCCTTTTCTTTCTCCTTGTTATAAATTAGCTAGAAAATTGTTCAAATGGATCCTAAAAGTGGGTCTCACAGGAAGACTATTTAGGTTGCCCGGGGCTCCAGATTACAAAGTGATGGAGACACAGGAAACGCTGTGGGTGGTAGCTCTCCCTGGGCAGCTTGCATTCTCATCGCAAAAATGGATCCTAGCATCAGCCGCCACCTCTTGGGTGGGTGGGTGGATGGGGGGGGTGTCCCCCTGTTTTAACTGCTTGCCTGAATCATTGTAGTTGTTTCTCCAGTGACCTCATTGCTCTTCCTCTGGCCTCTTGCCTAGTGCAATGTCTTCTCCACCTTGCAACCAGAATTGTGTGTGTGTGTGTTGTGTGCAACAAAGCTGGAGACCTACACACTACACATTCCCACATTTCTAGTGCAATGGTCCAAGCCATCCTCATCCCTCATCTGGATGATAGCAGTGTCTTCCTTTACGGTCAACTGGGGCATCCAATCTCAGCAGCATCCAGAATACCCCTCTTGGAATATGCTGTGTACATGCTTGAGTATAAGCCAGCCCGGATATCAGCCGAGGCACCTAATTTCACCACAAAGACTGCATAAAAAATGTGCTGAAAAATTAGGCTTATACATGAGTATATACGGTAAGTTCCATTGCGGCCTGCTCTTCCGAGAGCCTTTCTAGAACTCTCCAGCTTACTCAGGCAAGAGATGGAGACCTCCAACATCCCACAGGCAAGCAGGCCCAGCCCTCCCTGCCGTTACAGCAGATTTCATCACCTGCTCAGTCGACTGAGCTGCACTTCTCCCCTGAGAGGTGGCCGTCCTTTCTTCTGCCAGCTGTGCCCCTGCCTGCACTGGACTTCCCTCTGACATCCACATTGCTCGCTGCCTCCACTGCCTGCAGATCTCTGTCCCAATGGCAATTTTTAAATGACATCTTCCAGAGCCATTGCTGGCATTTCCTGTGGCTGTGCTAACAAAGGACCACAAACACGTTGCCTTAAGGCCACACACATATTTTATCATATCATTCTGGGGGGGTCACAGGTCTCAGATGGGTCTCACTGGTCTGAATCCAATGTGTAGGCTGGGCTGGTCTCCTCTGGAGGCTCCAGGGGAGAATCTTTCTATGCCTTTCCCAAGGTCTAGAGCAGCAGTTCTTAACCTGTGGGTCGCGACCCCTTTGGGGGTCAAACGACCCTTTCACAGGGGTTGCCATAACAGTAGCAAAATGACAGTGATGAAGTAGGAACAAAAATTATTTTATGGTTGGGGGTTCACCACAACATGAGGAACTCTTTTAAAGGGTCTCAACATTAGGAAGGTTGAGAACCACTGTTTTAAAGTAATGGCTGTTAACATTCCCTGCCTTGTGACCTCTTTCAACTAGCAGTCACGTCATTCCAGTCTGTTTCCACCCTCACATCTGATTCTCTGACTCCAACCCTCCCGCCTTTGCCACATAAAGAATCAAGTGATGACATGGTGGCCACGTGGATAAGACAGAATCATGCCCCCTCTCAGTACCCATAATCTAAATGACAAATGCCTGGAAAGTGGCTTTGCCTATGTCAGATTCACATAGGCACACATTCCAGAGACTAGGACACATTCCAGGGACTAGGACACATTCCAGGGACTAGGACACAGGCGGTTTTGTGGTGAGACTTCCTTGAGTTGAGTCCACATTCCAGGGACTAGGACACAGGTGGTTTTGTGGTGAGACTTCCTTGAGTTGAGTGTTGACTCATTGTCGCCCTTTGCGACAGAGTAGAACTGCCTCATTGAGGTTTCCAGGCTGCAGATATTTATGGCCGCAGACTGCCATATTTCTTCCCTCAGAGCAGCTGGTGGGTTTGAACCATCAGCCAAGTACATTGTCAGAGTGCCACCAGGGCTCCTGTGGACAGTTTTAAACAACAAAACCTTAGCCTACTGCTGTTGAGGCCATTCCGCCTCATAAAAACACCATTGGGTTTCCAAAGATGAAGGTCATTGTGGAAACCAAGGACCACATTTTTTTCTCACCAGACAACTGGTGGGTTGGAGTGGTTGAACATAGGTTCGCTGGGCTCTTAATCACTGTATCACCGAGACAGGCTTAGGTGACTCTTCAGCCAACCACACTTATCTTTCATAATAGCACTTCCCCAGCAACATACTCCATCCTGCCCCCGGGAATAGGCTATATTTTACCTTTTTTTGCATATTGACTGCATCCCTTCTCTAGAGTGTAAACCCCCCGAGGCCAGGGATATTATCTATCGTGTTCTCAGGGCCTGACTCAGTGCTGCACACAGAGTAAATGTGCAATAAACACATGTTGACTACATGACTCATAAGCTTACTATTCCCAAGAAGGTGAACAGTATCAAAGACAGATCACCAGTTTCCTATTTGGGATCCCTATAAATGCTGACAGAGACCAACAAGACTTCAGATGTCAGTACTTGCCAAATATGCTACTTTTCTGCTGGATTCAGAGGATGCTGTGGGGGAGAGAGCAGGCATCACATCCCTGTGAGTGTCACTCCCGCAGCCCTGCTGTGCTCGGCTTGACTCGGAGGCTCCGTCGACACCAGCTGACACTTGTCTTTTTCTATCTTCCATCTGTGATCTGATTCCAGGCCTGGGGGAGAAAGTAAACTTTAAAACAGCAGTGTATTATTAGCATTTGAAATAGAACTAGGACTTCCTACTTCATGGTTATAATTAAAGCTAGCCTTAAATAAGTTATTTTTTAATCATTGTATTGAATTAACATATTAAGTTCATATATCATATTAGGGAGAACAACCTCTAATGATATTTCTAAATTTGGTCATTTAAGACTCTATATAAGTAAATATGGGATACTGAGGGGGCTTTTTACTCCTAGAAAGATTTACAGCCCTGGAAATGCACAGGGGCAGTTACACCCTTTCCTACAGAGTCACTATGAGGGCTGGCAGTGATGGCTGGCAGTGATGAGGCTGGCAGTGATGGCTGGCAGTGATTGAGGGCTGGCAGTGGTGAGTAAGGACCTCCACTCCTAAAGAAACATGAGAAATCCTTCTGAACATTCTAATACAAATGCTATCAAACAATAACAAATCCCTCCTCTATCAATTCTTAATGTCGACCCCTTTAATTTTTGAGTGAGTCATACTGGAATCGAATGCCAAGTTGATTAATTCAGAGGAGCAGGTACTGTGTCCTCCTCACAAGTCCTCAACCCCTTAGTGCCTTCAAATCGATTCCGATGGATAACCACCTTATAGGACAGGGTGGAACTGCTCCTGTGGGTTTCTGAGATGGTAACTCCTTTTTTTTTTTTTAACATTTTATTAGGGGCTCATACAACTCTTATCACAAACCATACATATACATACATCAATTATATAATGCACATCTGTACATTCTTTGCCCTAATCATTTTCAAAGCATTTGCTCTCCACTTAAGCCCTTTGCATCAGGTCCTCTTTTTTTCCCCCTCCCTTCCCGCTCCCCTCTCCCTCATGAGCCCTTGATAATTTATAGACTATTATTTTGTCATATCTTGCCCTATACAGCGTCTCCCTTCACCCCCTTCTCTGTTGTCCGTCCCCCAGGGAGGAGGTCATATGTAGATCCTTGTAATTGGTTCCCCTTTTCCAACCCACTCACCCTCTACTCTCCCAGTATCGCCTCTCACACCCCTGGTCCTGAAGATATCCACCCTGGATTCCCTGTGCCTCCAGCTCCCATATGCACCAGTGTACAACCTCTGCTCTATCCAGACTTGCAAGGTAGAATTTGGATCATGGTAGTTGGTGGGGAGGAAGCATCCAGGATCTGGGGGAAAGCTGTATTCTTCAACGGTGCTACATCACACCCTGACTGACTCATCTCCTCCCCTACACCCCTCTGTGAGGGGATCTCCAGTGGCTGACAAATGGGCTTTGGGTCTCCACTCTGCACTTCCTCCTTCATTCACTATGGTAAGATTTTTTTTGTGTGTGTGATGATGCCTTATACCTGATCCCTTTGGCACCTCGTGATCGCACAGGCTGGTGTGCTTCTTCCATGTGGGTTTTGTTGCTTCTGAGCTAGATGGCCGTTTGTTCACCTTCAAGCCTTTAAGTCCCCATACATTATCTCTTTTGATAGCTGGCACCATCAGCTTTCTTCGCCATTTGTCCTTGGCGATTGTATCATGGAGGTGTGCAGCCAATGATATGATTTTTTGTTCTTTGATGCCTGATAACTGATCCCTTCGGGACCACGTGATCACACAGGCTGGTGTGTTCTTCCATGTGGGCTTTGTTGCTTCTGAGCTAGATGGCTGCTTGTTTACCTTCAAGCCTTTAAGACCCCAGACACTATCTCTTTTGATAGCCGGGCACCAAGATGGTAACTCTTTAAGGGAGTAGAAAGACTGGTCTGGCTTCTGCTGGGTAGCTGGTCGTTTTGAACTGCTGATCTTGAGGTAAGCAGCCCAGCACATATTATGCTCGCAGGGCCTCCGTAGCCAACAGAACATTCTATGAAGATGGAAATACTGCGTACTTGTGTTAAGAAAATTGAGGTGTCTAAGCACTTGAAAATGTGGTTAGTATGGCCAAGGAGCTGAATATTTCCTTTTAATTAATCTTAAATTAAAAATGAAAACACCCATCTGTGTAGCATTAGACAATACAGTTTTTCCATGACACATACTGTTTTCCCAGCTACTCTTGTCATCAGCTCTGTGTGTGAATCCACAGTTGATCTGCACATTTGTACACATATGAGCCCTGGTGGCATGAAGGTGCTTGGCTGCTAAACTAAAGGTTGACAGTTCAAACCCACCCAGTGGTTGTGGGAGAGGCTTCGCGATCTGCTCCCGTAAAGATGAAAACCCTATGGGGCAATTCTACTCTGTAAAAACTGGACTCCACACCACCTCGCAACAATGGACACACACTTTAACTTTTTATGAAATGCTCTTTTCTTTTTTGCTTCAGAGTACAACCCGGGTGCCTGGAAGTGAACTAACATGAGTTGGTGGGGTGGGGGGACGGGACTTCTCCCATGATCCACCCCATAAACCCAACCTTTGCTCGTGGGAGCCTATTAGCACTAAGTAAAGTGATAAGAAGTTCCAGACCATGGTCCACTCCCTTGCCGTCACAATCGGGACCTGCCGGATCTTCCTGGTCAGTCTCTTCCTCAACGTCCTCCTAAGTCTCTGGGGAAAACAAATGCCCCAGAAAGTGGAATGGAGAAGGACACTGGCTCTGTGGTGTTATTTCTTTGTCACATGGATTATAACGATTGCTATCGTTGCCTCAAAGACAATTTAATGCTGATGAGGTTTCTTCATGGGTCTCACATGAGGTGATGCTGTTTTCCTCTGGCGTCAGATCCTCAGATTCCATTGCCTCGTTCCTCCTGCGAGTTCCATCTGAGAGCAAGTGGGCTAGGGAGCGGTGTGGTTTGATGCACATCCAAAGAGGAAACGGATCTCACTTCATGCTTTTAAATGTCTTCCTATACCTAGTGTGAGAACTTCTCTAAGGAGCTATTTGAAATGGTAATATACTCTTCATCGCCTGGGATATTTCAAAGACAGGCAAGCCAAGAGTTATAAAACAGCACATGAAAGATGGGACGACTTCCTTTGTGGCTCTTGGCTGACCATTCTCCTTGTATCTTTCGTCTTTGGAAGGGTTTCTAAAAGGATATTGCTCCTGATAGTCTTTTCTTCCTAATCTCTGTGTCCAGTGTGTCAGGCTGGGTTCTCCAGAGAAGCTCATCTATGTACGTGTATCGAAAGAGATTTATGTCAAGAAATGGCTCACACAGTTGTAGATGTGGGGAAATACAGTCTTGGTCAGTCCACGGGTCATCAGATGTTAGCTGGCAGCTTCTCTTGGTTCCTGTAGCTACAGGGTCTGTTGAGCAGAAAGCAGGATGATGAATGAAGCAGGGAGGCCACAGGCTGGTGGAGGCAGAACTGAATAGATCCCAGATCAGCGGTCTGCTAAGAGCTGCTGGGATTGGCAGGCAGAAGAACAGGAGGTCTTGGAACTTGATGCAATTTCCAGACCCATCAGAAAAAGGGAGCTAGCTTCTGCACCATGTCAGTCTATACTGAGTAGACCAGAACCTTCTCGCAAGTGTATCAAGGCTGTGGTCAGATGATGAAGGTGACACTCTATCCTATTCTCCTACAACTGCTGTGCTGCCTCACAGCAGATGCCATCCCGGTGTTGACCACACCGGGTTAGACCAGATCACCGGAAAATCCTGGCCCCGCCAAGTTGACATAACACCTATCTTACCAGGAAAGACTTAATCCCCAGCCCCCGCTACTTGGATAGATATATATTAAAAACTTTCTGGTGGATATTGATTTTACAGACAACCTCACTGATTCTGTAAGATGACAAATATGGAGAAGAAGACAAAGCAGAGTGACAAGCACCAGAGATGCCCTCAGGTGGAACTAATCATTGTTGCCATTTTCATCCCTCCTGATGGCGCCTCTTAATGCAAACACAGCTAACCTGCCTATTGTTGTCAGGTGACCTTGGGTCCATTTTTTGCCTCACAGTTGTCGCATGTCACAGAGTAGAACTGCCCCATAGCTGTAATTTTATAGGTTATACTATTTTTATGGGGCATAGCTTTCATTTTTCTCCTGTTGAGTAGCTGGGTAAATTCCAATCAGCAACCTTTTGGTTGGCAGCTGAGTGCCGGATCATTATGCTATGGAGGCTTGTCAATCAAAGGCCTTCTGAACTTAAAACAAACAAACAAAAACCCAACAAAACAAACCCCAAACAAAAAAAACCCCAAATCTAACCAGTGTCATGGCTGTATTTGCATGTCAGAAATTATTACGTGAATAAATATCTACTAAGTATTTATTTATCTACTTAATAAATTCTATTTCAGCACTTAGTTTGCATGATGGTAAGCATTTTACTGCATCATATAATTTAATCCCTATAGCAGCCCTCTGAGAGTTACTTCTGGAAAAGAGAACTAATGTGCCCGAGGAAGTATGAGTGTGAGTAAACAATATTGCTCTCAGGGTTCAGTTCATGCATGCAGGGGCTCAGTGCAAACAACAGGTCTCTGAGGTCAGTGGATGGCTTCAGAGAAGGCCTCGCACTAATGCACTTGTTTTAGACTTATTAGCGTGCCTTCGAAAATGGTCCAATCAAAGCAATGGATTCTGAGGGATCTACTGGCCCAGTTCAACTCTAGACAGACAGGCCCGCATAGAAGGTTATGGCCACTCTCTTTGTTGGTATCCCCCCAAGGATAATCTTGATAGATTGATAGATTTGTTTTTCCCCCTAAGGACACAGCATGTTGACAGGGGCTTATTATAAGGACGTTTCAACACAATTGAAACCTCCCTGGGTGAGAGAAGGGCCAGGAAGATTGCACTGTGGGATCTTATTCCTGAAAGAGGATTTTGTTACCTTTACTCTACAGCCCTGTCGCCCTGTTGGACTCCCTCCCACCCACCCCCAAAGGTCCCAAGTCTCAAAGCACCTTTAAGAGGAACCTGAGTTGAGTCTGTGGTGGATGCCCAAACTGCCGTTTAGATGTGATGTAAATGGAAGCGTGCCAAATTCTTCAGGGAAGGGTTGGAGAGATGGAAACACCTTGCGAAGGGTAGAGACCCAGACGGAGGGCAAGTACCTTTGTATTCTGAAATTTTTATTTTTTAATAAAAGCGTCTATGATTTTGTAGCAATACTTTCTGACTTAGCCTAGTGTAGCCTAGACACGGCAGTACAGGGGCTTGACCCTGGTTGACCTGGTACCAATAGCTTTGTCTTAAACATGGGACTGTGCAGTTGTGTGGCGATTTTTAATAGCTGATTAGGGTTCCATTGTGTTCAGTCTCATAATTTATTTAGCATGGTGATAAAATCTTTATCACATTTAATTTTCTAACTCTGGAGACAGGATACTATCTAGAAGGATGGCAAGCCTGTTCCTTAGGGCTCGCTTCTTTTACTGCTCAGAGTTGACACGTTTAAAACTTTGTAACATTTTTGCCACACCAAGAATTTGGCAGAAATATTCTTGTGATGATATGAGAGGACTGGCTGCCTTGAACAGCAAAGACTGGACCTGCTGTTCCTCCAGTACTTATTGCACCTTTCTAGAATTAGAGCAAGTCATAATGGTGACGCTACTTTTATCCAATAGCCCGTGTTCTCCATGTTTCCCGTTCCGAGCAGCCAAAACAAACTTCCAAAATTAGAAACTGCCGACTCACCATGAATAGATGAACAAATCTTCTTAGTCTCTAGATAAAGCTGCTAATTGTCCATTTTTCATTCTCCAATTCCCCCCAAGTGTTTCATTAGCTGACAGGAGGAAACGGCGGTTCATTTCCTATTAAAATACAGGGCTGGTGTGAGTTGATATTTGTACGCAGGGAGGACGACAGTCTGCTGTTTTATGAGTGATAGTGTAGATAAAAACAGAGTCATTGCCCTCCCTCTGCCTTACCCCCAGCCCTCATAAATAACAGAAGAATAACTCACAGAAATTAACGAACTAGGGAACAAACACCCTGGAGATCTATCTTTTAAGCAACCAAGAATTTCACGCTTTGGTCAATACGTAAGGAAGCTCTTGGAGATACAATTGTGTTGGACTATTGAGTACTTGTCAAGATGTCATCTATAAAATAGTTTCAGTTTTAAATGAATAGTTTGTATCGTAATAACTAAAAGTGCTTTGTGGGTATTTTCACCTGTTTTCCACAATGGAGCGAAGGCTTTATTGCATTTCACATGAATAGAGCCAAAAGACTATGGACCAGAATAAGCGAATAAAAAACACATAATTCAATTTCAAAGTAGGTCACACACTCCCGTGGGCAAAACTTTAATACAATTGGAGTTTCTAGGAATGAAAGAAAGGAAGGAGTATTTGTAAATACTTAGATATTCCTTTTAGGAAAAAATGGACCCTTCCATAATATAATGGGCCTTTCATGTTAAGAAATAGTACAAGGCTGGCACCAAATGGTTAAAACACTTAGACTGAAAAACATTTTCCCTTTGAATCAGGGCGAGACTATGCAGAACAGAACATCCCCTCCTCCGTTAGTTTCGATAAGCGTACCTCAATCGCCTTGGCTGCATGGTTCATGTCCTGTGTCTGTTCTCATGATCTCTCTTGCTTCTCCTTAATGTGGCTAAAGGTGATGAATACTATTTGTATATCAACAGCATCTTGACCATAATGGCAGAAAGATCTAAAGGGTTTTTAAAAAGGCTTAAAGTCGCAGACCAAGGAGCCCTGCTGGAACAATGGTTAGGTGCTGTACTAAGCTGGGTGGTCTAGAGAAACGGAACCAATGACACTCAGGTATATGTAAGAGCTTTAAATGAAAAGAAGGGGAAGAAGGAGAAATAGCAGTAGACATCTTTTATCAAGAAGGCATCCCGGTCCAGTTCAACTTAAGCCCAGGGGCTCAGTGCCAACTGGTGCTCTCTAGACTCCTGTCTGATGATGATGCAGACAGGTGAAGCAGGGAGCAGGAAGCTCACAGGCCGGTGGGTGCATAGTCGCTTAGATACGACTTTCATGGTGACAGAGGAGAATGGCAACAGCTCTCAGGTATGGGCTGCCCCAGGAGGCAGGTAGAGTCTCAGCAAGCAGGAAATCAAAGGGGAAATGGGCAGGGGAGGGGTCCCCAGACTTTCTTGTAAAAAGGCCGTACACCCAGGAGACAACAGCAGGCTGTGACTTGATCGACAGGTTGGCCTCCTTCCCTGTACAAGTTCGAGTTGACACAGAATTTAACAGCCACAGGTACTCTGCTGCTAAGTGAAAGGCTGGTGGTTCAAACTCACCAGGGGCTTCCAGAGGAGAGAGTTGGAGCAGACTGCTTCCATCAAGTGTCCAACCGGGGAGGCCTGTGGAAGAGTTCTACTCTACCCTATAGTGTCGCTGTGAGCTGGAGGCCACTCGACAGCACACCATGGCAACTGCAACAACAATGTTGGACTTAGAATTTCACAATCTGTCATTACCTTCCTGTTCACTTTAAAAATATTTTTTCTCACTTTTCGGAGCCCCGTTTCTGCTGTTTTTCTTTTCTCTTGCGATTTGTTAGAGAGATAAAAACAATCCAAAATGAAGTTGTAAGAGATGCTACTGTGAGTCCCCCATGGATTTTCCTTTTAAGGGAATGTGCCTAAAAGGGTGCACAATTTTAATGACTAATCCAGCGGTTCTCAGTCTGTGGGTCGAGACACCTTTGGGGGTCGAACAAGCCTTTCACAGGGGTCGCCTGATTCATAACAGTAGCAAAATTGCAGTGATGAAGTAGCAGCGAAAATAATTTTATGGTTGGGGTCACCACAACATGAGGCACTGTATGAAAGGGTTGCAGCATTAGGAAGGTTGAGAACCACTGACCTAATACTAAGGAACTATAGGAAATACCCCTTTAAGAAATAGATTGATTACTGAGGTAGAAGAAAATCAGATTCCATTGTACTTACAGTGGAAGAATAGGTCTAAAAAGAACCAGCTGTCTGTAGGAAATTCTGCCTGGAAATTTAAATACTGATTGAACTCAGGCAGCAAAAAGGAGTGGTAGAATGGATGCTGTGAAAAATCACGATGTGCCCTACAAAGGACAGATCAAGGCCATCATCCACAAGCCAGAAGAGGGGGGTTAGGATTGTGAGTGGCGTGTGGAGGAGAGCGGGGAATGGATGGTGTTTTCTGTAAAACAAGAACTGCAATGAGGGGACAGAAGCATAAGAAACACCAATAGCAGACACAAAGAAGGTGCTTGCTTGAAAAGTCATAAAACCAAAGACAATGGCAAATAAAGGAATGCCCATCTCATCGTGCTGAGAGCTGAAGGAGATAGCATTTAGATAGCAACAGTAAAATATCTGAATTCCCAGAGTAAAGAGATGATCTTTCAAGCTTGTGGACTTTGAATAAATAGGGCTACCTGAAAAGGAAGAAAGCTGTCTGAAAGAAATCAAAGATGGGAACCGATGACAAGGATCTACATACAACCTCCTCCCTGGGGGACGGACAACAGAAAAGTGGGTGAAGGGAGATGTCGGACAGTGTAAGACATGACAAAATAATTATAATTTATAAATTATCAAGGGCGCATGAGGGAGGGAAGAGCAGGGAGGGAGGGGAAAATGAGGAGCTGATACCAAGGGCTCAATGATGTTTTGAGAATGATGATGGCAACAAATGTACAAAAGCACTTGACACATGGATGGGTGTATGGATTGTGAGAAGAGTTGTATGCCTCCCCAATAAACTAATTAAAAAACAAAACAGGGAAAGCCATTGGGAGATTTGGTTAGCTGTTAAACATAGAAATGATGATCTTATCTGAAAATCCTCACCTAATACAAAATAAAAAGTTAAAAAAGAAAGAAATCAAAGGCATTGAAGAAAATAGCAATGTATTACCAGTGATGGCAATTCATGAAATGTGGCAAAGGTTCTTTTGAAAATCATGCGTTTTCTCAATTTCAGAAAGAAGATGCAAAATTATTGAATTAATTGATAATCATTTATTAAAAAATACCCAGAGCAAAAGCCATGAAAAGCCTTGGGCACCTTATTTTTACATATCCCTTTTGTAACTTTGGTGATAGATCTCAGACAGACTCCAAGAAGTGGGATTTCTAACTTGGAGTAAATGAGGGTGTATTCGTGCTAAGAACCTGTTGCCATTCAGTGGGTTTGACTCATGCAGCCCTACAGCACAGAGAAGAGCTGCCCCATCGGGTTCCCACGATGTAATCTTTATGGAAGCAGATTGCCACATCCCTCCACGGAGTGCCAGGTGAGCTTGAACCACCGGCCTTTCAGGGATCAGCCAATCTTTTAATCCTTGTGACTCTTGCTAGACAGTGGCAAATTCCTCTCTGTAGGGGATGAATCCATTTGCAAATTTACCATCAACACCTTGTCTTTTCTCTGAGCCTTCCAAACATTGTGTCTTATCAAATTTTTGGAATTTTGTCTATCTGAGAAATGAAGAATGATGTCATCACAGCATAGTCATACATTATTGTGAGCAAAGTTGAAATAAATCTTTATCTATACCCATATCTATGGAGTCCTGGTTGCATAATGGTTAAACATTTGAATACTACCCACCAGATGGGCGCGTCAAAGACCTAACCGTTCCTGGGGAGAAAGACCTGGTGATGTACTCTCATAAATATTACAGCTAGGAAACTCAATGGGGCAATTCTACTGTGGCCTATAGGTTCTCTATAGGTCAGAATAGAGTCAATGGCACCCAACAACAAAATACATGCACATCTATATCTATAATAATTTCTGTCTATGTCTATCTCTACACATACGCACTTCTCACATATCAGCATGGTTAGGTGCCAAAGACCAGTCCATTGTATGAAATCAGTGTTATAGGAGAGTTGGGGGCCTTGCCTCATCTTTGGCATTAGCGGTCCTCCCCACTGTTTGGGCACCCCATTGTGTCTTAGGGTTTATGTAGCATGAGGGGTCCACTTTCCCCACCACTATAGACCCCAAGAGCATTATGAGTGGTGATAGTAGTTGCCTCTTGCCCAGCTCCCCCTCCCTCCCATGACCCACTTTGGGCAGGGATCTCACTTATCCTCAGTTGGTCCTACAAATCCCCCTTCCCTCTCCCCCTTTCCTGCCCCCCCAACAACCTTCATGGCACTCTACGGCCTTTGCCAAGCCCCCACCCCCTGGCCTGCTGGTGACCTCACGTCATCCATCCATCACCCCGTACCCTTCACAGAGGAATAGGCGAAGGTGTTCCTCTGCTGATTGGTTGACACCCATGTGTGTCCTGCTTGTCACTGGGACCTCTGGGATAGGTTCCGAGTGGCCCATGGAGGGTACCCTGCGCTGGGCTCAACCACAGTCCACATGGAGCCCAGACCACTGGACTTGATGCCTGAGAAGTTTCTCAAAAGTGCAAATGAGAAATGTTGGATAATAAGGTAGTTGAGAATGAGGAGTAGATGTTCTTAAAGTGAGAAGTAGGTATATTAAAGAGCCATTTCCATTATTTTCAGTGCACACTGTGCTTTCACCTCTTAGCACAACTAGAAAAAAATTGACATGGAGTTATGTTTGCATCCAGATAGCACGTTTTCTCTCTGGAGAATGAAAGAGGATCAACCGGCACCTTTTGAGAAAAAGCAGGAGTATTTATTAAAATGCACAATATATTAAGCAAATACACATACATCACTATCTCAAATGTTATTGTTAAGTGCCATCTAGTCAGTTCCAACCAATCCGACCTAATGCGCAATAGAACGAACCCCTACTGGTGCTGAGCCATCCTCACGATTGCTCCTCTCCTGAGTCGTGTGGCAGCCACTGTGTCATCTCCTGGAGGATCTTCTTCTTTGTCGACGGCCCTCTACTTTAGCAAAGATGATGTCCTTCTGCAGGCATTGCCTCTAAGGACCACTCTGGCCTTATTTCTTCCAAGATAGATGGGTTTGTCCTCTTAGCAGTCCGTGGTACTTTCACTGTTCTCCTCCATGACCACAGTTCAAAAGCATGGGTTCTTTTCTCAGTGGACCCAAGCCATGGCATTTTTAATAGCCTCGTTTTCATGTGAAATTTGATATTGAATAAGGAAGATTGAAGAAGAATATTTCAAACACAGCAATAATAAGTACTTAGACTACATGATTAGAACTGTTCAATTTAAATCAGTAATAAAATATTAACAAAATCAAGAACTAACCAAATATGCACTAAAATCATTAAATGTGATATGAAAAACCACATGATAATCTTAGTATTCTAAAGATAGATTGGCTAGAAAGGGTGGAGAATATAATAATAAAAATACATAATTAGCAAAAGCAGAACTTCTAGGGAAAAATAAGCCAAGTTCCTTACATCGCATACTAAAATAAATTACAGCTGGATTAAAGAGTTAAAAGTACAAAATAAACAAAGAGAAACAAGACCAACAAAATAGAAAAACCTAAAAACCGTGACATTTAAAAAAAATCAGATGGAAAAAATCAAAGAAAGCTTAGCCAAAGAATAGAGGCCTCCCTATGCAAACACCCAGAACTTCCTCAGGTCAAGAAATAGATACCATATGATTAGAATTCAACCTATACACTGGGCAGCATCATTTCAGTGAAGGAATGATTCACTAAAGAAATAATTCTTACAAATCAGTAAAGAAAACAAAATATTTAATGAAAAATGACCAAGAATACACAAATAAATAGAAATTTATAAGAGAATATACATAGTGACCAGGGAATATATGAAAATGTTCATGCTCACTAGAAATCAAAGACAAGCTAAAGGGCCATTCAGACAGCATTTTGCTTATGAAGTCAGCCCAGAATTTAGAAAAAGATTATCTTAATGAGCATGTTCTTACTGCTTAAGGAAATATAAGTTATCTTTCGGAAGGAGAGTTTGAAGGACAGATCATAAAACAGCATATCTCAAGTAGCGGCCATGGAATATTTGCATAGGTAGTTGCTCACAAATGAACCTTATCTAGCTCACCTCAGACATAACAACTCAGCATACTTGGGAGAGGTAGCAGGTAGATCTGCGATTCTTAGGCATATCTTGAAGTACAATGCTGTTGGTGATAGGGAAATATCTATATGCCTAAAGGAAGAGTAGTTAATATGATTACTATTCAAATTTACACACAGAACACTGAAGCTAATGATGAAGAAATTGAAAAATGTTACCAGCTCCTAGTCTGAAAGCTGTCAAACATGCACTCAAGATGCATGAATAATAAATGCTGGTGTTTAGAATGAGAACGTTGGAAATAAAAAGGAAGACTCAGTTGTTCGAAAATATAGCCTTGGTGCAAAAAACAAAACATGATATAATTTTGCAAGACAAATGACTTCTCCACTGCAAATGTCCTTCTCCAGGGACTGGTCTCTCCTGACAATGTCCAGAGTACGTGAGACTAAGCATCACCACCCTTGCCTATGAGGAACATTCTGGCTTCTTTCCAAGATAGATTGACTGGACAGATACCCTCAATATGCATTGCCAGCCCTGTAATTCAAATGAATTTATTCTTCTTTGCTCTTCCTTAATCAGTGTCAACTTTTGTATTCATATAAAGTGATTGGAAATACTACAGTTTGAGTCAGGTCCACATTAGGTCTCAAAGTAACATCCTTGCTTTTCAACACTCTCAAGAAGTCTTAGGCAGCAGATTTACCTAATACAATGCATGTCATTTGATCTCTTTTTTTAAATTTTAACAATTTATTGGGGCTGATACAATTCTTTTCACAGTTCACACATATACATACATCAATTGTATAAAGCACATCCATACATTCCCTGCCCCAATCATTCTCAAGGCATTTGCTCTCCACTTAAGCCCCTTGCATCAGGTCCTCTTTCCCCCCCCTCCCTCCCCATTCCCCCCTCCCTCATATGCCCTTGGTAATTTATACATCGTTATTTTGTCATATCTTGCCCTATCCGGAGTCTCCCTTCCCCCCTTCTCTGTTGCTTCCACGATTATTGGTAGATCCAAGCAAAATGAAGTCCTGGAAACTTCAGTCTTTTCTGTTTACCATGATGTTACATATTAGTCCAGTTGTGAGGATTTTGGTCTTCTTTACATTGATTTGTAACCCATGCTGAAGGATGCATTCCTGATCTTCATCAACAAGTGCTTCCAGTCCTCCTCACTTTCAGCGAGCAAAGTTGTGTCATCTGCATATTGCAGGTAATTAATAAGCCTTCCTCCAATCCTGGTTCTCACTCTTATTCAAATAATTTAATTTTCTGACGATTTTCTCAGCACACAGATTGAATAAGTATGGTGAGAGGATAGAACCCTGACATATATCCTGATCCTAATAACGCAGTATTCTTTTGTTCTGTTCACACAATTGTCCTTTGACCCATGTATAGGTTCTACATAAGTACAATGAAGCATTCTGGGATTCCCATACTTCTCAAAGCTACCTAGAGTTTGTTATGGTCTGGACAGTCAAGTGTCTTTCCACAGTCAATAAAACACAAGTAAACATCTTCCTCATATTCTCTACCTGCAGCTAAGATCTATTTGACATCAGCAATGCTATCCCTTTTTCCATGACCTCTTCTGAATCCGGCTCGAACCTTTGACCGTTCTCTGTCAATGAAGTGCTCCAATGTTTGTTGGAAGTTCTTCGGGAAATTTTTAATTGCACGTGATATCAGCGATATTATTCTAAAACTTGTGCACTCCCTTGGGTCAACTTTCTTTGGGTACAATATGGATCTCTTCCAGTCAGTTGGTCGGATAGCCATCTTCCAAATTTTGTGGCAGAGATGAGTGAGTGCTTCTAATGCTTCAGTGGCTTGTCAAAACATTTAACTTGGTGTTCTATCAATTCCTGGATCCTTGTGCTCGGTTAATGCATATACCCAGAGAAAAAAAAACTAACACAATATTTATATGCCTTTAAAATGTCTTCCTCTAACTCTACACTTTTCTTGTTTTTCACCCTTTCAAAGCATGGTTCTCAGTGTTGTTGTTGATAGATGCTGTCAGGTTGGCTCCGACTCATAGCAGCCCTATTTACAACAGAAGGAACCATGAACTGGCCCTATGCCAGCCTGACAGTGTTTATGGCTGAGGCCAAAGTCAAAGTCACTGCTTCCATCCACCTCCCTGAGGCCCTTTCTCTTTTTTGCTGACCTTTGCTTTGCCAAGAATAATGACCTTCCCAGAGACTGCCCTCTCCTGAGAACATGTCCAACATATGTGAGAAGAAGTCTGTCCATCATCACTTCTAAGGAGCATTCTGACTGAACTTCTATGAAAAAAATTTTTTTTTGCTGGCAGTCCATGGTCCTTTCAATGTTTTTCATCCACATCAAAATGCAAGTGCATTAATTCTGCTCTAGTCTTCCTTATTTCTTTATTCCGTCCAACTTGCACGTGCATATGAGGTTATTGAAAAGAGCATGGCTTGAGTCAGGGGAAATTTAGTCCTTAAAGTGACATCTTTACCTATTAACACTTTAAATAAGCCATGCACAGAAATCTATCAATGCAATGTATGATTTCATTTCTTGATGACTGCTTCCACAAGCTTTGGTTGTAGATCTAAGTAAAATACAATTCTTGACAACTCCAACCTTGTCTTTTTTCTATCATGATGTTGTCTATTGGTCCAGTTTTGGAGATTTTTGTTTTCTTTATATTGAGAGAGGATGAATACTGATGCTTATATTCTTTGATCATCAGTAAGTGCCTCAAGTCCTCTGCATTTTGAGCAAGCAAGGCTGTGTTATCTGTATATTGTAAGTTGTTAATGACTCTTCTTCCAATCCTGTTGCACATACTTCATTACAATTAAAAATCATTTTATTGGGGGCTCCTACAGCTCTTATCACAGTCCACACATACATCCATTGGCCACACACTTCATATAGCCCAGTCTTTCAGGTTATATGCTCAGCATACAATTAGGATATGTATGGTGAAAGGATACAACTTTTTGGAAGGAAAATTTTTCAGATTTTTAAACATTCCAGATCTCCTTGTTGGAACAGCCATCTCTTGGTCTATGTACTTATTCTCAACTAGCCCAGTTAAATATTTTGGACTTCCCGCTCTTTGCAATGTTATCAGTATTTGGTTATGATCCACACAGTCTAATGCCTTTGCAAAGTCAATAAAATACAAATAAGGTGGAGTTTTGGTGGGTGGTGTTTTCTTCTTTCAGCCAAGTTCTATTTGATGCCAACAATGATATCCATCCTCCATGTCCTCTTCTAAGTCTGGCATGAATTTCTGGAAGTTCCTTGTTGATATTCTACTGCAATTATTTTTTTCATATTATCTCTAGCAAAACTTTACTTATATGTGAAATTAATGATATTGCTAGATAATTTCTGAAATCTGTTTGGTTCCCTGTCTTTGTAATGGGTACAACCCTGGATCTTTCCCAATCAGTTGGCCAACTAGCTGTGTTCAATCTTCTTGGCACAACATTTTGATTGCTCCCAGAAATACCAAACTCTGTTGAAATATTTGACTTACTCTCCCATCTGTTCCTGGAGCCTTAATTTTTGCTCCTGCCTTCTATGTAGCTAGGCCCTCTTCCTTAAATTCCACCAATTCTTGATCAGATGCAATCTCTTACAATGGTCGAATGTTGACCAGGTCTCTTGCGTAGAGTGAATCTGTGTATTCATTCTATTATCTTTGGGTGCTTCCTACATTGTTCAATATTTTGCCCATGGAATCCACCAACATTTCCAACTCAATGCTTGAATGTACTTCTTCAGCTCTTTCAGCTCGAGTATGCTGAGTGTGTTTTTTCCCCCTTTAGGTTTTCTACCTCCAGGTCTTTGTATAATTCATTATAATGCTTTACTTTGTCTTCTCAGGGTTTCTTTAAAACAACCACAACAACAAGAGCAGCAACAACAACAACAACAACAACAACATTTTCTTGTGCTTCCAACAGTTAAAGCTTACACATACACAGAAAATTAGGTTCCCATTGACTTCTTCTACACAAATTTCTCATGAAGCTATGTTTTCCATAACATGTCTGCATTCTCTTTAATTGCATTCTGGTGTTTCTGTTTTTAGTACTCTAGTTTCTCTGCCTCTCTTTTCTTGTCATTTTTGATGTAATGATTAAAAATAGTTTTATTGGCATATACTCACATACAATACAATTTAGTCATTCAATCATATTAAGAAGAGTTGTGCCATCACTACCTCAGTCAATTTCAGAACATTTTCTTTTATATATGCATTAGTGTTAGCTCTCCATTTCCTCCCAACATCCTCTGCCATTTCCCTAGGTAATTATTACTACAGATACAGTCTCTATAGATTTATTAATCCTGGATTTAATATAGAGAAAATCACACAAAACACAAACAGGAAGTGAACAACAAAAACAAACCAACAACAATGACTGAGTAGATGATAGAAAAAGAAAGCAGAAAGTCTTACAAATTGAACCAAATTTAAAATGGGTCAAGGGGATATCAAATTATACTGTATCATATTTTAACCTAACTGCCTTTGCTGTAATTTACATTACAATGTTCTCTGTCTGATAGCAAGATTCTTCACATCCCTGGACTATATCAACCTGTCTTTTGAAATTTTCTCTCCACCTCTTTTACGCCATCATTTCTTCCAAGTGCTTTGGTTACTTTACATTCAAGTGTAGCTTTCAGAGTCTCTTCTGACATCATCTATCTATCTATCTATCTATCTATCTATCTATCTATCTATCTATCTATCTATCTAATCATAAATCATACGTGTTCTGGTTTTATCTGTCTAGAGAACCCTTCCTAACACAGGCTGTTATGGGTTTGATTTAGTTTTCTTCAGTTTTAACCAGAATTTCATACGAGTAAGTGATGATTTGTTTCATAATCAGCCTCTGACCCTGTTTTAGCGGGTGACATTGAACTTCTCTTTGGCTCTTTCCACTGATATAGTCAGTTGCATCCCTGTGTATTCCATCTGGTGCAGTCCACATGGATCATAGTCGTTTATGTTGTTTAAAAAAGGATTTGCAATTAAGAAGCCATGTTGTTGTACTTATTGACACCACATCAGTTCTGACCCACGGTGACCCTACGCACAACAGGACAATGCATTACACAGTCCTGTACCATCCTAAGAATTGTTTCTAGGCTTGAGTCCATTGTTGAAGCCATGGTGTCAATCCATCTCTTTGGTTTTCCTGTTTCCCCCTGCTTTTCTGCTCTGCCAAGCTTGTGTCTTTTTCCATAGACTGGTCTGTCCTGACAACGTCCAAAATATGTAAGATAAAGTCTCACCATTCTTGTCTCTAAGGAGAACTCTGGCTATATTTCCTCCAAGATAGATTTGTTTGTCTTTTTCGCAGTCCATGGTACTTTTAGTATTCTTCTCTGGCATCACCATTCAAATGCATCGGTTTGTCTTCAGTCTTCTTTATCCAATGTCCAACTTTCACATGCATAAGAGGCGATGGAAAATACCATGGCTTCTGTCAGGTAAACCTTAGTACTCAAAGTAACATCCTTGCTTTTCAAAACTCTGAGGAGGTCTGGTGCAGTAGATTTATCCAATGCAATGCACTGTTTGATTTCTTAATGGCTGCTTCCATCGCATTGATTGAGGATCCAAGCAAGATGAAATCCTTAACAACTTCAATATTTTCTCTATCATAATTGGTCATGGTTGGCCAATTTCAAACTACAGGAATGGTAGAATTTTTCAGTTTCTTTATCATTTAGCTTTATTAGTTTATGCATAAATTTGAATAATTGTTATATTACTTGGTCTTTTTTTGGTACGGGAATTAATTTTACCTTATCACAGACAGATGTCTAAGCATCATCTCAGATAGATTGCATAAGAGTCTTTGATGGTAGAACCTTTTAGGACTCTTTGATTTTAATAATCTCTCCTAAAAAATCACAGCCAAGGCTGAGAGCCACTTCTTCATGTATATGCACTGATTTGGTGGAGGATTTGAAATTGGATAAATGGAAATGACTGAAGGTCCACTTGGCAAGTGCATTGGAAAGTTAAATATTGGGTCAGTGTGGAAAGCCAGATTTTAGTTGTCTTCAAGACTCTTCTGATTCATGATCACCCCCGTGTGTGCAAAGTAGAAATTCTTCATAGGATTTTCAATGGCTGTGACCTTTCAGAAAGAGTTGCCTGGCCTTTGAGGTGCCTCTCGGTAGACTTGGACACTTATCCACTGGAACTACCCAAGGACCAATGTAAAGCCTACGTTGTTGATAGCTCTGTATCAGGGTTTCTTTTTAAGTCCTGTAGATTCAGAGAAGTGAACACTTGAAGAATGAGTAGCAGTCAGTAGGAGTGGGGACGAATTGGGGAACAGCATTCCCAGATGAGAGAAGCACCCTTAAAAAGGTTTGGGAAGGAAAGAAAACCTAGAAAGGCATTAGCAAGGAAGAGCAAGTTGGAGGGAGTGTTAATGTCCTGGTCGACAGGATTACTGTGTAAGGCGTTTGACACGCCTTCGAAGAGCAGTGGGAAACAGTCGAAGGTTTTAACCAGGTTGTTAGTGCTTTCAGTTGCCTTTGCGGGGCTTGGTTCTGGACCATGATAGTGCTTATTGGGTCCATTGCTGCAGTTTGTGTGTCAGTCTACCTCACGAAGGGTTTTCCTCATTTCTGCTCACCGTCCATTGTGCCAGGCATGCTACCCTTTTTTAACTTTTAGTGATTGGCGTTCCATGAACTTGTGTCAGAAGCAAGTGAGTTGAAATTCAGGAATTTGTATTTTTCTAAAAGATCACCCAAATGTCAGTATGGAGAACAGGTTTGGTGAGGACAAGAGCAGAATCTGCATCACTTTGGGGAGTGTATGATAGTGGGTAAGAGTTGGTGATATGCTTGTTCAAGGTGATAGGGAGATGAGACAGACTTGATTTTTCCCAAATAATTGTTCAGATCAAGATTTTCATTTTTGAGTTGTTTTTCTGCCCAGATAGAGCAAACAGGAGCTGGAGGAATACTTCTCATTTGACAGACGAATAACAAAAAAATGTCAAGACAGGAGGCTACTTGACTAATTCAAGGTCACAGGAAGAATATGACCAAAGAAAATATGAACAGACTGGCAAAAGTATATCACCGAGTCACCTTTCACCTGCCACAAGCCAGCATCATAAACATTTCAGTGTCACGTTATTTAATTCATTTTCCTTCAGAACCCTAAGTGTTTTTGATTTAAAGTCTTGCCTTCCATGAAACATATTTCTCCCTCCTTTCTCCAAAGCTCCTGGTGTCCTCAAGCTATTTACTTCCTCCGAGGTGGTACTTGGAGGCCATTCAGCAACCCATGAAAAGAAAATGGGTCCCATAGTTTTACTAATTTTGATGAACAAACACTTGTTTCCCTTAATTGACCACTGCACTTTTCTACCAGTGCAGATCTTTTCAATTGAACATCTGGGGATGGTTGACCACAAGGTCAATAAATTGGTATTCTTTAAAAAAAGTGTTTTACTAGCACTTTATCCACATAGCATACAATTCAATCCTATCAAGAAGAGCCATAAAATTATCATATGCAATTCTAGAACATTTTCTTCTTCCTTGTAGTCATTATTATTCATGTAATTTTTTCTAATTGTGACAAAAATATACACCACAGAACATTCTCCAATTCCACAACTTCTGCTTGTATAATTCATTGTCATTGATTATACTCTTTGTATTGTACAACCACTATTGATATCCTTTTCCAAAGGATTCTTCCGCCCTTGACATAAACTCAATGCCCCTACATAGCAACTCCTTCCCCTTCATCTAAGGCAGCGGTTCTCAACCTGTGGGTTGCGACCCCTTTGTTGGACAAATGACCCTTCGCCCAATTCATAACAGTAGCAAAATAACAGTTATAAAGTAGCAACGAAAATCATTTTATGGTTGGGGGGTGGTCACCACAACACGAGGAACTGTATGAAAGGGTTGCGGCATTAGGAAGGTTGAGAACCACTGATCTATGGGAACTATTGGTCAGTTTGGTTACTTCTTCTGTTCTTTTGATTTCATGGTTTTCTTGAGATAGTATTCACATATCATTCACTTCGATGGTTAAATTGCTTTTAAAACGTGTGGAGAATCAATCCGTTTCAGTGTTGATACACTGATATTCTAAGGGACACGAAAGTTGGTGGTTGTGAGAATCCAATTACCAAGGTCGAGTCACAGCTGTACTTAATGGCAGTGTGAATTTGGGCAAGTTAATTAGCTGTTGGCCTTCAACTCTTCAAACCTCTTCCCTCGCTTGCATCAATTTTTGCCAACCCCCTTTTGTCTGTTGCCTTCTTCTCCACTCAAGTTAACACTTGTCCTCTAGCCAGTGACTTGTTTCCCTTACCTTTCCACCACTGAGAACTACGAAATAACGTTTTTCTTCCAGTATGAAAACATTTTTCTTGATTTTTTTCCCCAATAGTAGTCTCACACAATATTTGCCCTTCTGTGATTGGTGATTTTCACTCAGCGTACTGTCCTCCAGGTGCATCCATATTGTGAGGCATTTCCCATAGATATAGTTATTCTGTAATGTTAAACAGTCTTCCATGTGTGACTGTACACCAACATTCGTCATTCTTTCATGGATGAGCATGTAGGCTGTTTCCACATTTTTGATACTGTGAACAGTGGTTTAATGAACATGGGTAGGCCTATAGCTACTCAGGTCCCGGTTTTTATTTCTGTGGGATGTATTCCAAGTCGAAGGATTTCTGGGTCGTAGGAGATTTCTATTTCCACCTTTTGAGGCAGTGCCCTCATTCCTTCCACAGTGTTTGCCCCGTTTCACGGTCCCACCAACAGTGTACGAGGAGTCCGGTCTCTCTGTGAACTCACCAGCCTTTGTTGTTATTGGTTTTCTTCTCCCTGAACCTTGTTGCTAATGCCAGAGTGAAAGGGCACCTTGTTTGATTTTCATCCCTCTCGTGGCTAATCCTCTTGGACATTTCTTCAGATGTTTGCTGGCCACCTGAATTTCTTCTTTGGTTTTTGTTCCTCATTTTATTGGGGGCTCATACAATTCTTATCACAATCCATACATCCATCCATTGTGTCAAGCACACATGTACATTTGTTGCCATCATCATTCTCAAAGCATTTGTTTTTTACTTGAGCCCTTAATATCAGCTCATTTCCCCCTTCCCTCCCCACTGCGTCCTCCCTTATGAACCTCTGATAATTTAAAAATTATTATTATTTTGTCATATTTTAGACTGTCTGATGTCTCCCTTCACCTACTTTTCTGTTGTCTATCTCCCAGGGAGGATATTATATATAGATCCTTGTAATCGGTTCCCCATTTCTACCCTACCCTCCCTTTACCCTCCCTGTATTGCCACTCTCACCAGTGGTCCTAAAGGGATCATCTGTCTGAGATCCCCTGTGTTTCCAGTTCCTATCTGTACCGGTGTATATCCTCTACTCTAACCATGTTTGTAAGGTAGAATTGGGATCATGGTGGGTGGGGGGATCAAAAGCATTTAGGAACTAAAGGAAAGTTATATGTTTCATTGTTGCTACACTGCACCCTAACTGGCTTGTCTCCTCCTCATCACCCTTCTGTAAGGGGGTGTTCAGTTGCCTACAGATAGGCTTTGGATCTCCACTCTGCACTCATCCTCATTTACAATATGATTTTTTGTTCTTTGATGCCTGATACCCGATTCCTTCGACACCTCATGGTCACACAGGCTGGTGTGCTTCTTCAATGTGGGGTTCATTGCTTCTGAGCTAGATGGCCACTTGTTTATCTTCAAGCTTTTAAGACCCCAGACCCTATATCTTTTGATAGCCTGGCACCATCCGTTTTCTTCACCAATTTGCTTATTCCCCCATCTAGGTAATTTTTAGGAGGTCCAGGTATCTAGTTTGTCTTCTGTTTTTGTGTGTTCTCAATTATGTTTTATAGTGTATGGTGTGTATTATGGAACCTACACTTTTTTAATTGAGTATTTCTATAGCTCTAGCTTTTATGGTTCAGTCTTTTATCCATATTGAGTTTGACCTTCACAATATATATACCCCATTACTTTTCCTTAGTTGTCCTGAATATATGAGCCATCTATTGCCAGTATTTGCAACAATCCATAATTTTAAGGTTCTTTGTTTTCGGATTGTGAGAGGCAGATTGGAAGTTGCCAAACTGCTGACTTTGAAGATGAAAGGTGTCATGAGCCAAGGAAAGTAAGTGTCCTCTACATGCTGGAAAAAGCAAGACAATAGATGGTGTCTTAGAGGCTTCAAAGGAAAGCAACACTTGCATTACTTTGATGAAGACCCATATCAGACTTCAGAGCTACAGAACTATAACATAATGCGTTTGGGGTGCTGTCAGCCACTAAGGAGCTTGGTGGCTCTGTTGGCTTAGAAGTTGGCCTGCTAACCTTAACGTTGATGATTCAAAACCACAAAGGAGAAAGACTAGGCTGTCTGCTCTCTTAACGATTTGCAGTCTCAGAAACTTTATATAGGGTCACAACATTGACTTGATGGCAATGGGTGGGTGAGTTTTCAGCTCATGCATTTGTGGCTTTGTTACAGCAGCCACAGAAACTAAAACAGTTCAATTATTTTAAGAGGGAGGCATGCCAATTCAAATATTAGCAGAGGTCCAGAGTGAGTGTCAGTGAATCAAGTGGGCTACACAGAAGGCAATAGTGATGTGGGGTAGAGGGTGGGGTGGTAGTCGGGCACATCAGAAATGGACTGCACTCTACCTACTATCTAATTCATGGAGATGCTACAAGAATTTCTGAATTTTAAGGAAGTGGACAACCCTAATTTAAAAGCATGAAAACTTTCTTGTGTCTATTTGTCATTGTTAGCCATCGTGGAGTCAGTTCTAACTCACGGTGACTGTTTGTGTAATACCAAAGAACTCTGCAGGTGCTCTACCATGGTTTTTATTGTCAACTAATTCAAAGTTGAAAAAACATTGGGCATGCCAAATCAGACACATCTACAAGCTGGAGAAAGTTCTTGGGTTCACTGGATTCCATATTGTGCCATGGTCAGTAGTTCAAACTCACCAGCTGTGCTGTGGGAAAGAGATGATGTATTTTGCTTTCACAATAATGTCTAGCCTTTGGAACCTTACAGGGCAATTCTCCTCTGCCTAATGGGGTTGTTATGAATCAGTTTGCTTTGGTTTTGTTTTCTTGGCTTCATGGTTAAGAGCGCAGCTGCTAACCCCAAAGTTGAAACTTGCAACTCGCCAGCTGCTCTGTGAGAGAAATACGTGGCAGAATGCTCCATGAAAATTGATGTTGTTAAGTACCATGGTATGGATAACACATTATGGATAATCTTGTAAAGACTGGGAATTCCTGAACACTTAATTGTGTTCTTTCAGAAGCAGGATATAGACCAAAAAGTAGTTGCTGAAACAGAATAAGCGGGGAGTACATGGCTTAAAATCAGGAAAGGTGTGCTTTGGGTTGTAACCATAAAGTTGACAGCCGGGAAACCCTATGGTGTCAGTCTACTCTGTGCTCCATGGTTGCTATGAGTCAAGGGCCATGGATGGGGGTTGGTTTTATTTTGATCATGAGATGATCTGCCTGTGCAGTGTTTTCATTTATTGACTTGTCTTATTTGTTACACCTCAAATAAGTGGGTATGTAAGAGTACTTCAAAAAGTTTGTGGAAAAAATCCATTATGCTTTAACTCTATTTGTCAGGAGCTTTCTGAAGTTCCCTCTTAATGGTCTCCGGGAAGCAGATTGTCCTGTGTTATTAGCATCGCCAGGACTACCTCTGACAACAGACACACAAAGGGACAATTCTTTCCCACCTCCCCCTCAATTTGCTTAGCCAATGCTTGACATTTGCTCATTTGGAAAGTAGAAACAGCCATCAGGTCATTTTGTGCTTTAAGAGATGCACACAATGGTACTCAGCAGGGGTTAGAGCACAAGCCTTAACTCATCTCCCCAAATGGATCTCTACATGTTCCCAGCAGGAAACCTTACAGTTTTAATGATCTTGTGCTTTTTAGTAGAGCTAGACAAAAATGAATCATCTGCCTCTCCCAGAGTCCTTTCTTTCCTCCATCACAATCATTTCTTGATCTGGTCTGTGGGTGATTCTGTCTTCTCTCCCTCCTCTTCTATCCTTTATTCCCTCTTCCTCTGGGTCTGCTTTTCCTTCATGACACAAATTCCAGTGACCCTCTTTCTTTCATTGCTTAGGGTCTTCCTTACATTCAACAGCCCTTGTTTGCCTTTCACTCAAAAATCTTCAGTGGGTGTTCAAAAGTATTCAGCAGTAAGGAAAGCTTACCCCGCTTTGTGAATGGTGGGAAAGCCCGGAGATTTATTGCAGAAACTTTCCACTTTATTAAGCTGACAGATTTTGCTTGGAGGCATACTACCCCGTAAAATTCCAAATTTGATTTAAAGGTCAGAGGGGAGGGAGGGCTGGCACCTACAATCTGCCTTCGAATTGTTTTCGTAACACTAAATAGAGTTTACAAGGAGAAGAAATTGCAATTGGTCAGCAAAAGCATGCCAATCACAGCTCCTCTCAAGAAACCCATTGCCTTTAACCCAGCGGGGGAGATGAAGAAGGAGACCAGATTAACATGATCTCGCTGAAGGTATGGAACTTCAGGGTCAATTAGGTGTGTCAAATTGGATGAACCAGTTTGTAGAAAGAGACAGGAAAGGGGGCTTTCTCTGAAACCTTAGGGGAGGGGAAGCTAAATTATAACAGCTGACCACAAGAATAGCTTTCATTGCATGGATAAAATCAAGGAAGACATGCATTTTGAATAAACGATTTTGTTTGTTCTTTTTTTAATTTTAAACATTTTATTAGGGGCTCATACAACTCTTATCACAATCCATGCATATGCATACATCAATTGTATAAAGCACATCTGTACATTGGTGAGGATGTTAGGAACCATCTCTTTCTAGATAACCTTTCTTATTATAACAAAATGAATACCTGATGAATTAAAATCATTTGCTGCAATGACTTATTTGTTAGGGCATTTCTAGTTATCGGCTTTGTTCCTTCCACCAAATGACCTTCATTTTCTTGGTGGGCCTGGGTAAGAAAGTGGGAGATGATATTGACTGGATATGATTGCACTATGAGTGACAAGAGGGTTAACTGTGATGGCAATTGTGTTGGGTATAATAGGAGCTGTCTCAGAAGCAAAAGAGAGCACACCCAGGAGCGGAGCGTGTCCTTTGGACCCAAAAGGCATTCGCATTGAACTTCCTTGATCCAGGCGACAGTGTTCATCCCAGAGGAGCAGCAAGGAGCAGTAGCACTGGAACCAGGAGCCAGAGCATGAGACAGTGGTGGGTGCCACAGCCCACAGAGTATGTAAAGCTGGGTGCTCTGGGGCAGGAGGCTGATTTCTGGATTGGGATGCTCTGGACACTGAACCTGAAGAGCTGTGTTTGTGGAACATGGAGCTGGGGAGGAGTGACTTTGGGTTGAGGTGCACCGGAGAGAGTGCATGCCTTTGAGCATTCACTGGTAGTCCTAGAGAGCTTTGTGACATTGCTGGGCCAGGGCAGAGACCAGGTCTAGACGCTGAGGGAGGGAGAGAGTTCTGTTCATGGGCGTGACAGAGAAGAAAATGTTCTGCCTGAACAACTTTTTCCTGAACACTTCTCACCTGAATGGTTACCTGTTCACTTCCCTAATCAACCCCATCATTGTGAGCATCATCTGTGAATCCTGTGTGGTCCTTGCAGTGTGTTCTGGAACCCAGCTAAAAGTGGAGAATATTGTGGGAGGAATGGCTGGTGTCAAAGTGGTCAGAGAAGGGAGGTGTGTCGAACCTCTGCCTTGTGGCAATCGGTCTTCTGAGTCGGAGAAGGTCAGATGTGGCCCTCACACTGCTTCCTCAGTACAGAGTCAAGTTGTAGAACTGCCCCAGTAGGTCAGTTTCCTAAAATTTCAAATTCAATGTCTCCATCTCTTAAAATGTATAGTCTTTAGATACCTTCCAGTGGATTCTTGGTAATGGTATAAAAGAAGGGGAAACACCTGTGGACTCCTAGAAGCTGTCAACAGCACAGTGGCTAGGCAGAATAATGCTAAAACATGAATCTAAAATCTTCCACTACCATTTGGATGGTTGTGGAAGGGCTGTTTGGTATGTGCACATCTTTCTGACAAAGGGCAGCTCTTTAAAGGCTGGGAAATGATGGGAACGATGTACAATACTGGCTGTGCAAACAATCTTATTTCAAAGTCCAGTCGACTCCGGTACAAGGTGACCGCGTGTGTGTCAGGGAGCAACTGTGCTCCCTAGCATTTCCTAGTGCGGACATTGGGGAAGCAGGTGTCTAGGTGCTTTTTCTAAGGCAGTGGTTCTCAACCTTTGGGTCATGACCCCTTTGGGGGTTAAATGACCCTTTCACAGGGGTCGCTTGATTCATAACAGTACCAAATTTACAGTTATACAGTAGCAATGAAAATAATTTTGTGGTTGGAGGGTCACCACAACATGAGGAACTGTATGAAAGGGTCGCAGCATGAGGAAGGATGGGAACCACTGTTCCAGGTACATCTCTTGATGTACCCCCAAACCACTAAATTGTAGCTGATTGTGTTGCCCATCTGCACCATGCAGGGACTCCATGTTACAGTCAATGTTGCCTAATTCCAATCTCGTTACTGATACAGCCATGCCACTGTGAAGGTTGACTAATGTCAGCCCCAGACAGTTCTGAGTGACCACATGGCTCATAGAGAAAGCATATTTTGGTTTTCACATGATGGCAACAACTGCATCTTCTTCTCTTGAATGTGGTTTTCTTGAATGTTGTCTTTATTGCCCATCAATATTAACTTCAACAATCTGATATATCACTTATACTGCCTGGGGATCGTTATTTTCCCATCATGTTTCTTTGAAGGAGCCTGACTGTCTGCTGGGTGGGCATTGACCTGGTCACCAGAAATGTGCCTGCTGCTCAGGCAAAGAAAGATGCAGTTGTCCGCTCTCATGAAGGTTTACAGCCTCAGAAACCTCAGATGGGATTGCTTATGAGTCGAAGCAAGTGGATGGCAGTGGATTTAGTTTGGGATTTTGGTGGGTTATTTTTCATCTTACATTTGTTTTACTCACTGTAAGAGTGACATACTTATCATTGAAAGTTTGGGGAACTGATTAGAATTTCCATTCTGTGGATGTATGTGCCCAAATGTGCCTCTATCCCTGATTTGTGAGACCCGCCGTGAAGTTGGCAGCTGTCATGGATCAAATTGTGTCCCCTCCACCTGTGTCATGTGGATCCTAACCCCACACACAAGGTGATCCTTTGGTTTGAGCGCGGGCTTTCTTTGCTATGTTCGGGAAGTTTGACTAGTGTGGAGGTGTTTTAAGAAGAAGAATTCATACATCTGAATTATGGTGTTGGAGAAGAACACTGAAAGGACCATGGACTGCCAGAAGAACAACTATATCTGTCTTGGAAGAATGACAGCTAGAATGCTCCTTAGAAGCCAGGATGGTGGGGCTTGGCCTCACATACTTTGGATATGGAATCGAGGAAGACCAGTTCCTGGAACATGACATCATACTTGGTAAAGTAGAGAGTCAGTGAAAAGGAAGAAGACCATCCAAGAGATGGAGCGACAGACACAGAGATGCAACAATGAACTTAAGCATATTGACCGTTGTGAAGAAGGCAGAGGGTTGAGCAGTATTTCATTCTGTTGAATATAGGTCTGTGAATCAACACTGCCTCTATGGCACCTAACAACAACGACATGTTTCTGAACTGAACAAACTCATGACTGTGAGAGGAAGCCTTCCCTTGGAAATGGCACCATGAATTCAGACTTCTAGACTCTTAAACAAGGATCCCTGTTCATGTAGTGGGTTGGGCTGTGAACCTCAACATTAATAGTTTGAAACCACCAGCTGCTCTGCTGGAGAAATATGAGGCTTTCTTCTCCTGTAAGACTTTGCAGTCTCAAAACCTACAGGGCAGTTCTACTCTGTCCTCTTGGGTGTCTATAAGTCAGAATTGATTTGATGGCAGTGAGCTTCCTCCACTGTGAGAAAATAATTTCTGTTTGTTAAAGCCACCCCTTGTGATATAGTGGCATAGAATAGGCAGACTTGTATGCTTGTTTTATATTTAATGTCATGACCATTTTCCATATAAAAATGTGTTATAACAAGTAGATATTATTCCACTACAAATAAGGCGTTGTTACTAGGTGTCACTGAGTCAGTTCTAACTGCCAGTGCCATAGAAGAAACACTGCCCATTTCTATACCAGCCTCACAGTTATTCTTATGCCTGAGTCCATTGTTGTAGCCTTTGTGTCTGTCTGTCTGTCTTGTCAAGGATTCCTCCTTTTAACTATGGCTCCACTTTATGAAGCACGATGTGCGTTTCTAGAGACGGGTCACTAGATACCATCTGTAAAGAATGTGAAACGATGTCTCGCCGGCATTATTTCTAAGGAGCATTCTGGCTGTACTTCTTCCAAGAGAGATTTGTTGATTTAGGCAGTCCATGGTACTTTCAGTATTCTTCTCTAACACCATAATTAAAATGCATCAATTCTTCTTTGGTCTTCCTTATTCATTGTCCAACTTTTTGTGGGTGTGTGTTTCAAGTGGGTTTTTTATAAAGGATACAAGAAGTTTCAGGTTGTACAGTTAACTGAACACAGGTAACCTTACCCACATGAGCAGTCTGAGGTGAGAGAGAGAGAGAGAGAGAGAGAGAGAGAGAGAGAGAGAGAGAGAGAGAGAGAGAGAGAGAAAGAGAGAGAAACTAACTGAGGAGATCTGCAATCCAGGGACACCCTAGTCCTCAAATTTAAAGAGGTCTTGTGCAGCAGATTTCCCCAGCTAAACACATTTTTTGATCTCTTGACTGCTGCTTCTGTGAACATCGATTATAGATCCAAGAAAAACGAAATCCTTGATAACTTCAACCTTTGCTCCATTCATCATGGTGTTCCCTATTGGTCCAGTTGCGAAGATTTAGGGTTTCTTATTTCTTTGCGCTGCATGCAAAATGTGTTGCCATCAACTCCACTTCAAGTCATAGCAAACCTACAAGACAGAGTTGATTCACTCCATTGGGCTTCCAAGGGTAGGGACTGCCACCCCTCTCCCCTGGGGAGCAGTTGGGGAAATTGATCTGATGATATTTCAGTTAGCCTCCATGTATTCTCACCACGGTGGCACCAGGACTCCCTGCTGCACAGAGAGGTTGTCTGTAAATATCCACTCTTGGGAATTTCCCAGTGGTACACACATACCTAAATGTGCACATCTCTGAATTTTTCCCCCAGCATTGATTCTTCAATTGGAATGATTCAAAGGTTGTAAGGATCCTGTGGAGACTTTCGATCCACACTACCAAAATATAAGTGCTTCCATACTGAGGGTTAAATTTGGGGACCTCAGCGTTCATTTCCGATGTGGGTCATGTCACACAGGCAGAAAGGGATGCTCACAGGGGCAGGTTGAGCAAGTGCCCTGGGGGCAGTACTCTCAGAACATCCCTTCCTCGTGGAGGAGCCCAGTCAGATCTCTGAACTTGCTGACAAAGCAGGTGTGGATTTGTGTTCCTTTCTCAGAAACAGACAGAGAGAGGGGAATACTTGGTTTTACTCTGTAATCACACACACACACACACACACACACACACAATCTGCATAGGTAGGTACATAATTGAAATGGTTATGTTGGGATATCTTAACAGTATTACATTCAAGAATAAAATAAGGAAACAAAAACATACCAGATTTTTTTTATGGGGGGGAGGTTAGGATGGATATACCATATAAAAACTTGAGGATAGAGTATAAGAAATCTGATTCACATTTTCAAGCAAGTCACAGGTTTATTCTGATTATGATGAAACAGCATATTGAAAAACCTGATGGGAACAATTAAGACTATAAACCTAATAAAAACAAATAATCCTGACTGCTTGACATAAGTGGAACTTCACAGTGTCTTCATAACACACCGCCAGCCAGGATGGGTACCATGATTAGCTCCTTTCTACAGGTGGGGTTATGAGACTCAGGCATTTAAATCACACACCCAAGATTTCAATGGTCAGCAAAGAACACATCTGGAGTGGAAGCCGTGTGTCTGTGGCTCCAGAATCCGATTTCTATCTACTTCACCGGAGGGCTTTTACTTCCAAGTGTAGCTTCATAGCACTGTGTCCTGGCAGTAATTCACAGTAGAAGGAGCCCTGCAGGCTCAGCAGGGGAGCACCGAGCTACTCACAGTAGGTTAGTCATTTCAAACTAGTCAGTGGCTCCATGAGAGAAAGACCTAGAAATCTTCCTTACTAAAAACTACAGCCCAGAAAATCCTATGGGGGCTGTTCTTGTCTGTCACATTTAGGTGTCCTGAGTTGAAATTGACATGGTACCTGACAACACCAACTTCCCAGTAGCACCTCATGACATCATGGTAGTATTGCCCAGTACTCCCTTCTGTTGCTGCCGCAGGATGCTACAGAAGGGACTTTATCCCTGTGGTATTTCCCCACACTGCTTCAAGGCTTCACACCACAGTACTTCGCGGCGCTGTGTCATAGTAGTTCTCTGCAATACCACTTCACGCGATTGCTCCACGGCAGTCATTCACCCTACTGTTTCACTGCACTCGAATTTGAGAGTTTATCTACAATGATTAAATGTTGTTAAAAGATAATTTTCCTGAAAAAGGTAAAATCCTGCCTCTGAGACAGATGTAAAATGAATGTGTGTTCACGATTTTATTTCATTCCGTCCACAAGGAAATGAGGCAGATCTGATTACTGATGTAGAGGCTAATGCTACAAAGCACACAGTTATGGGGCATAAAAGGATGTGGAAACAGGTGTGCTGAAGCAGGTGGAGCCAGCTTCTGGAACGAGGCGGAAGGAAGGTCAAGTGCACCTCTGTTGAGCAGGACCGAATTTGCAGGTCTATGTCGGTGGTATGATGAGGGGTCATCAAGTGGGTTCTGAGCCAGGAGGAGAGCAAAATGCTGCCTGGCCAGGCATCATTCTCACAACCCTTCGTGTGCTTGAGTATATTCTTGGTACCACTGTGCCAACCCATCTCACTGGGGGGCTTCCTCTTTTTCAGTGACTCTCTGCCAAGCATCATCTCCTCTAGGGACTGCTCTCCCCTGATAACAAGTCCAAAGTAGTTGACAGGAAGTCTCACCATCCTTAATCCTCTTCCAAGATAGAGTGGCTTGTTCTTCTGGCTTCCCGCAGTGCTTTCAATAGTCTTTGCCTCCATCATCCTTCAAACACATCAGTTCTCCTATGGTTTCTTTGTCCAATCAACATCCAACATTGACATGCGCACGAGGTGATGGAAAATACCACATCTTGGGTCAGGCACACCTTAGTCCTCAAAGCAACATCCTTACTCTTCAACACGTCAAGGAGGTCTTTCCAACAGATTTGAGCTTATCTCTTGGAACAGCATGCGACGGTCTTGTCTAGCTGATTCTGACTCCTAGAGACCCCATATGAGTTTCATTGCAAGCCATAGAGTTCTAAGGTTGTGGCCTTTTGGAAACAGATTGCTAGGACTTTTCTGATGAGGCACTGGTGGGTGGGCATGAACTGCCGACCTTTTAGTCGGTAGTCAAATGCTTCACTGTTAGTGCTACCAGGCACTCAACTCGTGAACACCACCATTCGAATTCCTGCCACTCAGGATGGTAGCCCAGCCCTTTCATGATCCTCTGACAGGAACTATCCATCCAGTTGGTGTGTGAAGAGCAACTCACATGCCTGGTTGATGCATTGCATGTGATTGTTGGCGACTTGTAGCAAATCCACAATGAGTAACAACTTTATGAAAGCCAGCTCAGAAGGAGGTTACGGGGGAAGTCTCATATTAATGCTCTGACTTTCATCCACCAATTTTCTTGGTTTATGAAGTCACAAGATAATTTTTCTAAATGCCAGCCTTGCAAATTCATGCTGGGAATGAAATTCAAGCTGTGTTTTTTTTCCCGTTTCCCATAGTCCATCATTGCTAGTAATAAAGTGCCTGAAAATTTGTCAGCCAAGTTCTGACAGTAAAATCTTTATTACTGGTGATGATGTAAGAGGCAACAGGAACACAGCTTGAGTTTTAGATCCCAGGTTGAATATAGAAGGCTGATGTCTAGAAAAAATAATAATAAAACACCACCAACAACCCAAAAAGTCTTACACTGAACAAATTTGATCATTAAGGCAAAATAAATGTGGAATGCAACCAGGCCACTTTTCTGGTCACGGAATCAACCGTAACTACTATTAATTATGAATCAGAAGGTGCAGAAATTAATGTAGGGGGTAAGTAGTCCAACAGAAAGCACAGGACAAAAAATAGAAATTAATTTAAAGAACAACTGGCAATACAAGTCAGATTCAGTGTACGACTGCAGGGGAAAATTGATAAAACAATTTCTCAGAAAATCCATACAGTGCTACAAAATTGCCTTGTGATGAGAATTGCAGAGGGGAAAAAAAAACAAAAAACCCCAAACATTTAGCCTGTTGAGAGTTGGAGGATTGTTTAATTAAAATTAAGCCAGATCCAAAGGGTAGGTTAATTACCACAGACTGTGATCAAGAATCATTAATAAAAAAGCAAGAACTAAATTGCGAAGCAAAACCAAACAATATACCACAAAGCCAACTTAAATAAAACACACACACACACACACACACACACTTTACTTGTACCCTCTCTAACAAAGTGAAGTACAGACATTTAGTAACTACGCTGTTAATTTATCTCATTAAACAAAGGCCTGAGATCACCTCCCTTTGTCCCCCCAAGGAAAACCTTTCCAAAGCTACCCTAATAGATTTAAGAATTCCTTCCTTGCTGCTTCCCTCAGAGCTGTAGTCGATGCCATCTGAGAATCCAGTGTGTCCAGCTCTGCAAACCTCCATTCAAAGACTCCCTCTCTGAGCAGGCATTTAAGGTGCAATGATCGGTCTCTTCCTGTCTGGAGGAAAGAAGAGCAATGACAACTGAGGATTTATGGTGACAGTTCAATGGATTCATGTAGCACACTAACATGAGTCTCCATGGCTCTGAGACCAGAAGTACTAGATGGTGCTCAGCTACCACCACCAACTGCTCTGGGAGGGATCCTATAAGAAGATCCTGGATTGAGTGGGGGAGGGGTATATGGAATACAGCTCCAATATCATAACCTCCCTGTCAGACTTACTGGTTGGCTGAACACTGGTAGAACCCCAGGTCTGAAAATGAATTTATTTCCCATAGTTCAATTTTCAGCTAAATGATAGACAAGTCTATAAGGGGATATTAACATTAGGAAGGTACATACTGACAGACCAGTCACTTTGGTGGGGTGCTGGGTTATATATATTGGACCGCTAACCACAAGATCAGCAGTTTGAACCCACTAGCCACTCATTCTGGGGGAGAAAAAGGAGGCTGCCTGCTCCTGTGAAGACTTAGGATGCAGAAACTCCAAGGGGCCGGGCTCCTGGGTCTTATCCAGTCACTCTAAGTCAAAATCAACTTTCTGGGTTAAGGGGAACACTCTCACTGGTGGTCTGAACACCTTAGAACCAGCAGCCATTTGAGATCAGAAGGACAACATTTTGCCTGGGAAAAGTTCAAAAGGCTTAAGACAGAAGGAAAAAGGGAAACAGGAAACACAGGGAGTAAGTGGGATAAGAAATGTTTCATTGTGGGGATTGTAGTCAATGAGACGAAACAAGATGTGTATGAATTATTGAATGGAAATCTGATCTGTTCTATAAACCTTCATCCAAATTCACACACACACACAAGCTGGCTTGTTATCAAATACAACAACTGATATGCAATAGGGATACCTTAGAGCTTGACTGACATCTCCCCAAGAACATCCATTTATATATAAATGTAAAGGACTTCTTTCTCTAGAATTGTTAAATCTTTCAGTTTGGTGACCGTGGTCCATGAAACCAAACCTGAGACCTTTTTGAGTAGGGTCCTGAGTGCATTTAACTCCTTTGTGAGAATATGGGGGCAGAAACACACACACACACAGACAGTGGCATCCCTAACATTTATTGACGGTTGAATACTTGCAATGCACCAGGCTGTTTGTTTTGTGTCATTTAATTCTCTCAGAACCTTATAACTATAGTAGCCATTATCTCCCCCACTTTTCAGATAAGGAAACTGAATGGAATGGTTTAATTAACAAAATCGTGTGGTCTCTGTTGGCTCACAGACACTAAGCCAACTCTCAGAACCAGGTCTCCAGGAAGTGCAGTAACCATACATCAATACAAGGGCTCTGAACCCCAGTGAAGAGCTGCCCTGGATAAGTGAAGAGATTTCTTATGTTGTTGTCGAGCCAGTCTCTAGTTCATGGCAGCTTCATGTACAAAGGGATCTGACCTCTTTTGTCCAAAGGATAGTCATTGGCTAGTTTTCCGAAGTATTGCCACATCCCATTTTACTAGTCTGCCTTAATCTGGAAGATCCACGGAAATCTGCTCATCATCATAATAGCAACACACAGTCTTTCACTGGTTGATGCTGACATCATGCATTGGCCTGCAAGAGAGCCTGGTCTACCACTGCTCTCACTGCGATCGAGTCCACTCCAACACAGAGTGACTCTAGGGTAGAGTAGAGCTGTCCCTTGGGGTTTTGAGACTTTGTAACTTTATAGGAGTAGAAAGCCTCATCTTTCTCCAATTCATAGCCCATTACAGCACCAGGGCTTCTACCACAGAAAAGGTGAGACTTCTACCTTGGAGCCACCACTGCCTCCTAGGAAAAGGAGACATGTATCTTACGACCATCAAGTTCATGCCAACTCATAGTGCCCCTAAAGGAGACAAGAGAAATTCGAGTTGACAAGACATCTTTCAGAATTCTTGCATCATAATTGTGTTTGTCAAGTTACAGATTGTTGCTAGTTTATGATTGTTATTATTATTTTGCTCAAGAATATAAGTTTGGTGAGATAAAAGATCATGTTTATCTCATTCATTATACATACTTGATACTCTTGACCATGCTTAATAAATATTCCTTGTAGAAGTTCTTGAGGATCAAGATCTTGCCCTGTTAATAGTGATTAAGATTTAATATTGCCTTTATGGTGTCCCAAAGGGTGAGAGTCCACCTATACTACATGGTTAATCCTGTATGTTAATCTGAGTCTATTTTCAGGCCTTGGTGACCCAGACCCCATACGATAGACTATCTGGACTTTACAGATCTTGTTCTCTTGAGGCATATGGTATGTACCATTGGCTACATTGGAAAGATCTGAGTCAGAAAACCCACGAAGTGAACTAGACTTTAACTTAACATACCTGTTGCTGATTAAAGAAACTAATATCCTCCTTTGGATTTAGAGATTTAATGCCCTAGAGAGAGAAGAAGATTTCTACCTTTAGGCTGTAGAATTGGAAGTCATTGGATTTCACTTTAAACCTTTTGCTTTTCAGGTTTCTCAATATAGGCAATTTAAGACTGCTATATATTTGACTCTTTCTCTCTGCTTTTTAAGACATGTCTTAGTTCTGCAGACATAGGACTACCAAAATGAATGAGTATTACTAAACTTTTTTCCCTGTGTCTAACCCTCATTGTATTCTTTCTTGCTTGCTCCCTCCCCCTGGGAAAATCCTCATTGTTTTCTTAAATAGGATTCAATCACTTAAGTTTTTAATAGATGTAAGTGAACATCCCATGTATTTTAGTCTAAAAAGCTTTCCCGTATGTGAATATTCCTCCATCTCAACAGTATTCTAAATTCTATACCAGTGACTAGTTTAATACCATAATTTGTATTACCAAAAGCCCCATGGAGATTAATTATTTCTCAAAAACTTATAATACTACCACTATATTGGAACAGGGATTTATATACACTTAATTTTAAACTCTATACTAAGAACAATCAGTTCTTACGATGTGACATTGCTTGATACCTAGCCTCTTGAAGAAATTACTGTAGATATGGGTGTTATTGCAAAGTGTGGTGAAGAAGACGGTGCCAAGCTGTCAGAAAGAAGAGCACCTGGCATCTTCCAACAAGCAGCCGTCTAAGTAAGGTGTTAGCTAAGCCCACACAGAAGAAGCACATTCGCTTGTGTGATCCAAGGATTGTAAATAATAAAATCCAAGAAAAGAGGGGAGACGTTTATTAGATCTTAAATTCTGCATGTCTGGTTTATTCTAGAAGGCTATGGAAGCCAGTGAAAGTCCAAATTCCTTTTGTAGAAGAATAGGCCTCCATTGAATTCCCTCACACCGTTGAATGCCTAGGGATGTGGAAAGCCTTGCCCTTCAGAGTGAATCAGAAAATGTATTAATGCATATACAGTTAGGTTAAAGTGAGGCCCTCTTCAATCTGAAGAAGGGTGCTAACTGCTAACTGCAAAGTCAGCAGTCTGAAACTACCAGCTGCTCCACGAGAGGCTTTCTACTCCTCTAAAGACGAGCAATCTTGGGAACCCACAGGGCCAGTTCTCCCCTGTCCTGTAGGTTTGCTGTGAGTTGGAATTGACTTGGTGGCGCTGAGTGAGTTAGGTTTCCCCTGACCTATTCTTTTCTGTTTTTTTCTCCTTGACTTATTCTTACTTTGTTCTATTTTTTTTTAATTCTCCTTTTTTTTTGGATTGAGGCTCCTCTGTGCTTATTTTGCTATTTTTGTGGGTTTCATGTATGATTTTCTTTATATGAAATCCAGGAGAAGTAAATCTATTGAGACAGCAACTAGATTAGTAGTTTCTTAGGATTATGAGACTGGAGGTTATACAATGAGTACAAAACTGAAGAAAACGTTTTACAATTGATTGTGGTGAGAGTTGCACAACTCTTTTTAATATAGTCAAACCATATGACATGCGAATGACAGGTCAATAAAACTGTTAAAGCACAGTGACCGAGACAGCAAGGGTTGGGTCTAACATGAAGTCAGTTGGCCAGACAAATTCATGATATTTTACTGAATTGGGGATCTTAGAGACTGAGATTTCTGGTTACTGATAAATAATACCAGGAGTGAGACTTATTTTTCCTAGGAAATGCTTGTTCAAGGTAAGGTCCTGATCACTAAGATAGGACACCCAAGTACCATTCTTAGGCACAGAGAGCCAGTGACTGAAAACCCAGTGAGACACTGCAGTGGACATAGCTGTTCTCTGATCAATGAGTCGCCATTTCTCCTTCTTTTGGGCTCAATCTTGGTGGGCATATTCATCATGGTACCCACCCACCTCCTGCTCAAGGTAGTGAAGTGCATCTCCTTCCTAGGGATGGGAAATTGAGGACAAGCTGTAAGGAGTAAAATCAGATGAGCTGATCTATGTTATTAAGCTGCATTGTTAGGCAACCAATTAACTCCTGACACTTGGGTTTCTAATGATCCCTGGTAGAGCAATGGGTTATGACTTGGATTCTTAACCATAAGGTCAGTAGTCTGAGCCAACCATGATGCTCTGAAGTAGAAAGATGAGGTTTGCTTCTCCTGTAAAGATTTACATTCTTGGGAACCCACAGGAGGCAGTTCTACCTTGTCCATTGCTACAAGTCAAAATCAACTTGATGGCAGTGAGTTTGCATTTGGCTTTTTGGACCTGGATCCTTGTGTTTCTCAGGTTCCTACCCTGTCCAATTCTATTTGGTCTTCATATTTCTTTTTCTACATTCTATTTTTGCTTACCATTGAAAGAATTCATGTCTATTGCTTACAACTAAAGGAATTGGTGTGTGTGTGTGTGTGAGTGTGTGTGTGAGTGTGTGTGTGTGAGTGTGTGTGTGTGAGTGTGTGTGTGAGTGTGTGTGTGTGTGTGAGTGTGCGTGAGTGTGAGTGTGTGTGTGAGTGTGTGTGTGAGTGTGTGTGTGTGTGAGTGTGTGTGTGAGTGTGTGTGTGTGTGAGTGTGTGTGTGTGTGTGTGTGTGTGAGTGAGATAGAGAGAGAGAGAGAAGAGAATGGATTATTGTAGAATTTGCGTTCGGAATTCTCTGAGCTCACTCTCCCTAAAAGTTGGCAAAAGATATTTTGAAAGGCTTTGGGTGGGAAAAGTAAAATATAACTATATAAGTGGAGGAATAATATGGTTAATAAGGAGAGGACGAAAATAATAGGATTAGAAGCAGGGTACTGGGTTTGTGCCTTCTGAACTTAAGCTTTACCATAATTGTTTTACTTTAATGAATTTGTATGAATTATGCTCCTCTCCCTATCTTTTTCTTCTTGTAAGGGGCGAGGGCCAGCAGGGCTTCTGTAAGCCTGTGTTTATGATGGAGGGCAGTGGATGTCAGGAAAATGATCCAAAGGACTTAGAAGCTTGACTTTCAGAGAAAGCCTCCAAGCTTCTGCCTAAACCAATATGATAGGTAAGAATCCTGGCAGTGTAGTGATGGAGCACTTGACTTGGCTGCTAACCTAAAGATCAGCTACTCTGAGACCATCACCAGCTCCATTGGTGAAAGCTGCAGCAGTCTGCTTCCATGAAGAATACAGCCTTTGAGTTGAATTAATCATCCTAGAACTCTCCTCTCACCCGTATTCATGCGGTGTGAGATAATGTGTCTCTATTGACAAAACACTATTTTTTTGTTTTTCTATAGCTCGAAATAATACTCTATTTTCCTCCCCAAAGATATGACAACTTTGGAAACCCTACAGCTTCCTGAAAGCCTGGAGAGAAGACACTCTCTCCTGTAGGGCCACTCTGAGTCTTATTCTTGACTTGAAAGCTATTAGAGCAAGCTAGGTGCTCACTTCACCGGAATAGTGCTTTCGTCCTGATAGCTCATCATCATTGGGTGCCATCAAATCAGTTACAACTCATAGCAATCCTATGAACAACAGAACAAAACAAGCCTTGGTTCTGCTATCCTCAGCATCCTTAAGCCCATTGGGGCAGTCCCTGTGCCAATTCATCTCATCGATAAGCTTCATCTCATTGAGGGTCTTCATCTTTTATGGTGGTCCTTTCCCAAGCATGGCATCCTTCTCCAGTGCCTGGTCTCTCTTGATAACGTGTCCAACGTATGCGGCACACAGCACTGACATCCTTGATTCTGAAGAGCATTCTGTTTGTGCTTCTTCCAAGACAGATTTGTTCTTCCTTCTTTGCTAACACTACAATTCAATGGCATCATTCTTCTTTTGTCTACCTTATTTATTGTCCAGGTGTTGAACTTGTACTAGGCTGTGGAAAATACCATGGCTTAGGTCAGTTACACCTTAGTCTCTAAATTGACATTTTTTCTTTTAACATTTAAGTGGTATCTTTTGCAGCAGATTTAACCAATGAAATATGTCACTTGATTGACTTATTTCCTACTGTTTTCATGAGCATTGATTATGGATTCAAGTTAAATGAAATCCTTGACACCTTTAATATATTTGCATGTATCATGCTGTTGCTTGTTGGATCAGTTGTAGCATTTTGATTTTTCTATATTGATGTGTAATCCATGAAGACTGAAGTCTTTAATCTTCATCAGTAAGGCATACAAGTTATCTTTACTTTTAGCAAAGAGAACTTTGCATCATCTGCATATTGCAGGTTGTTTATGGCTGATGTCCAATGGATTTTGGCTAAAATCAGAAAATACTAGATAGGCATTTGACTGTGTGGCTCATAACAAATTGTGGATACCATTGTGATGACTGGGAATGCCAGGACACTTAATTGTGCTTGTGCGGGATTTGTACATAGACCAAGAAGAGGCAGTTCTTCAAACAGAGCAAGGGCATACTGTGTGGTCTAAAATCAGGAAAGGCGTGTATCAGGGTTATATCCTGTCATCATACTTACTCAGCAAATTGCTGAGCAAATAATCCAAAAACAGGATCACATGAAAGAGAATGTGGCATCTGAGTTGGAAGGAGACTAATTGACAACCTGTGATATGCAGAACCTTGTAGCAGGTCTTCCCTAAATATTTGAGGTCTGTGAGGATAAGAGAGAGAGAGAGAGAGAACTTTCCAGGGCTGGGGTTGTTACCCTTTAAGGAAACTAGTATCTTTATGACAGTGATTCTATTGGCAGTGTGGAGGGGAGCCAGTCAGGTGGTCCCCATGATCCTGGTCTTCCTGTGTGACCTCCTCCCTTTGAATGTGAACAAAGCCAGTGACTTGCTTCTAAATCACAGAAAACAGCAAAGGTGGTGGAAATTCTGTGACCATGTATCCATGACTACACAACACTTGATTGTAGTGTTTGTCTTACTGGAGTCTCCTCCTCCCTGACTTTGAGGAAGGAAGTGGTCGTGTTGGGGAAATCGCAGGTGGCAAAAACTACAGGTGAGCTCTCAGAGCCAAAGGCCTTCAAGTAACAGCATAGACTCAGGCTTTGGGGCTAGCATCATAAAGAAATCAATTCTGCAGACAAACAGTGACTTTGGAAGTTGATCCTTCTCCTGACAGGACAACAGTCCCAGTTGACATTTCAGTTATAGCCCAGAGGGACAAGAAGTAGCAGACCCAACTAAGCTGAAGAGTCTCTGACCACATACACGCAAGGTAACATACGAATTCTGCCAGGTTTCTGGCAATATTGTTATACAGTAGTGGGCACTTGCAGATGGTAGCTTTGTGTCCATAGAGGAGAGCCCGGGCGTGGAAAGACATCAGACCTGGTAAGCTTTGTCTTTGTCCCTTGCCAGTTGTCATTGGGCAAGTTAGCTAGCCTGTCTCCATTTTCTACTTGGTATGAAGCCAGATTTCCCCACCTTGGCACTATTGATGTGGGGATGGCTTCTTCTCTCTGTGTGGGCTCTCCTGGGCATTATCAGACACTCAGCAGTGTTTTAGCTTTTATCTACTAGATGCCAGGAAAATCTAGCATTTTCTCCCTTCCCCTGGAATTATGACAATGGGTCCCCAGACATTGACAATGCTCCTCTGGGCGGCCAAATTGCCTCCAGTGAGAACTGTTGATACGCATCGTGGTTACGTGTCGTCAAGTGTGTTCTAACCATGACTGTGTACGACGGAAGGGAACATCACCCATCCTTGCACCGTTCTCAGAATTGTTCTGATGGAGTCTGCTCTGCACCCATTATGTCAATCACCTCATTGAGGGCCTTCTTCTGTCTTGTTGACCCTATACTTTATCAAATGTGATTTTCTTTGGAAGGGACTGATCTTATAATAATAGTAGTTATTATTGCTCCATGGGGTCATTGGAAGCTTTCAATGGTTAGACAAAGGTGGTTAAACAAAGATAGGAAGGCCTTAATAATAAGAGCTAAAAGCATTATGTTGGAATCTCGTAAACCCATAGTGGTTGATTGCATCTGACACGTATACAACAGAGGAAAACTGCCCTGTAGTTTATTGAGAGCTGTAATCTTTATGAAGCCGACTGCTAAATCCCTTTCTTTTTGGCGTGATTGGTGCATTTGAACCACTGACCTTTTGGTTAGCAACTGAGTGGTCAAGCAATGGGCCAATCAGGCCATTCTTATTCTCTCTGCTCCAGCCATTGGTGAGATTTGGATGGTACCCAATCTTCCAAGGAGGAGGAAAATTATTTAGCATAAGGGGAAAAAAAGGATTTCTACCCTTGAAAGCAAGAGGGAAGGATGCAAGAGGGGAAGGGACAAAGTGAGGAGGTGGAGACCCATGTTCTGTGAACTTTCAGGTTAATTAGAGGGCCCCAGGTGCAAAATCACATGGACATCTGAAGTCATCTGGCCTGAATTAAGGAATTGTGGTTGGGAGCAATCGTCCCATATTTTAGGGACAGGGAACCCAAGGGGAGGCCTGAGTTGTCTGGCTGTTATGTTGCCCATCATTATTGCCAGTCTTTGGCGTAACTACCGATGAGCACTGGCATAGTTAGAAGCCCTTCTTCCTGAAAAATCTGGATGCGTTCAGCACCTTCCCAATTGGGCTCTGAAGAACTGTTGCAGCTTCACTTAAAAGTGAGTGAACGAGCACCTGGGGCCTCCTGGCAATTAGTTTAAACAGAAGCATCACCAGCCCCAAACAATAAAACTGGAAAACCTCCCATCTCTTTATTAAGCTTGGTTATAGTGATTGGATACAGTTAACACCAGCTAAAAGGATAAAGGGTTCCCGAAGGAAGAGAGCAGAGAGAGCAGAAGAGATAGCTACTCACTCGTCATCCGATCATTCACTCAGTGCCTTTTCTGCTGCCTGCTGCTTCTTTCCCTTTTCCCTTCCTCGCCACTCTAATTTCTTTCCCTGCCTCCATCCCCTACACTGTACTTTGCCTTATAAGTAATTGGACATGTGAATGTTAATCAATGTATTTAAGTCCACAACACGGATGACTGATCCTTGGCTATCCATAGAGTACGTTATCCTGAATGCTGGTTGCAGCCAGTACCTCCAGTGGTTGGAATGGTAGCAGGGAGCCCATATGCAGCCATACCTACCCTTAGACATGCTTATAAATGCCAAGCAGATCAGATGGAGCCGGTTATTCCATGGAAACCCCATGAGGCTCTGTCAAATAGACAACCCAAACCCAAAGAGTTCCCATTGAGTGGATACCAACTCATGGTGGCCATGCTTTTTTGCTCCTGTGGTTCGATTCCCAATGTGTGCATGCTTCATAGGGTGTTCAGTGGCTGATTTCTTCCCTAGAAGGAGATCTCTGGGTCTTTCTTCCTTTTTTCCAGGGTGCCTCTGGATACTCTTGAACACCCTTTCAGTTAGCAGTCTACATTATTCAGGGACAACCTGCCATGTTGATACTCATCCCCATGCTAGAGATCATAATGATACACTCATCAATCCTCACTCATATGATAGTGGCTCTAGTCTAAGGACTCTTCCAGTCAAACCTAGACTTCTAGTCTAAGTAATTTTCCAGCAAAACCAAACCCATTGCCATCAAGTCAATTCCCGCTCAAAGGGGTCCTGGAGGATAGGGTAGAAATGCCCCTGTGGGTTTCCGAGACTGTAACTCTATGGGAGTCGAGACTCTCATCTTTCGCCTGTGGAGTAGTTGGTAGTTTTGAACTGCTGACCTTGGGATTAGCAGCCTAATCTTCATATAACCACCTTCTGAAGTTTGACACCTGAGGAAACTGAGGCACATGCAGGTGAAGTGTCTTGTCTGATTTCTTTATACAGGAAGGGTACGCTCGATGCTGGACCCTGGGCAGACTGACTGGAGTGTGTCTGCTCTTTGCCATCCTTGCCTTCCCATCTGGCAGACAGCTTCAGGCAAATCTGAAAAGTCGTTAGAAAGCTCTAGAGCCAATGTACCACAAAGGAAGGCTAAATGGTCTTCCCAAGGAAGCAAAGTTAGATAGATGTCCTAGTAAGACTAGATTCCATGCACCTGTGTGTGTCTCCATCCTGCCTGGAGCTGCCGTTTAAGTTTCTGCATCTTTTTTTTTTTTAAGTTTCTGCACCTTATAGGGAGGAATGGTGAAGTTTGTTTATGGTCACATAATGCAGCGATTCTACAGACCTGTGCAAGAAGTCAGGAACCAGGAGCGAAACATTCCTTTTAACTATTGACAGGAAGGGTGCAACTGCTGGAAGCAAGCTTCTATTTCCGCCCAGTCTAATTAGCCCCAGAATGCGTGTGAAATCATTAGCATGGAGTTTTGCGGCGTTGATGTTATCATTGGGCTCTGGTTTGAGCGACACTTGGCAGCTTGTGACACCAGAAACAATTCTGTGATATTTGTATTGCTAAGCGCGATCCCCGATGGCAGCTGAACATCGGGGCAATAAATAGCTCGCGTCTTCTGCTGGAGGCAGCAAGCCGCCACTTCGCCTGGGTCGTAAAATCACCGATGTTGCAGGTACATCAGAAAGCAGCCGCGGCGTCAGATGGAGGGATTCATACCTGAATGAGCAATTAGCATCACACGGATCTGATGGGAGATGGCAGATGCACATCAGCTTGCTCTGAAGACTCAGGGTTTTTTTTCTTCCACCCCATCTCTGAAGATATTGGTCCACCAAGGATTTAGGAACTTTCAAGGTGGGTAAGTTGCCCTTGAGTAGATCCTGACTCTGGCGACTCTATCGTGTGCAGAGAACTGGGCTCCAAGGGGTCTCTGGGTGGCTTTGAACTGCCAACCTTATGAACCATAGTGGTGCTCTCCACTGCTACTGCCACCCAGGGATGCACCCTATCAGAGAGCACCAGAGTGCCTGAGACTTTTGTCAACATTATGAACACGCGGCCTGAAGCATCTACATAGGCTTTGGGGTCTGAGTGAGATATTTCATCAGTGCCCCTCCCCTTTTATTCCTCATTGTGTAAGTCAGTAGCAGCGAGGTTCTGTGTCTCTCTGCCCCATGGAGGGCTTGTGGCAGCGTCGCCTGTAAGGTTCCCTGGTATTTCTTTCCCAAAGACTGAATGGCCAGGGCACAACCTGTCATTTGTGCAGTGACGGCGGTGTTTCTATGATGCTGGAAGCTATGTTATCAACACTTCCAATGCCAGTCAGGTCACCCAGGGTGGACAGATTTGGACAGAGCTTCCAACTAAGTCAGACAAGGAAGAAAGGTCTGACAATCTAATTCTGAAAATTAGATTTCCAACTCCATGGATCACAACACAAATCTACTCTCCAATGTAATGCTAGAAGATGTGTCCGGCAGGCTGGCAGGCAGTCAAAAGATACAGCATCTGTCACAATGGGCTGGAGCAGTCCGGCGCTTAGGAAGAGGGTTCAGGACAATAGGAGGGATTCTGTCGTACACTGGGCCAAAATGAGTTGTAGTTGACTTGATGGCAACTAACAACAGCAAGTGGGTGCAGGACACTGGGGTGAGCTGGAGAGGTGGCTCTTCTTTGCATCAAGCAGTTTCCCTGTCATCTGCTGTAAGCGCTGAGAAGTTGTGGAAGGCAAAGAGGAGAGAGAGTTAGGGATGCCTCACTCATACTGCCTATGTGCTAGTGACGTGCTGACACCCAGCACCCTGCCGGCAGTGGCTGTTCCCGGTGGTTTCTAAAGTCTTGTCCACCAGGAGGGGAGGCTTGCTTGATGATGGGCATGGGCTCCAGGAAGATGTCTCAGTGTACTGGGGTGAGGGGAGTGGTCCACTCCCTTGTTACTTGTTGGTTGGGGGGGGCTAGGGGAGCATTCCAACCTTAAATTTCTTGTCACATTTGGGAACTCGGGGATCTGGTCTCTTTCTGTCCTTTTACAAAAGTTTAAAATGAAGGAAGCGAGGGGAAGTTTTCAACCAATGGAGATTTGGGGCACGGCTATGGTGTTGCCTTGTCCAGTGTTGTAGATTTGCTCTGTGCTGGAAGGGACTCACACATACTGGCATATCTTATTTTGGTCATTGTCACAGTCTGTTCATGCCATCTGCTTCTCTGAAGAAGGGAGGGGGATGCTAGGTTGGCAGAGGGAGTCAAGGACCACGAAGTCTCCCCGGCTCTTTCATAGCCCAGAGGAGAAAGTGAAGCAAGGTTTTTGGAGTGAAGCAAAGCCTCTGTACCAAACAAGGGGATGAGAGGCGCTTCTTAGCAGATGCTATACCCTCTTGCGTGCACACACACATGCCAACATCACACCCAAACCACATATATGCAGGTGCACACTACACACAATATGCCTACTAACACATGCACACACAACACCTAAAAAACACATAGGTGCACACACTACACATAATACACCAAATAACACATATGTGGACACACAACGCATCAAAATATCACATATGCACGTATACACAATGCACACATATGTATAATACACACATTTACATAGACTCAGCACACACATGCACACGGAACATTTTATGCATGATCACACATATGAGCACCTCATACGAGAACACATGCACATACCACACAAATATAAACACATACACAGGCATGCAAAATACACACAGCACCCAAATACCACATTTGCTCATATGTAGACATGAACAGCATGTGCTTATGAGGGAATATTCCAAAAGTTAATGGACAAAGTGTATTATGAAAAAATGCATGCATTAAAAATATTTTTACACCAAATAAACTAATACTAATAGCGTGTCTGAACAGAATCTAGCTTGAGGCACCAAGAAAGGATCAAGGATCAGTCTGAAGATCGCCCAATCAGAACAAGTCATTCTACTAAAACTGAAGCCAGAGCTGACAATAAAATTGTGGTGAAACTTTAGTGGAAGAATACTCAAATCCCTGGTCTTTACAAAAAGTTTATGAGGACAAAACCCCACAGAAATCAGAAGCTTATAAATGGATGAGGCATCCCTTTGAAGATGAAGAGGCGTCACGTTGAAGATGAAGCCTGTGCCTGCAGACCATCCCTGTCAGTTATTGAGCAATTAACTAATTATGTTCATGCCCTATCTGAAGAAGGCTTATAGTTAATAGCAGAAGCAACCGTCAACACCACAGATGTCTTTATTAGTCAAGTGTACAACACATGTCTGACTGAAAAATTAAAGGTGAGTGAACATGGTGCTCACTAGTGCCCACAGTGTTGAGCTCAGACCAGCTGTAGACAAGAGCGGAGCTTCCATGGAAATACTGAACAATTGGGGTCACAGTCCAGAGGCATTTCTTCAAAGAAGCATTTGACAGGAGATGAAACATGGATTTACCAAATAGTCCTGAAGACAAAGCACAAGTGAAGCAACAATTCCCAAGTGAAATGCAAGAGTGGGCCGGCCAAGAGCAACAGTCACGGCAGTTTTTGAGCCTGCTCATGGTATCCCCACCATGACAACGCTCCTGCTTACTCATCTCTGTGAGAGTATCCATGGGGAACCATTAGCTCTCCACCTCATGGTCCGGATTTGTCTTCTTCCGACTCCTTTGGGCTTCCTAATCTTAAAAAACAGGTATGTCTTTAAGGAGTTCTCATTCTTTCTTCAGTTGATAATGTGAAAACATTCAACCATCGACATAGTTTAATTTCTAATGCTTTAAGTTTACTCAGGGATGGGCTACATGGCTGCCATGTGCACTGAAAAACGTGTCTTGACCTTGATGCAGCTTGTGTTGATAAATGAAGTCAGTATTTTTAAGTTTTATCCTTTTAGCCCATTCTTTCCCCCCATACAAATATTTGGAAGCCCCTGCATACTACACATTGTACACACACTGACATATAACCCACTCCTATAAATAACACATGTACAAATATACATGCACACACCCATGCACACAGAACACACAAATAGCTCATGCACTCATGCACATACGGGCCACTCATGACTAACGTGTACATATACACACAGGAACGTATGCACACACACATCGCACCCACACCCTTGGAGAGAGAGAACAGTTCTGGGAAGCTGGGGTCCAGTGCACAATCCTTGGCAGCACCCTGGGCCTCTGGTCAGATGTAGGGAGGCTGGCTCGTTCATAACTGTCAGCGCCCCTCGCCAGGGTGCTGAGCCTCCCAGACCATCTGCACACTGTGCTGTTTGAGGTTGCTGAATTCATCTGGCTAGTGTAGGTGCCACGCATGGTCTTCCCTCTCCCTGAAAAACTCACCTTCCTCCTTCATCAGTCCAGCTCAGCCAGGTGGCCCCACTTCCTCCCCGAGCCCTTTTCGACAACATGGTCTGCTTTGGATCAGCAAGGTCATGATCCAGGTGACAATCTGGAGTTCTGTGCTTTTATCCCAGGCTGCAGTAAAGGAATTCTTTGGATTATACCTTCCTCCTCTCAAAGTTCACATTTCTAGCAGGCAACGGTTGTACAAGGTTGCTTCCCAAAATTTGTGGAGAAAACAGAATTACAGGAGATAAAGAATTTTTCTAGGAACATATTGAAGCTCCCTGGTATTTCCCTCACCGTTGCCTTGCATCTAGGGTTCTGCACGATATATGCATGCGTACGGCAAAGCACCGGATGACTGATGGAGCCTGCATGTGCATAATCGTCCTGATGAATATTGGATGGAGAATTTGAATGAGGTACAGAGATTCTGTAAGAGCCGGCTTTTGAAAAGAAGATCTTTCAGCAAAAATGCCTGATTACATTAACAGAGGTTGCAGAAATAAAATGTGAACACAGAGCTCACAATTAACTCCAGCTACAATTGTTATACGCCTGCTGAAGGTTACCAAGAGAAACCGTGTAGAGACACCAAAGGTTGCCAAGAGTATGCATGGTGCCAGTGCGTGGATGGTTCGGAGCTTGGCTCTTGAGCCAAACAATCAAGGGATGACATCCAATCTCCATCACTTGCTAGCCCGATGAGAACCGGCAAGTGGCCGAGCCCATGTGGGTCTCCACTCTCTGAGCTGCTCAAAATATGATCAGTACCTGTCACCTTGCAATATTAGGAGGGTCACATGGAAAGGACACATATGCAGTAGTTGGCACCGTGCCTGGGAAACAATGTCCAGTTGCCATCGCAGCAATTCGGCCTCATCACAGATGAGGAAGACCATGCTCCACAGGGCTTTCCGTGGTCAACTTTTCAGAAGCAGATAATCCGGCATTTTTTTTAGATGCCTCTGGGCAGACTTCTGGTCTAGCAGTCTAGTACTGACTTACATGCAGCAGGCAGGGCCTCCTTAGTGCATGAAAGAGGGTTAGTCATGCATCTTAGTAGTGTGTCCTCAGCCCGTGGGTTGCCACAGCCAAGGCAAGCTCCCGAATGGGCTCTGTTTGAAGGGTATTGCACTTCCTTGGGAACGCTCCTCTGAGCCAGGACTGCAGGGCGATGGAGGAATATCAGCCCATCTTGTATTCTGCTTAATAAATTAATTTTATCGTCTCCATTTTGAGGAAATGCATGCAGCTTTCATTCGTTAGCATTCATAAGCACTGGCCACGTTCTAACGCTGCATAAACATCGAAGCATTTAGCGTCAACATATGCCAGTTTCCTATATGTATAAACATAAATAAAGCTTTGGGCTAATAATCACTAGCCGTATTTTCTACTTAGGCATCATTTTTGTTCTAGCAAGAGTCATCAAACTTGTTTATAAACAAGTATGCTAGGGACATTTCATGCCATTTCTCTTCTGGAATTTACGACCAAAGCGGGGCTCCCGAAGCTTTATTTACTTGCATTTGTATGTCATAGGAGATCCAGAACATGCTGGTTAATTTACTCCCTTAGCTAGAAAAGGAGATAAACAACCGAATTATGGCAAGAGCAACACACATAACATGACGTTCAACCCAAACCCCACCCGCTGCCGTCGAGCTGATGCCCCTACAGAGGTCCTCTGAGGGCAGAGCAGAGCTGCTCCTTCTGGCGTCCGTCCGAGACGGTGAAGCTCGACAGGAGCACACAGTGTCCTCCTTCACCATCGGAGCAGCTGCTGCTTCCCGTGAGCAGCCTGGTTCTTACCCTGCTCTGCTAGCGGGGCCATTGGTCAGCCTCTGCCTGGGCATTTGGATGATGGCAGCCAAGCTCCACCGTCTTCTGTGATGGCCGACTTAGGGACCGTCAACCCCAGCAGTCGTTGGGGAAGACCAGGGTGCTGAGAGAGTTTTGAAATATATGTATTACATTTAAAAAATGCTTTTGATCTGCTGTGATCCCAAATTGAGTTCAAAGTAAAAAATGGGCATCGAAGTTGTCAGATTTTTAATTTTTAACCTGATCTTTGATACGTGCAGTGGTTACGTGTTGGGCTGCCTTCCGCCAGGTCAGCAGTTGGGAACCCCCAGCAGCTCCTCAGGAGAAAGACGGGTCTTTCTACTCCCGTCAACAGAGCCGGTCTCGGAAAACCCACATGGACTTGATGGTGAGTCAGCGTTGACTCGATGACAGTGAGTTTTTTCTGTTTTGGTTTGGGTCCTCCAAATCTTTGTGACTTTGGACGACTTCTTCAATATCCCTACAGCACACAGCAGCCCAGGAAGTTGTTTAGTTTGCCTTCGAGCTGGCTCTGACTCAGGGTGATCCCATTGGCAAGGTCCGGGGATACTGCTGGTCCCAGGACATCCTCACGCCACTGACATGCTTGAGTCGGTTGCTGTGGTCCAACTGGAGATTCATTTCCCAACACAGTCTGGGACCGGATTTTGTTGAGAGCCATAGGAATTTAACTGGCTAAGTTTTGGAAGTAGATTGCTAGGTTTGTATTTCCTATGTGTCTTCGTCTGGGAATTCCTGGGAAACCTGTCAGCCATGAGTGGCCCTTCTGATGTGTGAAATGTCAGTAGCAGGGCTTCCAGCGCTGCAGCAAAAAGCAAGGCACCACATTAGGTTAGACGGACAGACAGCTGGTGGGACCAGGAGGTAGTGAGCACAAAGCCTGGCACTCAGGGCAGTTCATCAAGGTTCAGACAGTCCGTACAATTGTTTTTTGATGCATTTTTTCTGGACCAAAGTCCATGGTTTACATCAGGGTCTCAAAATCGTCATTAAGAAGAATGTGATTAATATTCTCTCCCAGGGCAATCTTAAGCTATTCTTCCAAGATACGGAATTCTGCGATTCTCTCAGGGAGACAAGTCACATCTTGTCAGACAGCAGTAGAAAGATAGAGACAACTCTCTTTTTTTTTCAGAGGCATGGCCTTACTTCCCAATTCCTTTTTACTTTAAAATCTTCCTTCAAATAGGAAAAGAGCTGCATGCTGCATTCAAGGACCAATGGATCTAGAACGGTGTATCTCAAAGGGTGTTCTTTAAGAATCATAATGATGTATTAACAGTTGTACCTTGTGAAATTGATTCGGTGTTCAAGTACACTTTGGAAAACTGCCAGCCGATAGCTCTCTTGGAGATAGGGTGTATCGGCATATATTAAAATCGGAGCAATTCTGCGTTTAAGAACCGGATCATATTTGCTTTTAGACACAGTATTTTTCACATTACCAAACAGTATTGCTCCTTATCAAAATTTTTTAAAAAAGAACCCCCCCCACAAAAACTCACCTGTTGACATCTCCAAGGATAATTCTTCTGAAGAATGAATGCAGTCTTAGAAACACGGCATAGCTGCGATTCACCTGTACTTCTCAGGTACAATGGTGGCCTTCCCTGAGCTCATTCAGGCCTGGCAACCCATCTGTTGTGATTAAACAGAAAATGTGGAAGCTGACAGGGATTTCACTTCACTCGGACCCACAACCAACTTTCATGGAAGCTGCAGTCTAGAAATCAAATGGGAGATTGCAGTCAGCCTATCTGCTACGCAAAACCTCTTTCAATCAGGAGGAACAAGGCTGCCACTTGGATGGCTAAGTCGCCTGACCCAAGGCATGGCGGTTTCAGGGGCCTCGGATGCGTAGGAGAGTTGGACGTTGAATAAGGAAGACGGAAGAATCGATGTTTTCAAGGATGCTGCTGGGGGAGAATCTCCTTACAGTGACAGCGGGCTGCTAGAAGAACAGACGGAGCATTCTTCAAAGAAACATGACCAGCATGCTTCATCTCGTGCCCTTTGGAGATGTTATTCAGACAGACCGGGCCCTGGAGAAGGACAGCGGTGCTTGGTCAAGTGCAGGATGAATGAGCGTGAAGGAGATTCTCAATAAGATCAGTGGATTCCGGAACTGCAGCCACGATGTGGGTGCTGAGGATGGAGCAGACGAGGGCAGCGGTGCCTCCGGCTGTGCTCCAGGTGGCCGGTGCTGGGGCGACCTCACAGCGGAACAGCGGCAGCAACCCTTTCTGCACGGAGCCCCTATGCGGCTGGTCTCGTTTCAGGGGGCTTTAGGAAGCTGTGAACAAGCCTAAGGAAAGCGGTGGTGGTGTCGTGATTCAGCACTCGCGGCCAGCCCCAAAGTCAGCCGCTCGAAACCACCAGTTGCCTTGGCACGAGGCAAACATGGCAGCCTGCTCCCGGGAGGATTAATCTGGGACACCTTAAGGAACAGTTCTATTCTGTAGGGTTGCTTAACCCTTTGGGTTGCCAGGGCAACCCTTGCAGGAAGGCTAAACCAGTGTAGGAAAACCGCAGCCAGAAGAGATGCTGCCAATCAAGTGAAGACTGAGCCACTTCAGATTTTTTTGCTCAGGACTGTTAGCGCTCAGTATCGGGAACGCTTACCCAGACACATAGGTTGTGGCCTCCAAAACAGAGACATTGTACCTTGCTCACTGACACCATGATGCTTGCCATTTTTATAGGGTTGGGGGGAGGGTTATGAAAGCAATATTTTGTTCTGAAGAGAGGAACACAGGGAACAATCTCTCTGAACTTCAAACTGTGCATAAGTTTCCGAAAGGGCTGCAGTGAAAGTTGGGGACTGCCCCCTTCCCCCACTCTCTTCCCAGAGGATCGCTCTGAGCATGTCTACGGGAGGGCGGGCAAAGAGAGGGAAGGCAATTTGAGATGTCAGCGTCGGCCATTATTTCCACCCCGCAGCCCCCTGGTGAGCACACGGCGTGTTTATCGCAGGAGTTCGTCCTGAGCGCTCACCCAGTAATTAGATAATCCCTGTAGCATCCCTTGTCATCATGCCTCCGAAAGATCCCTTACTGTAGCTCCCCTATGTCAATAGCTTTCATAAACCATAAATCAGGAAGATATTGCTGGCATTAGGGTTTTAAGCAATTAATGTTAATCAATAGGAAAGCCAAAAGATTGAGGTGCTTGCTCTTTTTCCTTTTCTTGAGACAATAAAGATGATGAAACACTATTTATTTGAATTAGTTCATCCATTTGTGAGGTGTGTCATTTAACTGAAATGGAAATTGCTGTCAGATCACCATCATCACCACCACCACCACCACCACCATCATCATCATCATCACTGGTGTCTTCTGGCTCCTCCGGACCCCACTTTGTACAGTTCTGCGTGGACCGTAAGCATGTCAGACTTCCCTCTCGTCATTTCTCTTCTCGCTGGTGGTGATGGTGGTGGTCATGTCCACTAGGATTCATGGCAACCCCATGTGTGTGGAGCACTGCTCCACAGAATGTTGGAGGCAGACTGCCAGGCCCGTGTCTGGAGATTTCTTGGGGTGGGTTTGAACCACCAACCTTCTGGCAAGTCACTGAGCACTCAACCATTTGCATCACCAAGGGACTCCTTCTTCGTTTTCGGTGCTGCTCTCCCTGGAGTATCACAAGTGGGTGAATTTCACAGACAGAAATGTATTGGAGACGGTTAGACGTCCACATTCAGGCTGCTGACTAGGGGAAGCCCTGCCGCGTGAGGGGGCGGGCATTGGACTGCTAATAGCCAGGTCAGCAGTTTGAGACTACCAGCTAGTCTGAGAGAGAGAGGGAGGAAGCTTTCTCGCCCAGGAACGTTACAGGGCGTGGCTCAGGCACACGGGAAGTCCTCATGGACCATGAGCTATGTGCATCACCTGACCGCACGCCCAGGCGCTCTCCTGGGCCTCCTATGCATGGGAAAGTGGGCCATGGATGCAGAATCGAGGCGCTGGAGAATATCGAAGGCACCGCAGACCGCTAAAAGGACAAACCGATCGGTATCGGAGGAAGCAAGGCTGGAGTGTTTCTCAGCGGCAAGGACGGCAAGACTGCTTTGACCTATTGTCAGGGTAATCCAGTCCCTGGAGAAGGACATCATGTCTGGTCAAGTGGAGGGGCAGAGAAGAAGAGGGTGTCCCTCAGTGAGACGGATTGACACAGCGGCTGCATCGATGGGCTCCGGCGAAGGAACAATCGGGAGGAGGGCTCAGGACTATATCGTCTTTTGCTCTGTTGTGTGTAGGGACGCGAAGGGTTGGAGTCAAAAAGGGTTGGCACCTAAAGGCGACAGCAAAGAGTTGCAGTCCACTCTGTCCTGCGGGCTTTCTGCGAGTCAGCGTTGATTTGATGGCAGTGAGTTCGCTCAGGGGCAGTTGGTTTTAGGGGAAGGTTCTCCCATATTTTCTCTGGGAGCAGATCTAAGTTTCAGAGGCAACAATATGAGGCAACCCCCCAGATTCTGAGGTTGAGGCCCGCCCCGCAGGTTGGTGAGGTGAGACGGAGGAAGCATGGAGGAGAGGAGGTCAGTGGAGACCTGGGCCCTGGAGGGCACTGTCAGGGCTCTGTTTGCTTCTGTGATGAACAGCTGCTGCAGACTGGAGCAGCACAGTGCTAGGATCTGACCTACATTTAGAACATGCTCACATATGGGTTGCTTCATTTCATTGTAAAGTCATTTCAGATCTGTAGTCCTGAACTTGCCCTTGAGCTCCAGACTTATAAACCCATCTGTCTTCAGTGTGGTTGTGGTTGTCGTCAGGAGCTGTGCAGTCAATCCCAACTCACAGCGACCCTACAGGGCAGAGTAGAGCTGCCCTTCTGGTCTCCAAGGCCATGGTCTTTAGGGAAGCAGCTCACCAGGTCTTGCCCCCGCAGGACAGCCGGTGGATTCAATTCAAGGACTCTAGCAGCCTAGCACTCAATCATGGTGTTACTAGAATCGTCTTCTAAATATCATTACGCTGCCAATTGCTATGCCGGTGAGGAAGATATGGAGATAACTGAGGTGACGCGCTGGAGCTACTTACTCCTCTTCCCGCCCTTCTCAGTTGAAAATCTTGCAGAAAGTCTTTGACTCCTTGCGGGCAGGCAGCTGTTCCGAGAAAGCAGATGTGACGAGAGGAGAATTGCTCTGGGATGAGGGCCGGGACTCTGGGAGTCCTTTTCTTCAGAAGGGACAGATACAAGACAGAGCGATGTCCTGCAGCGGGCTCTTCGTTCTGTGTCGTTCCAGGGTGGCTGCAGCCCTGGCTCATGGTGGTTTGAGAGATGGCAGAAGCCAACGCTGCTCAGTCTGGCACCAGCTTGATTGCCATCCAGTTGCCAGAGAGCAAGGCTGAATACAGCCTTCCCACAGCCGATGGGACAATTGTCTGTTGTGATCAATGGCTCATTGTTTGGAAGTAGACAGCTAGGCATTTCCACCTACTCTGACTTAATCTGGAAACTCTTCTAAAACCTGTCGACTCTAGGCATCTAGGTGACCCTGCTGGTGTTTGAAATGCTGGTGGCATCTCTGCCAGCATCTCAGCAACATGCCGGCCGGCAGTGTCCACCACCACACTGAGAGACGGGTCATGGCCTGACCACAGAGAAGGAGGGGTGCAGCATTAAAATGACTCCAGCTCTCAGGAGCAGCGGCCCCCTGAGTCTGAAAGCCCAGAGGACTTTGCCCCCCCGCCCACCCCCTTGCCCCCCGGTGGGTTTTTGCCTTTGGCTGCTCAGAAAACACCTGCTCCAGCCCCACTCAGGGATGATCAGTGTGTGTGCTCATATTTTCTCCCGGGGTTCCTGCAAATTCAGCTGATGAATTCCCCCACACGACTCAGTGGCCACAATTACTTAAGCGTGGGCCCTGGTACCTGCTGTCACTGACGAGTCTTCAAATGTAAACCCCCCGGTGTGGAGCAGCAGTCCCGGGAACCTGGTGATTGGAGGCTGGTGGTAATTAGCCCCGGCTCGCGGGCCTCACGGGGCCTGCAGGGATTTTGAAACATGGCAAAGATCCCTGACCCGAGTGCTGTCTGCTCAATGTGCTCCTTTCGGGGGGACAGGAAGATGGTCTCAGTAGGGAGCAATTTATCTCTCCGTCGCCTCGGCCAGATGCTATGAGGGAGAGGCGTCGGGCACATTTGAAATGGGAAGAAGTCAGGCTCCCTTCTTTTCCTGTATGAAGGGTAAGTTCACCCCCAGTTTGGCCCACGTGATCACGAAGTGTCTCCTGGCCCCACCCCCAACCCCATCCAAGATGCATATGCAAATTAATGGCTCATGTAGTTATATCTGGACATGTTACTAGGCAGGACCAGTGCCTGGAAAAGGCCTTGACAAGATAGAGGACCGGGTTGAAAACAGGACAGCATGTAGGAGTTGAGCTGGTACAGTGGTCCCACGATGGGCTCACACATCCCAAGCCTTGTGCGGCGGGTGCAGGGCTCGCCAGTGTTTCCGGCTCTTGTATGCAAGGCCGTCGTCAATTGGACCGACTGGCAGGTACCCCACAATACCAACCACCTATGTATCTTGCCTGGAGCATTGCTCAGATCGCAGATACTCATGTTAGGTCTCCGATACCATCGTTTCAAGTGTGAGTCTGCTAGGCATTGCTGTCCAAGTGGGGCGGTAAACACTGGATTATGAACAAAGCAGCCAGGAGCACCAGCCTGTTTTCCTCCTCTGAAACAATGCTTGTCCATCAGAACTAGCCACGTGATCCCCTAGCAGTGTATAAAGGCCCGTGAAAAGAATGCCTATTTTGGGGTGAGTGAAATCAATCCCTGTTCACTAGCAGTGATAGTTAGTGAGATTAATTTGAATGGCTTCCTCCTCCGGCTACATTTCACAACAGTGAGTATTTATCTTCAGAAGGGTTTTTGCCACTCATCCCTAAAAGAAGGATTTGTCAGAATTAGTTTCACAGGCAGAAATGTAAGGACAGAAATATAAATTGGGGTCCAATGACTGTGGTTAGGACTATTTCATGAACTCCGAGGACCACTGGAATAAAGAAATAGGGGCCATGCAAGTAGGACTTGACTTTCATCTCTGGCGATGGAATGTGAGTTGAGGCTGAGTGGTCCTATTCCCATCTGTGGCTCATCCTGTTGCCTCAGTGAAATGATCCTCTCTCCCTTATATGTGGCATCCTTCCAAAGAAGAGGCTGGAGACCATTCGTGCCAGGAGGATCGGCTTGATGATTAACTCTTGAGGGTTAAGAATAATAACCTTCCCCAGGCTTCTTTGATGTTTTTATTTTGTTACTTTATTTTCCTTCTTGGTAGATGTTGGCTTCTCGTTCGACATACGGAGGAGTTTTATGTTTTAAAGATAAATGTGTTCTGGCAGTAAGCACACATATTATAACTGTTGAATGTCACAGGACGGAGGCAGGCTGTTCACATGACATGCGTTGGATGGAGCTGCTTTCAGCTCATGGTAGTTCCGTGGTGACCGAGCAGGTTTCCAATGGTGGTCTTTCCAGAAGACGATCACCATGTCTTTTTGCTGCGGTGCCTCTGGATGGACTTACACCTCCAGTGGCTGCCAGTTGAGTGAGGTAACCCTTTGCACCACCTGGGACACAGATGACTGCCGCCTGAGTGCTTAGTCAACACTAAATTTTTCCCGTTGCCTTTTTCCTAATATCGCTCAGACTTTGCTCTGAAAGTCTGCGTGTGCTGCGATGGATAACATCATATGGCCGGTTCTTCCGGCCTTCATCCTTGTAACGGCCACCGAGCCAAACCCACTGCCTCTGAGTCAATTCTGACGCATAGAGACCCTATAGGAGAGAGTTATCAAGGCTGTAAATCTCTAAGAGAGCAGACTGCCTCTTCTTTCTCCTGAGAAGTGGTCTGTGAATTTGAACTCACAATCTTGAGGTTAGCAGCCCACGACATAGCTGTCGAGAGGCCAGGTTGCCATTTAATGATTGGGTAGGAACATGCAAAACTGAGGTGCCTGTGGGCCACCTAAGGGATTGAATTGTTTGGCAATAATCTAAATAAGGCAGGTGGCATCCTTTGGGGTGAGACCATGTAAATAAGGTGTGGGAAATCGTAAAGAGGGAATGGGTCAGTTTGACCATTCTCCTCGGTTTTAAAGGAACTCTCCCAGAGCCAGAGGCAAAGGCAGAAAAGACATCTCACCGAAGCCCAGAAAAGAAGAGACGGGGTGGAAATTTGTCTTTTGAATCCAAGATCCCCATGCTGACTCTCCTCGATCCAGGAGACAGAGTGGTGGCAATGCAGCTGGTGCGAGATGGCAAGAGAGAGGGAGGGGCGGCGTCAGAGAAGAGGGTGCAGCAGAGGCAGCAAAAGGCAGAGACTGGCAGGTGACAGTATGGGGAGCTCCCCAGTTCACAGAGTGAGAAAGCTGAGGTTCCCCATTAACCCTTGCCCAGGCAGGGCAGAGGCCAAGGAGCTGAGGGGCTTAGGGAAGTCTATGGGGACTGGGAAGAGGAAGGAGGCTGTCCTGACTGAAGCACTGTATCCTGAGTTGTTTCTGATCCTGAATCATAACCAGTTGCTTCTTAAATGAACCCCATAATTGTGTGTGCTGCTTCTGAGTTCTGCGTGGCCACTCCCGTGAATATCTTAGTACAGCAGAGACCGGTCTCTGGAGAAGGACATCATGCTTGCTAAAGTGGAGGGGTGGGGGAAAAGAAGAAGGCCCTCAACAAGACGGACTGACACCGTGGCTGCAACCATGGGCTCAGACATAGGAACATGTATAAAGTCGGCAGACAACTGTGCAATGTTTCTTCTGCTGTTCATCGGGTCACGATGGGCTGGAACTGACTCGCTGGCACCTAACAATAACAGCAACACAGCAGAGCAGTAGTTGCCATGGAAGGGCAGTTGATGTCAGAATCAGTAAAAATCTGAAGAGTGGAGGCAGGTCTTGATTCCCCTTCCCCCTTGTGACATCAGAGGAGGGGAGACGCTGCCCCGCACACAGGTTTTACACCATTCCTTCCCCAAGCTTGGTCTTGTAGTTGCAGGTGGTTGGATCTGCCTTTCATTCTGAAGGACAAAGTTTAATCCTGGACAGTGACTCAGGCACCAGCTTGCATGAAAAATCTGGTTCTTGACAATAAGTTGTAAGCAGAGGTGATGCTTGTCCATTTTTTTAATCTTAATTGAACAGCGTGAGACTCCCATAGGGTTTTTCTCTTGAGGCACGGAGACAGGTAGTATTTAGGTGACATGTGACATCAGGTGTTAAGCGGGGACTTGAGTGACAGAGAGGAACAGAACTTTCCTGCCAACCCAGTGTGTAGGTTGCTTAAAGCTATGGAGATCGGGCTGTGATCAGCATGGACAGCAGTTCTGAGGGAGAAAACTGGGCTTTTACTTCTGTCAGCAGTTGCAGTCTCAGACCCCCACAGGGTGGGCTGGGGTGGGGTGGGGGTCCCTGTGAGTCAGCAATGACTCCATGGCAGTGAGTGAGTGTGACCCTAAGGTGCCCTGGTGGTAGAGTGGGCTACTCGCAGAGCTAGTCGTTCTAAACCATCAATCGGCTCCTCCATGGGAGAAAGAGGAGGTGTCTGTTCCTGTAAAGAGTTTCAGTCTCCGAAACCCAAAGAGACAACTCTACCCTGGGCTCCCCTGTTCTCCAGAATCACGATGAGTTGGAAGAGACGCCGGCAGTGAGGTGGGAGTTTGGGGAATGTGAGTGTGACTTAATTGACATGGGCGCTAGGAATTGTCTGGGGATGAAGGGACCGTTCCAAGATTGGAATACGGTAATGGAGGAAAGTAATCTTTACCTTTCCTCTAAAGCTACTAACAATTCTGGTTTGTACACATCAACCTAGAGACACTGGGTGGCACAAATGATTACGCGCTCAACTACCAGCCACAAGGTTGACAGTTCAAACCCACCACATAGAGAGGTATCAAGAGACAAGCCTAGAAATCTGCTTCTACAAGGTCACGGCCTTGCAAACCCTATGGGGCAGCTCTATTCTGCACACGTGGACTGCTGTGAGTCAGAGTTGACTTGACGGCAGCTAACAATCACAACAACAACAACACATCCAAGAAATGGATTGTACAATATGAAAATAAGACCTCAATAAAGCTGTCCTAAAAAGTTCAGGGGCTCATCGTGGAATCTATTGCTCTATTTAATAAAGTAAAATAACTTAGAATCAAGGGACCTCCACAGTGCCTGGCACGTAATAAGTACTTGATGAACACGCTGAATTGAATCAGCGCCCTGTGCCCCGGAAGGGTTGGGAGGCCTGTCCGTGTGTATGTCTGACTTTGAGGCAGCTGGCCTCAGCAGGTCAGTTGGAGAAGAAGGGGGCAGGGTGGTTGACTTTTCTCTTCCTGAAGTTTCTACATCTGCTCAGCCAACTGTGCTCATCAATTATAAAATCCACATGATTATAGTGAACATATGCTGTTTCATCACCACCCAGCATCCATTACTTCTTGGTTTGGTAGCAGTATCTAAATCTTCGTTGGGGAAAAACACCCCTCCCTTCACCCAGTCCTTTGGTCTGAGTGGGGTTGACCCCACTTGCAGTACCTGCATGGGGAGGTGAACCAAGGCTCAGCCAATCAGGATAGCCCACGTCCCTGATGACTGACTGGTCAGGGATGGACCTGTGGTCCCTCGAGTAGGGAACTCTGAGAGCCGGGCTTTGAACCTTGGTGCAGATTTCAGGAGAAAGAGACTCTTTTTCCTTCTGGATTTGAACACAAGAGAACCAGCACCTGGTGCTTGTGGCAGGTAATGTTCCATTATGCAAAGCATGAGAGTGAGTCAGCTTAGAAGAAAGCAGAGCCAAGCAGGGGAGACCAGAGTGCCCCGTGGCCTCATGGGAGTCTCTTGAATTGGCTTTCACAGACAATGACCACATTCTATTTCTGGGTCAGTAGGTAGTGAGATTTATTCCAAAGACATGAGCTTTAACAAAAGAGTACTGTTTATTACACACACACCCAAAAACACCTAAAACAAGAACAAAACTGTTGCCTTGAGTTGACGTCAAGACCCCTGTGTGATTGAACAGACCTGTGCCCATAAAGGTTTTTATTTTCTTTTAAATTTATTTAATTTTTTTCCTGTTTCTGAAACCATTCACAGCAGAACATAACCTAGTTAGTAAATTCAGCCTACATAATTCAGTGAGATTGATAACTTTGCGCAAGTTAGATGACCATCCTTGCCCTCATTTTCTGTACTTTTCTTACCCCATTAGCATCAACTCAATGATCCCCTGTATTCATATATATATATATATATATATATATTGTTCAGTTATTGTTATCAATTCAAGCCCATAAAAAAGCACAATGCTCTTATAAAAACAATATGTTTTTTTAAGCACAATGCTTAAGGCATACACTCTTTACTAATTAAGTTAAATTATAACATGATTTAAAAGAGATTTGGGGGGATATTTTTGGCTTATGTTTTGAAGATTATCTCATGGCAGTAGTTTCAAGGGTTCATCCAGCCTCCATAACTCCAGAAAGTCTGGATTCCATGAGAATTTGACATGCTACTCTGCATTTCCCCCTTTGATTGTTCTATAGAATCACACACACCCCGCACCCCTCCACCCCTACAAAGAGTCTTCCATGGAATCTTTCACTAGATTGTTCAGTAATGGTCAATGGACACCAGCCAGTTCTTCAGGCCTCATGGGAAGGGAGCTGCTGTGGATAGAGGCGGTTAGTCACACATTCCATGCCCCATCCTATTCCTGACACTTCTCCCTCTGCTGCTACAGGTGAAGAGAGACCAATTCTTGCACCTTGGACCCCATAGAATTCTCAGTGCTTGAATTTTTGGAACTAGATGACCAGGGATTCCTTCCACGTACTGCTTAGTGACCCTGAACCTCCAACAGTTAGTTAGAAGCTGGGGATTCTGATACATTCTGGGAAAGGGAAAGGATTGGGATTACAAAGGGGCCCCACCAGGGTATATACCTCTTTCCTTTTGTAGGTACTCCAAGTGGTGGCCTGGGAGGAGCTAATGAGGCAGAATCTGAAATCCTCATGGCTTTGAAGTCAAAACTGGGGCAGGTGAGCCTTCAGCTTTCATTCCTATTAATGACAGTGATCACAGCCGCCCTTTACCGGGTGCTCAATCTGCGCCAGGTTCTTTAAAAGTGCCTCCACTCAGGCATTATCCAGAGTGCGGGCTTCACTCCATTGAACGGTCCACATGCTTGTCAGGTTAGTGTCATCACCCCCATTTTATACTGGAAAAAAGAAAGGCCCAGAAAGGTGAGCTTACTTGCTGAGGGCAAGAATAGAGAAATATGAATGGGTCCTTAATATGTATCAGATGCTGTTTTAAACTTGGCATAGATTTTAACTCCGGAGTCTTGGTGGCATCGCGATTATGAGTTGGGCTGCTAAAAGTAGGTCAGCAGTTCAACTCACCCAGCGGCTCCACAGAAAAGAGATGAGGCTTTCTGCTCCCATAAAAGTGTACCACCTCAGAAACTCAAAAGGGCAGCTCCTTGTATCCCTGAGGGCCACTCTGAGTTGGAACTGACTCGATGTCAATGGGTTTGGCTTGGGTTTGCTGTTGTACCTTGTTTAATCTTCATAAAAGTCATATGAACCAGGGCCACCCCATGTAACAGATGGAAAATGGAGACCTCAGTAAGCTAAGCTGATTTCTCAGCTAGGAAGCGATGGACTGACAGAGAGTGCAGGGTCAAGACTCAAGCCTAGATGGGCCTGGCTCTAACACGCATGCTCACACCCACGAGGCTTTCTCCTTTAAAGATACTTTTTATTTTGGAGTGATTTGGGATCCTTAGAGAAGTTGCAAGGATAAGACAGGTTACTGTGTGTTCCTTCCCCAATTTCCTCTCATGCTCTTGTCTCACATGGCTGCGATGTATCTGTCAAAAGTACACAGTCAACACTTTGATGAACCCGCCCCTCCCTTTATTCTGATTCCATCAGCTGACCTTCCTCTGGTCCAGCATCCAGGTCAGGAGGCCACATCACATTTCCTTCCACGGATTTTTAAAAAAATGATTTCTTCTGATGTTGAGACCATGGTCTAGAATTAATAAATGTAGTGTTTGCTCTTGATATTTTCCCAGCTGGCGGAACAATATTGAGGGTTAAAGTTTTTTGGTTTCGTTTTCCAGTGCCGATCGATTAAATATTCCTGTCAGGAAGGAAGATCTGGAGCTTGGACTGTTACTGAATGATGCAGGCAACTATTAGAAAATGTATTAATTAGGGTTGAGTTTAAGCCTCTGTTTGCCATAGTGATGTTTCCAGGGAGCATCCCCAGTCTCGGACAGTGTTTTTGGGCAGCGGACAGGGAGGATTATCTTTGATTTGTCAGGTAGGATAAAAGAGTGTGAACTCTGTGCCTATACAGCTCTGCTCTAAGAACGGTGCTGTTGAACCAGTAGTCCTCAAGATCATCGGTCGCCAAGTCAACTCTTCAGGGTAGGGTCCTGGGATCGGCAATTTGAACCCACTCCCTAGGTGATGGGATGCTCATGTTTGAGCACCCCTCGTCAGGATGAGATGTGCAAGAGGGACATCTCTAAATCAAGTGTGGTGGACTCAGACTTGATAAACACACTGCCTCACACCAAGTGGTCAGACACCAACGTCAAAACCAAACTCACTGCCATCAAGTCAACTCTGATTCATGGTGACCCCAAAGGAAAGGGCTGACCTGCCCCTGTGAATTTCTGAGACTGTCACTCTTTATGGGAGTAGAAATTCTTGTCTTTCCCCCATGAAGTAGCCGGTCATTTCCAAGTGCTGACCACAACGACTCCACCAGGGCTCCCCACGTGTCTTTATTCCCCATACGTGTGCAATTTATTCAAACCATACTCTATACATTCCATGAGAAATTGCATCCTGGGGAGGGAGGGAGCAGGAGGGAGGAAGAAAGAGAGAATTTTAGGATGCTCTGGTTACTTAAGCCTGAGATGGATGTTGGGGTTTGTTGTTGCTGAGTTGGCTCTGATATCCCCAATCTCATGGCGGGTCCAGATACTGTCTCATCGTCTTTGTGATCATGATCCTTGGTGGGCTCGAGCCCATCGTTTAGGTCGGTGTATCTTTTGAATGAATTCTGCACTAGGCAGCTCATCTTCCAGCACTAAATCAGGCAATGCTCTGTTGTGATCCATAGGTTTTCATCAGCTGGTTTTCAATGACTTTTCTTAGTCTGAATGTTCTGCTGAAACCTGCCCACCGTGGGCGATGCCGCTGATATTTGAACTCCTAGCACCATAGCTTCCAATAGCATAGCAACATGCCCGCCATCACAGTATGACAACCTGATAGACGGGAACATGAGATGGGGTACCTGGATCTGCTGTTTCTAGAAGTCCATCCTAGGCTCTTATGGCAACCCTGGGTACCACAGAACCAAACCCTGCCCTGCTCCTGTGCCATCCTCACTGTGCTAGGCCAGCTGACTAGAGAAACAAACCCATTGACCGTCATCTGTGGGCAAGAAAGAGCGTTATATCAAGATGTAATTGTATTTTGAAACGACATCTCAGCCCAGTCCAATTCAAGTCCATAAATCCCATAACAGTTCATAAGTTCCTCTTCAGACTCATACAGCCACATGCAATGGTGCAGAACGAAAGGAGATCACAGGCTCGTGGGTCCAAAGTCAGGTGGATCTAGTGGTGCAGTTCATCACAGGATTCTGGCAGGTCTTAAAGTGGCCCACCAACAGGAAGGTGAAGGGAGAGAGAGAGGAGGGGGTGGAAGGTTTCCAGGGTGCTCTTTATGACAAGACCATGTCCATGAGCGTCACCATCAAGCCGTTACCTGATTGACAGGCTAAACTCCACCCCTACACTTTTACATATCTTTAAGTTGATATGAAATTATGTTTGAGCTTTAAAACTTGTCTTGAGATGCTAAAATCCTTTCCTTTCTGGGTGACCCATGGAGTTTTTCAAGAATAATTAAGGCTAGATAATACTTTAGGGCCTGAGCCTTGCTGAAGAGAGAAATCTACTGTACTTAGAGCAAGCATTCCCTGTAAAATGGAAACATTTATTTAATAGACACAGATATAACTCAGCTACACTAAGTGAGTTCTTATGGGTTACTGCCTCATTTAATCTGAGTGGCAATCTTTTAGGATAGGCTTCTTAAACACACACACACACACACACACACACACACACACACACACCTATGTGTTGGCCAGATTTCAAGATCAGAGAGGTGGAGGGAGTTGTTGAAGGTCACCTACCTAGTGAGTCTTGGAGACATGGCTTAGGAGTGCTGTCTCCAGAGCTCATCGCTGCCAGAAGGTGTGCAGCATTGTGTCACAGTGAGGTGGGGGGGGGAGGGGGAGATTGCCCTTGGATGACTGGGGATTAGACATCAGAACCTGGCAGGAACCATCCTGTGCGGGTATACAGGGCTGCTTGTTTAAGCCGACTGTAGATCTAAACATGCACTGAAGCTGTGGCATTTTTGAAGCAATGGTAGATGAGCTGAAAAATTGAATTATCCATGGCTAGTAACCAATAATGAATATAATAAGGTTAGGGCTGCTTCCAAGTGTTTACAAATGAAAAAGAACGTGAGACAGACAACGCATTACAATGAGGCTCTCCGGCAAGTCCTCAAGGCAAAGGCAACTTGCCTCGTCTCTGACTTCCACATGAAGCCTCTCTCCTCAGCGATCGTGGTTGTTGTCAGGTACTGTCAGGTGGCTCCAACCCCCTGGGGACCGCACCTGAGTGTAGAACAGAGCAGATACCACCTGGTCCTGCGCCGTCCTACAGTCATTCCCATGCTTGAGCCCATTGCTGTAGTCACGGTGCCATTCCGTCTATCTTGTTGAGGGGCTTCCTGGAGTTTTGCTAAACCTCTGCTTTACTAATCACACATTTCTTCTCCAGGGACTGGTCCCTACTGATCAAAGGTCCAAAGTATGTGAGATGAAACACAGTCCTCATGATCCTTCCTCCCATGGTTCCTTTTGCCTGGACTTCTTCCATGACAGAATCGTCCTTTCTCTTGGAAGCTCACGGCAGATATGGTATATTCTTCACCACCAACATCATTCAAAGAAGTCACCTCCTCAATCGTCCTTATTCCTTGCCCAGTGCACACTGAGACAGAAGAGCAGCTATGGTCCATGGCTCTCATTTTGTTTTGCCTGTACCTGCCAGTCTTCCTCAAGGAAATGCACACAGGGCTGCTTTGTGCTTCAGTTGACACCTTCTCCTTCTTGGAGGCCATCATAAGATATTGCCGTCCACGTTGCATAAAATATCCGTGGCGGTGTAAACAAGACCATAACAAGTTCTGGGATGGATTTTTTTGGGGGGAGCGCCCCCTCCCCTGAAAGCAAACACAAGTTCCTCCGGGGGTTTCGCTCACCTTGGTTGATTTACATGGGCCGCAACCCACATTTTATCCTGATGGCCCTCACTGCTCCGAGGTACCTGTGTGAGGGAGACAGTTATGGATGGTACAGCTTCCCGCCAGCGCTGCCCCTCATGCCACCAAGTACCATTACTGGAAGGAAGAGGTATCATTCATTTCCTCTTAGGAAGCTTGTCTAAAGGAAACCAGTCCTATTTCCTAATACGTTGGGCTTGGGTCTGCGCAGAGCCTTGTGGGAGGGAAGGTTACTGGATGCATTTGAATGAATGTATGGGCAGGAAAAGCATTTTAATGTCCTGATGTAAAATAAAATGATAAACAATGTTTCATTACCACCAAAAGGATATGAAATATTAAATGGGTAGACATAATTACCATTAGAGTAGTGAGTGACATTTGAAGTCTCTTCAATAACCTTTTTAAAAAGCTGTGATTATAATAAATGTTCATTGTAGACAATTTGGAAAATTCAGACAAAGTTAGAGAGAAATAGATTTCACCAGACAGAGCCCGGGAAAGGTAGTATTCATGTGTCAGTGTAGTTGATTATTCTGTGACTATAGCTTTTCTTCATGTGACTAAACACATTTTTGTTCATGTTTGGAATCCTTCTGTGGTAAAATTGGTTAATGCATTTGCCTGCTACTTAAAGAGTAGAGGCTTAAGTCAGCTCAGAGGGACCTCAGAAGCAATGCCTGGCAATCTACTTCTCAAAAAAAAATCAGTCACCCCAAACTGTGTGGAGCACAATTCCTCTTGGATGCACCTGGACTTGACTTGCCATGATGACTGGTTGCTTAATAAACATTTGTGCTGGAAGTAACTCTTGCAGAGAAATGGAATGCATTCCCTGGGTATCTGAAAAAATAGTAAAACTTTCCTGTTTGAGAAATTCATCATTGTCATTTGAATAAGTTTTATGAGTTGATCAAGATTCCAGCGGACTTTGGCGCATGCGGTGGCCTTCTGACCTACAGCAGAACATCAATATTTCTTTCTCTTAAGTGCTGCCTGAGGGCTGCCCAGGAGAGCACTAGAAGATTTGAAGAGCTCTGGGGTTATTTCTGAGAACTTTGGGTGAGGATAGACAGAAGTCAAAGGAAGGCAAATCATCATTTTATCGTTAAGGAAACAAAGAACCAGTAAGACACGTGCAGATGGAAACGTTCTGAAACGTCTTCACGATCCAAATATAGATTGTTCACTGACAGCATTTCTAGGATAAGTCATGTTTAAGAAAGACACCAAATAGAGCGTACAAGAAAATGAAAGAACAGAGTTAAGAACCTTTCCGGAGTCCCTGGCAGCTAGGGGTGAACATCCAACACCATTCTGGATATTGACCTTCCCTGGAAGGTCACTTTCCCAAGGACAAGGGCACACTCCCTAGCAGTTTTTTTCTTTTGTCTGTGCCCTTCCCCTGAGCCAAGGCAGTGGGGTGGCAGGACATGGAGTGTGGTGAGCCAGTAGGATACACTGATGCAGCAGAAGTGAGAAGAAGCCTGTGTTCCTAATGCCACGGCGCTGTGAAGACAGGCCCGACCCTCTCGCCATGGAAAGAGCAAGGTCCTGCTTCCTTAAACCGTCATGAGTCAGGGTTTCTGATCTTTCCAGCTCTCTGATCTGCTTTGGAGAAAAGAAATCTAACTTCCAATCTTTGCTTCATCTTTCTGACTTGCACTCCTGCCTACCAGCCATGGGGAACTCTCTGTCATTAAAGGGTTCTGGGAAGCCCCTCTGGTAATCTCCCTTCCCCTACGACATCATATTCACAGATCCCCCCACTCGGGGTGGGGGGGGGGAGAAGGGGGTTATACTCACACAAAGGTGCACATTCCAGGGGCTCATTCTTAGAGGGTCCACCACAACCACTCAGGGGAAATGCCCCCAGTCTATTTTTAATACCATCGACTGTGGGCACTTGTTAAAACTCAAAAACTCACTGTCATCGAGTTGATTCCGACTCATAGCACCAATAGGACAGGGTAGAACTGCCCCGGGAAGTTTCTGAACCTTTAACTCTATATGGAAGTAGAAAACTCTGTCTTTGCCCCATGGTGGTTTCAAACCAACTGCTGACCTTGCAGTTACCAGCTCCACACCTCACCACTACATCACCAGCTTGTTCGTATCAGTGCAGTATGTTAGGATTCACCGAAGGTCTAATTTACTGATGCTACTGTAGCGATGTTACTGGTACATAATCATTTACATTGAGGGAAGTGAGACTCAAAAAGTTAGTTCCAACAAGGTCTATGGAAGGCAGAACGTGTGTAAGGCAGAAACCGACAGCGAAGGAAAACTTGGGTATTTTCCACGGGAACGAGCAAGAGGAACGCATTGAGTCTGTACCTTGTCAAAGGGGGGAAACGTACAAAAAGCAAGGCCCCGACCTGCTGTGCTTCCTTTCTCCCAGACTTGCTGGTTCTGAGGACAGAAAGCTGATGCTGAAGTATCCTGGTACCAGGATGCCAGCCTGGCCAAGGAGACTGTGAAGAAATCACTTTCTTATAGGATCAGACTGTAAAGAAAGCCCCCTTTGTCATCCTTTCTATCTGCCCCACCGGAGCTCTGCTTCGAACCAACAGTGGCTTCTTGAGAGGTTTTTGGCTCCCCAAATGATTTACAGCAGACATTCCCAAACTTATTTGGCCTACTGTTCGCTTGACACAAAACAAAACAAAGCAAAATAAAAACCTCAGCTGCCTCCCCGCCCCACCCCTGGTAATTCGTCACTCGTATGCTATTCAGATCGACTTGATGGCAGTGAGTTTGGGTTATCCTGAGATCTGGTTTTGTAGCCTCCAGGGAACAGTATAGCCCACTTTGCGAAACACCGATTTATAACCTTGGAGACCGTGCACAGAGTTGCAGTGAATGGGAACTGAGATTATCTGAATTATTCATATGATTGCTGGAAGGTACCATTGAGTCAGTGTCAATTTACAGGGACTGTCAGCCCAACAGAATGAAACACCGCCTGGCCCTGTGGCCCCCTTACAATGGTCATATTTGAGCTCATGGTTGCAGCCACAGTGTCAGTCTATCTAATTAAGTGCCCTCCTCGTTTCACTGACCCTCTCCTTGCCCAAGCATGATGTCCTTTTCCATGGACTGGTCTCCCTTGATAACATAGCCCAAGGATGTGAGACAAAGTCTCACCATCCTCGCTTCTAAAAAACATTGTTGTCCTTTATCCGAGACAGGTTTGTTTGCTCGGTATTATTTGCCAATACAATAATCTAAATGCTCACATTCTTTTGCAATCTTCCTTATGTCGTATTTCTTATTCATCGTTCAACTTTCACATGCATAGGAGGCAATTGAAAATACCATTGCTTGAGTCTCGCCCACTGTAGTCCTCAAAGCGACACCTTTGTTTTTTGACTCTTTAAAGTGGTGTCATGCAGCAGATGTGATCCGTGCAGTATGCCCTTCAGTGTCTTGGCTGCTGCTTGCACGAGTGTTGCTCGTGGATCCAAGCAAAATGAAACCCTGGACAGCATCAGTCTTTTCTCCATTTATCATGAGGCTGTCTACTGATTCAGTTTGAGGGTTTGGGTTCTCGGTACAGTGAGGACTAAGGTCCTTGATTTTCCTCAGTAAGTCTTTCAAGTCCTGAGAGCTTTCGGCAAGGGGAGGTTGTACCACCTACCTATTGCAGGTTGTTAGATGTTAACTCAACAATTTTGATGTATTGACTCAATTATTCTTCACAAACAACTGTATGAGCAACGATGGATAATGCCCCCATTTTCCTGATGGGAAAACTGAGGCTGTGCACTTGTCATTTCCCCCTGTCACATGTGAATGTGAATGTAGTGAACTTCAAAATTGTGACTTCTGTTTTTCAGTCAAGTCCACCTCTAATTTCATCCCTGGTCACAGAGTTGTTTGTGAAGAGTCATAACATCATTTCCCATCATTTGCTTCGAACTCATCTCTTCTCTGGTTTGCTGTTCTCAGAGAGACGCTCCAATTCCAACCCCTTAGCATCAAGCATGAGACTCTGTTTGCGCCTCTGGCTTCACCAAGATCCACGCAGGCCATTGCACTTCAACAGCAACTTTGAGCCACACGTGGACTTCTCTGGTCCTTAAGCCATAAACTTGTTTTCTTACCGCAGTGCCTTTGAATATCCTATTTCTTCTCCCTGAAATGCTCCCTTCTGACATCGCTGAGACAACCACTCTCCTCTCTAACCCCCCAAAACAAATAAACCAAACCCAGTGTCATGGAGTTGATTCCACCTCATTGTGATCCCGACATCCTGACACAAAATGACTGGCATTTCTTCTTTGGAGAGGCCGGTGGATTTGATCCACTGATCTCGAAATTAACAGTCCAATGCTCCGCCAGGCTTCCTTCGACCTCTTTTGGGTCTCTGTTTAAAGGCTCCTTCTCCTTGAATTACTTCCATCCAACTCTCATTTCAGTTATGACTTCTGTCATTCTTTCTCATTAACAGCAAGATACACAAAACAAAAGAAACAGCCACAGACAAGTCAGTAGCTGGTCTAGCTGCAGTAGAAGACTTGGGCTAACTCTGCTTGGAGGAAACAATAAGAGCTACTGTTTGCGGAGGTCCGCTCTGTGCCAGGCACTGTGCTGAGCACTACGCATCGGCATCCGCTCCCGTGGATGCATCCTCCCAGGACTCCCAGGAGATGGTGTCCTGTCTGTAATCTCCTCTTTTACTGAGAAGAGAATAAAAGCAGACAAAATAGGTAATTATACCAAGGTCATCCAACTAATAAAGAACAAACCAGGTTGGCCTGACTCCACATCCTCTTTAGTCGTACCCTGCTCTTACTGCAAGAACTCTGATGGCATAGTGGATTGGGCACTGAGCTGCTAACCACAAGATCAGTGGTTCTAACCCACCAGCCACTCCATGGGAGAAAGATCAAGCTATCTTCTCCTGTAAAAGTCTAAAGTCAAAGCAATCCCAAGGGGTGTTTTTATCCAGCTTTATGGCATCACTCTAAGTTGGAATCAACTTGATGGCAATGAGATATGTTTTTTTAATTACTTATTTTTAATTTATTATTAATTTGGATTTAATACATATACCATATCATTCCATAGTTCAATCACACCCAGCAGAATTGTACAATTGCTACCACAGTCAGTTTCCAAATATTCTTTTTCTACATGGAATCCTTGACTTTGTCTCCCCTCCACCACTGAATCCACCCTCCCACGGTAACCCTGATTCCACTTGCTGGAATCGTGGTTTTTGGTTCTTACTGTCTCCTAAATGATTGCAGGGTGCTTCTGCAGTGTTCTCTGCTTATACAATTGAGTGGCAATATTGCACCGTGTACAGAGGGAAGATGCTCTGAGGATGCCAGCAAAGCCAATGTACACAGAGTCTGCAGTCTGCCAGCAGAATGTCAATGCTTGCCTAGAGGGGGCACACACTGGAAATGCCTCTGGCTGAGGGGCACAAGTGTGGCATCAGAATACTTGTACCGATGGAAACTCAGAGGGATGTTCTCCCCCCACCCCCCGGAATGAGATGGCGTGCATACAAGGACCTCATTGCTCTTTTCTTTGGTAGCCTGCCTTCATGCTTTGGTGACAAGTATCATCTGCAAGCTTCTTTTCTGTCTTGATCTGCGTGTAAGGTTCTAGAAATACGGTTGTTTGTTATTCTTTTTCTTTTAATAGAAGAGTTGGATCATCTCCAGCTATTGAAAGAAAATAATTTAAAACATCAGAGAGTATGTGTTCACAGAACTCAAGGAAATCATTGAAGGGGCGAGTCTGAAAATAAAGAAGTGGTCTCAAATGGTGACTATTTAAATATCCTTGTGGTCTCTAAAGAGATGATTTAAAAAAAAAAGAGACAGAATAGTCTGTCTAATTCTGTTGTTTTGTGGCATTCATAGCTTAATTATTATTATTTTTGAGTGTTTTGCAAACATCCTAAAATGCAAACTAACTTCATGGAGTAGGAGTGGTGGTTTGGGACGTATGTTGACAAATGTTTGCCCAAGGCAAAGCACTTCCTGAAAGGAAGCTGCACTTTAATTAAAAGCAATGCCTTTTTATATCCAAACACTTGAATGTTTGTCTTTAATGAATGTTTAGATAAAGAGACTTGTTAATTATATATCTGCCTCCCACTGTGGTCCTTTTCCATTTGTATTTTTTGTTATCAAGCCTTTTGCCAATTTCTCTTAACTGATTGGGATATATCAAATATCCTATGTCATTAAGGGTTGGAGCGGTAGACTCTTCATCATTAGCAAAAAGCACCTCACAAACTAATGAATACAACCTTCTGACCTCAAAAGGGAAGTGCTTCGAGGTCCTGTGACTAGATAGACTGTGGTTGAAGCTGGAGATCTGTGCAAGGCTGTTCGAACCCATAACTGCTCTTCCTCTCAACTTCAGGTAAGCTAATGCATAAGTTATTAGCTGAAAGGACGTCCTGTGGTTAGGAGAGTCCTAAACGGGTGACCAATTAAACATAGAACATCATAGAATCGTCATCTGTTGTGGCTGTTAGCTGCCATCCAATCATGCAGACTCCCTGGCACTGCAGAAGGAAAATTAAAATTCTGTGCCATCTTCGTGTTTTATTGTGATACATAGGGTTTTCTGAGGAGATTGCCAGGCCTTTCTTCTCAGGCTGGCGTAGTCTGAACGCTCTTAGTTGTTTACCACGGGTGACCCTGCTCTTACGTGAGATACTGATGGCATAGCTTTCAGCATCATACTCACAACTCATTATCATTGCGCCGATGCAGACTCAGAGTGGCCCAACAGCACAGGCTAGAACTGCCCCTCGGGGTTTCTGCGTCTGTAGCTCTCTATGGGAGTAGAAAGTCCACCCATTCTCCCAAGTAGTATCTGGTGGTTTCGAACTGCTGACCTTACAGATTGTAACCCAATGCCTAACCACTATGCCGCTGGGGCTCCTTTCAGTATGATAGCAGCATGCAAGCCACCACAGTACGACAAGCTGACAGGTAGGCAAATCTCTCAGAGGGTTTTGTAGGACTCAGTACTGTGCTAGTCACATCCCTGGACCTTCTGATTCATTCAGGAGGTTTATGGTGGGGCCTGAGGATGTTTACTTGCAACAAGTACTCCAGATATTGTTTCCACTCTAGGGTCTTTTAGGCTGAGTTCTCTAGAGGAGAGAAATATATGTATGTAATAAATATATAAATGTATAAACTTAGATCAAGAAAATGACTCCCACAGTTGCAGAAGCAGATAAGTCTAGTCAGATTCAAATCTCTGGATCAGGTGTGAAGCTGGGAGCTTTTCCTGACTTGTGTATCTGCCAGGGCTAAAGAACCAAGAAGCAGGAATATAAATGAGGAAGACTATGGCTGATGAATGCAGAAACTATGAATCCAAGTCAACAGGTGCAAGATGGCTGGTTCTGATGACTCCCAAGGTCGGCAGGCAATATGGTAGACCTTTATCGCAAGTCTGAAGAACTAGAGGGTTGATGGGCCATCGGCAGGATCTAGACCAGCAAAAGTTAAGAAGCTCTGCACCATGTCTACTTACACAGGAATAGGTCGCACCCTTGAAGAAAGCTTCCCTTTAATTGCACTCCACCCTGAACTTCTTACAACTCCTTGCCTGATAACAGCAGATCTCATCATGGAATTGATTGCCCTGTGATAGGTGCATCATGAGAGATCACTGAGCCTTAACTGCCAAACCACTGAGAATCCTGGCTGAGCCAAGTTGACACAAAACCTAACCATTAGATGTGGAAAATTTTTTGAGAATCATTAGTAGAATTATATACAAGAAATTAAAGTAAATATCAAGCAAATCTATTCAAGAATCCCTTAGAAGTAAGAAGTAGCTACCATTCAGTATTATTTAAGCCATGTTTTACTCCCTATTCCAGACACACTTTGCTTTTTCATTATGGTGCTGGAAAAGAATATTGAAAGTATCATGGACTGCTAAGAGGACAAACTTATCTGTATTGAAAGAAGTAGGGCCAGAGTGCTCCTTAGAGGCAAGGATAGTAAGACTCAGTCTTATATACTTTGGGCATATTGTCAGGAGAGACCTGTCCCTGGTGAAGGACATCATGTTGGGTAAAGTGGAAGGGCAGTGACAACAAGGAGGGCCCTCAACAGGATGGATCGACACAGTAGCTGCAGCAATAGGTCAGGCATAGAAACAATTGTGAGGATGGTGCAGGACCACGCAGGTTTCATTCTGTTATGCATAGGGTCGATATGGGTCAGAGCCGACTCAATGGCATCTTACAACAGCAGTAGCAACAACAACAACAACAACAAAAACATTTACTCTGCTCCAACTACACTATTTTTCTTTCTGGCTCTCAGAAGAGCACAGCTACAGAATAGGTGCTCGATTAACACAGACATTAACAGATGCATTCCCTTATTTGAATGAATAGGGCATCTCTAAGTGCACTGACTTTGATATCTTTTCATTGTAATCTTTCAATAGCCAACAATTACAAAGTTGGAATCCAGGCCAAGTTATCGGTGTACACTTGCTGGGATACATCTGCTGCCTTAACCCCAAGGATTTTACTCTCCTCTCCTCTCCACCTCTTTTCCCCAAGACTGACAGCCAGTCTCCCCTTTTCTTACACTCATTGGGTTTAGCCTATGAAACAGACCCGTGGGGGTGATTGAACTTCTCTAACATGCTACAGCTTGTGACCAAACTCAGAGTGGTTCCTGCTTTTCACTCCTTCGTGCTGTGTCCCCAGAAGGGTGCCGGAGCTATTGCTTGGCCGAAAGCATCCCCACAGGACAGAGGCCTTATGACAAGACTGCAGACAGTAGGAGCATAAGAACAGCAGCTGAGGTGTTCGGCTACCCAAGCTTTGGGTAGAAAATGGAATCAGTACCCGGCATCTTTCCTTTCATGAACAACAATGGTGCCCTTGGGCGGCTGAGGACACATTCCCCTCCCGCTTCCTAAAGACCAAGAACACAGCAGAAGCGGGAGCTTCCTGCATCTGAACAGAGGTGGAGGCTCAGAGCAGGGGCCTTAGAGAGAATGATTCAAACGTAGAATTTCACCTTTCACCAAGGTGACTAGTTAAGGAAGGGGGTGGTGGGGGGAGTTTGTCTTTGAGAGGCACCCTTTAATAAGGCCGACCATCTGGTTCTCTGATTTAAAAGCTCTTTCCTCGGGGCTCCTGGGAAAGCATGTCTCTCACTTGCTCAGCTTTGGCTTCCCATGGTTTAGGAGTTGCCCAGGGGAGAATTCTCTAGTACCACCTTCTACACGGCCACAGACACTTGACACAGCTTCTCCTGCGGAATTCATTCTGAGCAGTGGAATTCTCATCGCTGTGGGACTAGCAGCCAATTCATGGCTGTCTCTTTCAATGTAGTGTGCAGGGACAGACGTTGACTACCCGGTAACAAATTCCTTCCCTCTTTTCCTTTCCTTTTCCTTTCCTCCCTGTTTCCTCCCCATTTCCCTCAATCACCCGCCTCCTTCCCTTATTTTCTCGCTCCTTCCTTGCTCTCCTCTCTCACTCCCTCCCTCCTCTATCTCCCTCTGTCCTATTCTCCTTTCCTTCCTAAGGTTCATCTTCCCTGTATTGTCCTGCACTGAATGTGCTACAGGGACAAAGAACCAGGCTACACAGGATCCCTAGCTTCAAAGAGCTCTTGGTCTTTTAGAGCGTGTGACAGCTGATTCAGAGTACTTAAAATGCAAGGCAGCAGTGTTAATAGAGAGCTGGATCCATGTGGTTTATGGAAAATGCCCCTCGCATTCTCCAGTCTTTCATTTGGCTTTGATGATTGCAACGGATGCCTTTTGAGCTTCATCCCAGGAGCCGAGCTGCTTAGCGAGCAGCTCCCCCAAGGTCTCCTGGAGAAAATGAACAAAGAAAGGGACACATGGGCAAGGCATGCAGATGGCGACCAGGGCATCCAGAGAATGGGTCCATCCAGAGAGTAGGGGCCTGGGGCATTCTGCGTAGGATGGCCCTCAGGAGCTTCTCTGGGGAGATGGTTGGCGAGTTGAGATGGGCTGAAGGAGGCAGTCATGCAAGGAGCTTTGCCTTTTAGGGTGCAGAAGCACAAAGGCAGGTGGGAAGACACCCCTAAATTCCAAAATCAAGCCAAGTCCCAGCCAGAGTGTGGAGCAAAATGCTCACTCAGCCTGTAAGCCACAGAAGAGCTGCCTGCTAAGTCTGACACGAAATTAAAGGCAAGCAGCTGAGGCACAGACCCTGAGACAAACATCTTGGCAAACTACAGAACTCAGAGGCATCTCCTCAGTTGGGGAGCACTGGTATCCAGGGGGTTAGGGGTGAACCTAGAGGAGGTTGGATAGCTAAGTAGGAGCCAGCTAAAGGGAGCAGATATATCCCTCAGAAACTCGCTTGGCTTTAATTCTATGTAGAGGGGAGAGCCATTGGAAAATCCTGTGCCCAGACGTGACTCTCATCAAACAAATGAATGAGGTTCACGTATCCTGGGAGCCTTCCAAATACTGCTGGGACAACATAACTCACCATAGATGCTCCGTTAATAGAATGTCCTTTGATATAAGCAGACTATGACCTGCCAGCTCCTTCTTGGATTCAGCACTGATCTAATTTCATACTTCTGAACGGAGGCTATAGAATGTTTATCTCAGAAGAATTGTTAAGAAAATGGATTGAAGCCACAGCAATGGAATTGGAAAGATGTGGCTGAGCCTGTGGTTTCTCTCCAGGCGAAAAAGGATCACGAGAAGATGGAGGAAGAGGAGGAGGAGGAGGAGGAGGAGGAGGAGGAGGAGGAGGAGGAGGAGGAGGAGGAGGAGGAGGAGGAGGAGGAAGAATGGGAATTCCTTTGGATGACCACTGTCGTGATCTTCAGAGGTCTTCCACACAGTTTCCCCAAACCTCAGGCCATGAACCTTCTGAAAGAATGACTTCCCACAACATGAGAACCCCGTCCTTGAAGTTGACCTTGTCCATCTCCATTAGTCACTTTCTTGATACGACATGCCTCGTTTCATGTGCTTTGCTTTCTTGTCCTTGGTAGATATTGTGAGGAATTAGAAAACAAACAAACAAACCCAGAGTGAATGGAACATTGGTGGCAGCACATCAAGCCAGTTGAACGGCGCCATTTTTTCCAACAACCTGTGTTCACTTCTTGTCTGTGTTTCAGATTTTTGTCGTTCTTGTGATATTTCAAAAAAGGGTTTTCCCTAAATTTTCATAATGCTATGGCACAATTGATAGACTACAGTCTGATGTAGACATAACTTCTATACACACTGGGAAATTTTTCAAAAATGCCTGTGGTGTGCTTTATTTTGATATTTGCTTTATTGAGGTGGTCTAGACCCCAACTCACTTAGTCTCCAGGGCATGCCAAGATTCCATATCAGTGGACAATGATTCCCTTTCCTGAGTATTTTCCACTATATGATTTGAATTACTAGATTTTTATGAGAAAATGGATTGGAGCCTGGGGGGAAAAATAAGGCACCAAGTTCTGGAGCCAAATCAGGTTACATCTTGTCATATTCCCAAAGCAAGGCAGAAAACAAGCCCGTCAAAACTTCCCAATAAATAAAGATATTTTCCCTTTGAGGCCAAGAGTTTTTTATTGGTCTTTCATTTTTGCACCACTAGCCAAAAAAAAAAACAAAAAAAAAACCAAAACGAAACAAAAACAGAAAGCAAAGACGCTCGCTTGCTGATTTCACCTTATGGGCTAGTATTTGTTTCGGGGCACATCTTCATGACCTTGAAAGACAACCCCAAGCTTCCTTGCCTCTATCCAGCAGAGAGGAAGGCGACGGCAGGGAGTCTAGTTGGCTTCCCAAGGACCCCCAGAGGGTCATTGCTGCTTCCACCTCAGTCTTGCCAAGCCGTGAGCTTCAACTTCCAGCGTTAAGCAAAATGACTGCTGAGTAAAAGGGCATTTGCCCTGGTGCTTCTCTGAATGTACAAGTCACACCACCTATAGAATTCTGAAGTGTTGATTAGGGAGAGACAGCAGACACTAGAGGGGATGACAATGGAACGCCATGGTTGGGGACCTGCCAGGCTCTTGCAATTAATTTTGCTGAGGAGTCCGTGGGGAGCCCGGCTGTGGCTCGCACACTGAGTGGGCATTTTTCTTCCCCGATTGGCTGAGACATGGTTGATTGTGAACTTTGGAGTGTTTTCCCACCTGCTTCAAACAGTCTTCCCAACACCATGCATTAGAGTGCAGGCAGAGCTCTGCTTCTGCACATCCCGCGGGTGGAATGTGTTGCTGTTATTACTAGTTGCCTATTGAAGAACTCACTGACTTTGAGTTGGTTCTGATGTACAGTGAACCCATAAGGCAGGTACTTCGAGTTGGTTCTGACATACAGTGAACCCATAGGACAGGGTAGAACTGCCCCTGTGGGCAGTTTCAGAGACTCCAACTCTTAATGGGAATAGAAAGTCTCATCTTTCTTCCTCAGAGCAGGGGGTGGTTTTGAACTGCTGACCTTGTGGTTAGCAGCCCAACACAAAACCACTACACCACTCGGGTTTCCCTAGTCTACTAGTTGGTTCTAACTCATGACCATCGCATATATGCCTCACTGCCCTCCAGCCAATTCCAACCCAGAGTCACCCTTTGGAAGATCTCGGAGGTTGTATACCTTTACAGACACACGGAGCCTCATCTTTCACCCTTGGAGCATCTGGTGTAAAGGATCTGACAACCTTTGCTTAGCAGTTCAACGCTAATGCCTGGTAGCATCCCCCAGGACTCCTTCATGTCTGAGGGGGCTTCAAAAATTTTCTGACAAAACGGAATGAAAAGATTGATTTTTTTACAGGGACATTTTTAATCATCTCATATAAAGGAATGAAATTCTGCAGGGTTCTGTACCATCTACATAATCATGGATATGAGTGAGTGTATTGTCACCATATCCATGAACTATTGGATGCTATCAAGTTGATTCCAACTCATGGTGACCGCAGGTGACAGGGTAGGACTTCCTCTTAGGTCCTTTTAGACGATCATTTACGGCACAGATTGACTGGCTTTCCTCCTGGGGTGGCACTGAATCGCCAAACTTTTATTTAAAATTTGGTGGCTCAACCATTAAACTACCAGGGCTTCTGACCGTGAAAGACCAAAGCCGAAATCACTGCCATGCAGCTGATCCTAGCTCATAGCAACACTACAGGCCAGCGCAGAACTGGTCCTGTGGGTTTCCCAGGGTGTAAGTCCTTACAGGAGCGGAAAGCCTTGTCTTGCTCCCCTAAGCAGCTGCTGGGTTCAAATAGCTGACCTTGCATTAGCAACCCCGTAGGTTACCGCTGCGCCGCCGGACTCCTTGTCAGTAAAAGAAGCAACAAGAAAAGCCGCGTGTCAGTGTGGTTCTCCGATGCCGTTGAGTGGGCTTCCACGTGTAGTGACCCTGTGTCGAACAGCACAAAGCACAGCCTGGGCTGCCCAGCTGCACACAGGTCACTGGGTGAGGAGCCCATGTTGCAGCTGCTGTGTCCATCCTCGTTTTCACGGACCCTCTGCCAAACTTGATGTTCTTCTTCAAGGGCTCATCCCTTCTGATAACTTGGTCAAAGTATACATGACTTCAGGGCTAGGTAGGCTCCGGACACCCTTTGCAAGGCTTCGTTCCTCCCTTCCTACCCAATAGCAGTGGGGGCTGGGAGCCCAGAACAGGCGCCCTCTTTGTCTATGCTGCCCATGCATCCAACCTGGAGGTCGTGGACATAGTTCAAAACACTCCCACATGAAAGCTGGACCAGGTAGTAGAAGGGGGTGGATGGCATTAAACAGCTGTGATGGACCACCTGTGTGCGATCACCTGGAGACCCTCATTGAATGAGGGGAGAGTCCACATCCATTACAGAATAGTGGGCCAGCAGATTTTCCTACTATTGTCATAAATGTACAATGTTGGATATGAGCGAGGCAATAAGTGAGCAATGGGTATGGCTGGAGGAACCTCATTTTACGGCCTGTTGCAATAGAAGGCAATTGTTGAGCGATTCGAATGCTACAGTGTAGAGGCGATGAGTGCCCTTGATCTATGCTTCTCTCTCAGTCTTCTCCTTTGGATGTAGAGACCCATCTGTTAGAGTCACTGAAGAGGAAATTTCATACAGATGAAGCTAGATGGGACAGGGGCAAAATAACAACAAGACAGCGGAAGTGAATATTTACTTATTCATCTGTGAGAAGGGACCCTCTTTAATACTTGAATGACCAAGGATAGATCAGCATTAGGGTGCAAATGAAATCAGATAAATAACAAGATGACAGTGTTATAAAGTGAAATCTGAATCCCGTTAATTCTGTATCTTCTGGATATGCACCAGATATTTTGCAGCCAAATTACTGTTTTAGTTCCACGTCAAGTGTAATGATTAGCATATTTATTGGGTAATGATGAGCTATCTAATTATCAACCACTGGACAGAAGTGTGTTACTTGCTGGGTCCGTGGTGAATCGCTTACAGCCAAACAGGTGGCCCTGGTCTCTGTGATGCCAAAAGGCTTGTTGGAAGGCGCTCTCTTTACCCCTGACCCTGAGCAGCTGTAAATGAGAATTTAGGGAGGAAAAATAACCTTAGTGTGAAAAAAAAACACAATTTGCATAAGCATGATGGACTTCTAGTTTGGGAGGATTGGAAAACTAAAAGCACAATTATTGAAAACCCAATCTCAGGCCAACTGACAGAAAATACCACAATTTGCAGGTGGAGATCTTTGTTTCAAAGTTGTCATGACCACAGATGGTGTGACAGTTAAGTGCGTTGATCTGGCGTCAGGCCATATTGGATTTCAGCCTTGCAACCAGTCACCCTAAAAGTCATTGCGTTAAAACAGCAGGTATTTATTATTGCCTGCAAATATGCAAATTGACTGGGTGGTTATTCTGTCTGGGTGGGTCTTGGCAAGGCTGGGTTAATCATGGTGGTGCTTGGCTGTTCTTGGCTCGGATCTTTCATCCTTTTGAGGTCAGCTGGGCATCCCCTGAGCATGGTTTGTCTAGGATGACCTCACCTGGGGGACTCTCCACTGTGGTCACTCATACTCCAGCCCATTTGCCTGGGCTTGTTCACCTGCTCGCCTCAGGGATCTCTGGGGAGAGCAGAAACTGGCAAAGCCTCTGGAGAGCAAGGTAGAGAATCGACGCCTCCCTCACATCTGCTATATTCTGTTGACCAAGGTCAATTTCAAAGTAACCTTGATTCAAGAAGTAGAGACCTAAAGCTCATCTCTCGACCAGAGGAGTTTCAGGATCACTTTGCAAGAAGCATAACTTTAGGAAGAATTAAGACCATTTTTGCAAATAATCTACTGTATACATTCACCAGCTATGGGACTTTGATTAACTTAACCTACCTACTCTTTAGCCTTCTTTCCTATAAAGTAAAAATAAAAATTAGATAATTCTCAAAATTTTGTTGTGAGATTAAGTAAAAGTAAACATCTTTGTGCATTGTCTGGATAAGCAATCATTATTCCCCCTTTTGACATGGAACAGACAACTACGTAGGAAGAGAGCCAATGCCTGTTGGAGTTGCTTGTTGTTCTAAAGTGGATGGAAGCATATGATCACTTAATTTTGTTCCATATAATCTGGAATTTGAAATACACATTTCTTTTTCATTTTTAAAAGTGTTTGGTGTCAATTGGGTGGAGGTTGGGAGAGCCCATCTGTTTTCCATGCAGTAACTCGTACCCATTTTGTTTTGTGCCATCGATTGCAAGCCCTACAAGGTAACACCACTGACCATGCTCCTTCCCTGTGATTTTCCCTTTCCTGTCCTCCTTTCTCCTCTAATTCTTCTGAAGTTGATTCTCCGGCAACTGATATCCTTTTGATATCCAATGATTAAGTTATTAAGGGGTGTGTACCTTCGTACTGTTATTGTCCTCTTACAGACCTGCTTTCTGTGTCGCTGAAAGTTGAGCCATGGGAGTAAGTTCAGGTTCAGGACCTTAGGGTGACTGAAAACCACAGTCTTGGGAGTTCTTCCAGTCTCTAATTGACTAGTAAATTTGGTCTTAATTTTTCTAATTTAAAATTTTCCCCCTACATATTCTCCTGCCCTATTTAGGACCTTGTCAGTGCAGTTGGTAATGACATTGGGGCACCATCTAGTTCTTTTGATCTCAGGGTCATGAAGGCTGAAGTATGTGAGCATGATGGGGAAGTGGTTATTCATTCTGTGAGAGAAAGAATTAGAACCTCTGAAACCCACGGGGTCAAGTCTACCTTGTCCTACAGGGTCACCATGAGTCACATGGACTTGATGGCAGTGAGTTTGAGTTGGGTATTTTAGTGCATTGGAGCAATTGTTCCCATGCATCTTCAAAATTTTAAAATCTTCTTTATTTTGGCTGGTGAGAGACCAGTAGTTGCACCTACTTATAGCTCTTTAATAGCAAACAATTTGCTAAAGAACTTTTAAGCCCTCAGTTGCTACTCACCAAAGTAGGGTGTAGAATATTATCTGTGGATTCTGTTATGCCCAGTGATCTTGGTGTCCCCCGAGACTATGCTCCTAACCACCCCCAGAGTCAGCAACTCATTCCCACAGGTCTTTGGTTACATCTAAACACTTTTCCTAACTTTACCCCGTGTATGCTCTGCTATTAGGAGAATGAAGAGGATGTCTACTCCCATATAAATTCAGAGTCTCAGAAACCTTAATGATTTGTGAGGCTGGGTTGTCCAGAGAAACAAATCCAGTGACACTCACATAGGTATAAGAAAGAACTTTATATATCAGGAAAACTTCCCAGCCCAGGCCAGCTCACATCCATAAGTCTGATGCTAGTCCATAAGTCCCTCTTGAGACTCAAACCACACGCAACCATTCAGAACGCAGGAAGATCACAGTCCGGTGGGTGCAAACTCCTGTGGATCCAATGGCAGTGGACACATCACAGGGCTCTGGCAGGTCTCAGAGTGGCCCTTGAGCAGGAATGTGAAGGCAGAGAGAAGGGGGGTGGGTGGGTTCCTCAGGACCCTCCCTAGAAGGCTATACCCACAAGGAGGCACCATCAGGCTGTGACCTAATTGACAGACTAGACTCCACCCCTCCACTTTTATATCTTCAAGTTCACATGAAACGATGTACCCACCACAATGAGTAGTTCTGCTCTTATTCTTACAGGATCCCTATGAGTTAGAATTGACTCATTAACAGCAAGTTTGCTTTTTTCTTTTAATGTTCTATTATATTCATGGATATATTTGCAGCATAGGAAATATGATATCTATGTGTATATTTTGAGCATGATTCTATTCTCCTCCCCATACTTGTTCAACTTGTGTGCCTATCTATGTGTCCATTTAGATGAATGTTTTTCATGATTGGGCATCTAAAAGGACTCATCGCTGTTGCCTTTAACTCTTGCCTGTGAGTGTGTTTTTCTCTCCATCACTTATCACTGACCTTCTTGGTATTGCATAGTGCCTTTTCCTTCATTCAAATCCATATGTCTATCCTCTAGCTAATAATTAACCCTCACTCCCCCTCCTATCTTGTAACCCTCATAGAAGCTTTCCAAAGAGGAAGCTTCTTTTTATTTATTTATTTTTTAAAGATCATTTTATTGTGGGCTCTTTCAGCTCTCATAACAATCCATACATCAATTGTATCAAGCATGTTTGCATTTAGGTGGCCATCATTATTTTCTACCCATTTACTTTCTATTACAGCCCTTGGTATTAGTTCCTCTTCCTTCTCCTCCCACTTTTGTGACCCCTTGATAAATTATAAATTATTATTATATCAATATCTTATATTAACTACTATCTCACTCCCCCCACAGGAAGCTGCTTCTTCTTCTTTTCTTTTAATTATTTTATTGGGGACTCGTACAACTCTTATCACAATCCATACATCCATCCGTGTGTCAAGCACATTTGTACATATGTTGCCATCATCATTCTCAAAACATTTGTTTTCTACTTGAGCTCTTGATATCAGCTCCTCATTTTTTCTCCCTCCCCGCTCCCGCCTCTCCCATGAACCCTGGGAAGCTTCTTTTTTTATGTGAAAATGTTTTCTTGACTTTTATTCATAGTGGTCTCATACAAGATTTTTCCTTTTGTGATTGGAAACTTGGTATAATGTCCTCTAGACGTATCTATGTTATGAGGCGTTTCTCAAGTTCATGTTTTCCCTTTAAAGCTGCATGGTGGTCCATTGTGTGTATGTACTGTAGGTTGTTTTTCCTTAGCCTTTCTCATTCAGTGTCCAGCTTTCACACGTACAAGAGATGACTGAAAATACCATGGCTTGGTTTAGGTGCACCTTAGTCCTCAAAGGAGCATCCTTGCTTTTCAACAATTTGTCAGTACAACACATCACCACCAAGGTTACACACACACCTAATTTTACTATGTTTTATTTTTTATGTGTTACATCTGCTTGAATTTGTTCGGGTATTTATCTTTATATCCAAGATTACACGATCTTTCAAAAAATCCACATAATTTATTTCTTAGAGAACCACTCTTCAATTTTATATTTGAGTCTCATTGTTCAGAAGGCTCCCCAATATGCAAAATGTAATTAAGAAGTAAAGAGTGAAAGGCATGTAGATTGGATTCAGAACTTACAACCGTGTAGACAAAAAGAGGGACACACTGAGGGAGCCAGACTCACTTTCCCAGAGCCCTGGTGGTGTAGTGGTTACACGTTGGGCTGGCAGTGTGAAACTCTCAGTAGCTCCGAGGGAAAAAGACTGGACTTCTACTCCTGTCAATATTTACTGTTTGGGAAGAATATCCAGACCCTTCTTCCTTCTGTTAGGGTTTCTGAAATTCACTTAGATTGTTTGGGGAGCTAGGCAGTTACAGGGTTGGTTATGCACAGACTGAATGCTGTCATCAATGTGTTGCTAGGGGTTAGAGTTGATGGTTTCAGAAATTGTGCTTCAGCCGCGTAGGCGTTGGGGAGCTAGCCTCAAAGTTAGCAGCTCCAACCCACAGCCTCCTCCATGGGAGGAAGATGGGGCAACCTGCTTCCACACAGAATCCCAACTTTGGAAACCCCACGGAGAGGTTCACGCTTTCCTATGGAGTTGCTACAAGTCACAATCAACTCGAAGTCCGTGGGCTTCAGATGCGTCTGACACTGCTTATGGAATCTCTGCCATTGCAAAAGAATTTATTGTTGGTGAATCTGTTATCCCTCCGCAGCTTTTCTTCCAAAGCCCGGGCACTATTCATCTCACTTACTTCCATGGTTTCCTCACGATGCACTCTGAGGTGTAAACGATTCCAGAAGGAATGCTGTGTTGTTTGTCCTCTTGCTTTCCTCCTTCGTGTGTATTCAAAACAGTCCCCGTTGCTTTGTCAGTTACCACGGAGTACAGACAGTTGGCTTCTGGTGCGAGACAGGAGCAACACTTCTGCGGCTCCTGTGAGTTTCCCCTGGATTTATTTACCGTGGAAATCTAATTGGTGTGTGTGTGTGTGTGTCTGTGTATGCATGTACATGTGGCCCAAACAGACCTTCAGGCAGAGAACTTTATAGGAACCAATTTACCAAGAAATGAATTTGGTCAGAGTCTCGACATCACGAGCCCAGAAGGGAAAGGGTAAGATGAAGTTAACGAGATAATATGATAACCCGTCAAATGAATGCACTGCGTATCCAAGCCCAAGAAGACTCAATAGCACAGCAGCAGGATGCAGTTACATAAAGACTGGCAGATCAATCTGGGGGGAGGGGTACCATTGTAAGATAAAACATTGATCTTCTTTTGAAAGTTGTTTATGTTTCTAAGTTTAATTGCTGACTCTTGTATTTGTGCCTTCATTTTCTGCGTGCCCAAGACTCTGCGGAATCCTTGGCTCCTCTGTTATTTTCCAAGAAAATGTTTTGTTACATTGAGAAAAGAATTGCTTTCTTTGGCCACTGTTTATAACTTCCCATTTGTAAGCGGGTCATTTTTCCATTAGCAGGAGACAGAAAGGAAGTTCATATGACACAGGACCAGAGGAGAGTGTGACCTAGAATGACCACCCATTGGTGGACCTGCTGGATGTTTCCTGAAGTGGTACCCAGGCATGCTGGAATCATTTCATATCTCCAACCTAACATAAAGATCAAGAAGAGGAGTAATAAGGTGGAGGGGAAGTGGAGTGGGACAGGTCTTGATATTTGAAGAATCGTGTCTTTTACCTAGAGGAGCCCTGGTGGTATAGTGGTTACACATTGGGTTGCTAACTACAAGGTCTGCAGTTCAAAACCACCAGCTGCTCTACCTGAGAAAGACAGGGCTTTCTCCTCCTTACAGAGTTACAGTTCCAGAAACCCATAGGGGCAGGTCTACCTTGGCCTATGAGTGAGTCAGCATCAACTCCATGGCAGTGAAAGGCATCTGACCTTTCAACACCACCACCTGTCTGTCAGTTTATTGTTCTGTGATGGCTTGCATGCCACATGATGCTGGAAACTATGGCACCAGTAATGTCAAATGCCAGCAGGGTCTCCCAAAGTGAACAGGCTTCAGTGAAGCTTCCACATTAAGAACAGATGAAGAAGCAGGAGTAGGCGATCTACTTCACATTACATTTGTGAAGTTGGCACAGGACTGGGCAGTGTTTCATTCTGTTGTGCACAGAGTTGCGATGACTTGGAATCAACGAGACAGCGTCTAACAACACCCTCACCCTCCAGGACGACTTGAAGCTACCAAAGCAGTGAAAACAATTGCCAGAGCATGGCCTTCAGCTCCCGCGTGTCAGAATATGACTGTGTTCCATCGATGTTTTCAGTGGCTGGGTCTTTCAGAAATGAATTGCCAGAACTTTCTTCCCAGGCAACTCTGAAGGGACTCGAACCTCCAAACTTTTGCTCAGCAGCTGAGCGTGTTGACCCAGGGATCTGAGACACCATGACACCCTCCTACAATCCAGGTGGAAGGAAGAAGTCTTAAGAGGTGTTTTCAACCTATTACATTTTCTAAACCACTGATGGGTATACATTGAATATTTAACTAAAACCTGGGGTTAGACTTGTCATTCACTAAGAAAGGAGAAGACAGAATTTCAGACTCTGAATGGCTTTTAACCTGAGAACTGGTGTCCACTAACCTTTTTATTTTGGGAAGTATTCTAGTTTTATTTTGAGTAATTTTTTAAAGCACAGAAATGATTAGAGAATAATATAACAAATGTTTTCTAACCTCCCAGAATTGCCTATTTTTATGCACTTACTGTCTTCACTCATCTCTTTTTCCCTAAAAGTAAAATACTTTGAACAAACTTCAAGTACCTTTTGATACAAATCTCAGTACATTTTTCTCCCTTGTTTTCTCATCTTGTTGTTAGGTGCCATTGAGTAGGCTCCGGTCCTTAGCAATCCTATGTACAACAGAACAAAACACTGCACGGTCCTGCGTCATCCTCACGATCGTTTCTGTACCGGAGCCCACAGGTGCAGCTGTGGTGCCAACCCAGCTCATGCAGGTCTTCCTCTTTTCTGCTGCCCCTCAGCTTTACCAAGCACGATGCCCTCCTCCAGGGAAGGGTCTCTCCTGAGAACATGTCCAAATTATGGGAGACAAAGTCTCACTAGTCTTGCCTCTAAGGAGCACTCTGGCCATGTTCTCCAAGTGAGATTACTTTGTCCTTTTAGGAGGCCATGGAACCTTCAATGTTCTCCCTTAGCACCACAATGCAAATACATCGACGATTCCTCAGTCTTCCTTATTCTCATAGATATCCATAATTATGGATATTATATAAATACCCTTTTAGTCCATTTTATGCTCTCTCTTGCGTATTTATTCTCTCTCTCTCTTTCTATATATATATATACATACACAATTTCTGTGATTTTACTCCAACTCACTCACTACCATGGAGTCAATTCTGATTCACAGTGACCCTACAGAACAGAATAGAATTTCTCCCATCAGTCTTTAGAGGAGCAGAAAGCCTCATATTTCTCCTGCAGAGCAGCAAGTGGGTTAAAGTGTGCCTACCTTGTGGTTAACAGTCCAACGCATTACACCAGGATACCTTTCGTCTCTCTGTATATATATATATATATATTGAATATGGGAATTTTAATACACATAAGTGGCGTGATACGATCTCTACTATTAATGTTGAGATATACATTTAGTCTATTCATTTCACTCATTCCTTAGTGCTGGAATGTATAAATATGCTACGTTTGAATAGATATGCAGATTGTTACTAATTTTTTTTCTATTACCGAAAAAAAAAACAAATCCCCAAGTGATTCTTCTTGTATGTAGTGTATGCAGGTGTTTCTTATCCCTCTAGGATAAGCATTTAGGAGAGAATTATGATGCCCAAACATATGTAAATTTAAAATGTTCTCCAAAATATCTTTAGCAAATATTTTCAGCAATTTACAGTCCAAGCCTGACGTTATTAGATTTTCTCTCTACTTGCAAGCATTTGATATATTTTGGTTGTCTTCTTATCTCTAACAGGAAGTAGATAAGTTAGAGAAATCTTGGTGGCACACTGGTTAAGTGTTCAGCTGCTAATCAATAGGTTATCGGTTCCAACCCACCAGCAAATCTACAAGAGAAAGATGTAGCTTGACTTCTGTAAAGATTACAGCCTCGGAAATTCTATGGGGCAGTTCTGTGCTGTCCTATAGGGTTGCTGTGAGTTGGGACTTGATTGGACAGCAATGGGAGTGGTTTGTTTTGTTTGCTGACACAGTGGTTAAAACTCGGCTGCTAACTCAAAGGTCACCAGTTCAAATACTGCTATGCCGGAGGAAGATGTGTCAGATAGCTTCCATAAATACCTTCAACCTATGAATCAGTTCTACTTTGACTTATAGTTTGATGGGGGTAGGAATCTACTCATTTCATTGGGTTTGCTTTGGGCTTAGATGAATTTGATCATCACTAAGTTTCTCTACAAATATAGGGCTCAATGAAAGAATGTGTCTTTGGGCTCTCTGCCCTCTTCTGTTGCTTACCCTCCGCTTCTTTCTCTTCTCTGGGCGCTCCTTCACTAATCCCACCCATGCCTATAGCTTCCATATGTGGTGGCCAAATTTGGACCATGCAAATGGGGAGCAGGGAAGCGTAGACACCCTTGGCTCGCCAACTAACACTGTTCATATCACATAGTGGATGGCCAATAGAAATGCTTGCAATAGTTGAATTTGAGATAAAGGTTGAATTAGAAGGTATATTGAAAGATTCTATACCATTCTCAATTTGCAGATAAGAACCAGTACATTCAGCCATCAGGTCAAAAGAACAAGTTTCAGGGGTCCTGTTGGATCTTGATTCTTTTGTCAGGTCTCTCATTTGCCAGATGTTTCTTCATAATTTTTTCTTCAACCTAATTTCTCGTGGAAAATGTCTCAGGGTTTGTCCTGTGGGTAAAATTGTTCACTCATAGTTATTTTAGTTATTCTTCTTTATAAAGGGAGACTTTCCCAACATTGAGATACTCAGAGAATGAGCAGAATTTAATTTTGAGTGGATCAGAAACAAAGCACAACAAATCACACCCAAAACATAATAAGCACGGTACCAGGCTCTGAATAAATGGGGTCTATTTGGCTTCACTTTCTAGCACACTGGAAAACAGGAATGGGCGTTGGGCTGGTCCCTTTTCTTGGCTATGTAAAAGACTCAAGGGACAATGAGAAAGTTATACAATTGGCTTAAGAGGAACTTTTATTTAAGGTTCACAAGCAAGAGTGACACCCCCCCCCCCACATTCTTTTCCCATTATTCCCCTGTTGGACACCTTTTCCTCATCAAACAGGAAGGAAAGGCATGGTAGAATAGATACAATGTGGTCAAAGTTTCATAAATCGTTCAGTCAGGAGTTGAATGCATGGCACACCATTAACCCAGTATCAGTTAAGAGAAAACAAAGGGCGCCATTCATTTTACAAGCAAATAATGGAAAGAAGGATGATGTTCCCTCTAGGATTAGCTGTGTAATGATTGTAGTGTTTTATGTCTGTCTGTCTTTATTTTAATAATTAATTAATACACATTTATTTGTGACTAATTTCTATCTACTTGTTTTCATGTGTCAAAGCAAATTCCACTACGGGTCTTTTAGATCAATACATTTTCACTGGAACTGGAGCCATCATGACATAATGGTTATGCATTGGGCAGCTAACTACAAGGTTAGCAGTTTGATTCCACCAGTTGTTTTGTAGGAGAAAGATTTACAACCTCAGATTTAGAGCCTCAGAATCTCATAGAGGCAGTTCTACTGTGTCCTGTAGGCTCACTGTGACACAGAATTGGCTTGATGGCAGTAAGTTTGGTCCCAGCAATGGTCATGTGACCTAGCATTGCTTCTCCTTGTCACAGGGATGGGTTTAGGCTTGGACAAGAGATGGAACTTAAATCGGCTAGAGTGAATTCAAGACTTCTGTTTTGATCGTTGAGTACGGGGAGGTCCCATTTTGGATGGGTTGGTTTATAGTCATTTCCCACCTAGTGGAGCCAGAAAATAAAGCTTACTGTGTGAGGCGAGGTTCCCTAGAGATGTAAAACTAATGGCATGTGTATGTGTTTGCATGCAGAAAGGGATTTATATCAAGGAATGGCTCGCGATGTTGTAGAGATAGGTAAGTCCAGGCTGGTTCAAGTCAGGTTTCTCTTGACTCGTGGACACTGATGAACAGGAAGCAATATACTGAAGCAGAGACAGTGGGAGTGGCAGGGGAGGGAAGACAGGCTAGTGGGTGCAGAGGTCTGAAGTTGGCCAAATGATTTCACTGTTGGTAGTCTACCAAGAGCTCCTGGGATCAGCGGGTGATACAACAGAAGATGGAGGAATCAGACCCACGGTCTGGCTCCAGCAGAAGGCAAAGGGCCAAAGATGATTCAACTCTGCTCAGTCTGCCTCTCTTATACAAAAAGGCATATGACACCAAGGAGGAGTCATCGGGCTGTGGGTTACTTCACAGTTTGGGCTCTACCCCTACCTACCCTTCCCAGGAGTGTCTAGTTGCCCCAATCTCAAACCATCCCACCAACATAGAGGAGAAAAGAGATGCCAGAGAGTCGACGTCCTGGTGGCATCATGACAACCCATGAATTCAACTAGGTGCCAAACCATTCTAATCCTGTACTTTTGGATGTGATTACATTCATAGAGAAATTCCTCTTTAGCTATGGCAAATTGAAGGTAGGTTTGTGTCATTTGCAATCATAAGAGCTTACATGAATTGATTACCTCTAGCAGGGAAATATAAATAAATGAGAAATATATTTCTATCTCTTCCTAGAGATTCTCCCTAGAATCGAGAATTTAGAAAATCTAGAAAAATCTAGGATCTGTAGAGTCTGAGCGGTTACATGATAAAGATCATAAAGATTCAAAAAGAGTTAGAAATTAACCTTTACATTAAATCAGTAGCTAGTGATACGGTGCTTAGAAAATGAAGCTTCGGTCTTCCTTCCACGTGTTAGAGAATATAGATACAATGGTTTGTCCTCATCGTTTTCCATTATTTGCATAGTCTTGCTTCATCTTGTAATCAGAAACCCTCCTCTTCCATTGAGCTATGTAAATAAATGGTGAAGGAAGGACCCTGAGAAGTTCTAAATACCTGCCTCCATTCTTGAAAAGTCCCAGGGACTTTAGCCACATGAGAAATAAGAGTCCTATTAATCAATAAGATGCATGGCGATGGAATGGCCATAAAAAATGTAAGCTATTTAGGGAAAGATCTACTGTTAGTAGAATGAGATTTAAAAAGCATTAAACACTGGATCATTTTCTTTACAAAAACATCCCATCCCCAGCTCCATCTCCTTGGAACATTAACCACAAATGAGTCCATGTGAAATATTAAGTCTTGCAATGATTTATGGTTAATAGTAAATTCAGAGAAAAACACACCAATTTGGGGGCATTATTGTTATTAAGGGACAGTCTGTGCTTTTATCTCTGCCAATCAGCATGTGAACTCGTAGGCGCTCTTTTGCATATTCATGGTCATGGTCATTTTAGAGGCAATATACATAACTTTCTTTCTTTTAAAAAAAATTTCCTCATCATGACTTCCTTTGGTTGGCAAAGCAGCATCATTTAATATTTCCCCCAGCAGACAAGTTTTAAGACTTTCTTTTACTTTCAGAAGGGAGATGTGAAATGATGCCCATGCAAATGAGAAGCAAGTCCAGGAGGCCTTCTTATTGAGATCTGACCCCAGACGCACTTCCCTTCTCAGACTTCCTCCTGCGCCATTAAATGCACACATTTGTATTCTGTCTCTCTTTTCTCACGGGTTCCTTTGTCCATCACAGCCCTCATCAGATTGAACATGGTTTCTTATCTTTTCCTATGCTGTCTGAGGAAAGAAAAAAAAAAGCGCTATTTGTACCAAGGCAACAAAACCTTATTTATAAACTATGATAGCAATGAAAACACCTGAAACTGAAAAACCGTTGGTGGTATTCTTTGACAAATTGAGCCATTTGAGGAAGACAGAAAACTTATCAGATCCCACCCTAGACACATGAACAAGAATTACCCTGCAGTCTATTCAGACTCCTTCATTCTGTGTTGGGTGATGTGAAGAATGGTAAACAGCGACTGCAAACAAGGGAAAACAAATAATGTTACCTTTTTGGTCTAAGCATCCCCAAGCAAAGTAGGAAATTTTGCAATGACCTGGATGGGCACTGAGAGACAGCCATTATTTGTAAATACAAATATGAGATGGCACTTACCCATCGAAGGCACCATTTGCTTGTCGAAGGTGGCCCATCTAGTTTGAATGATTCTTAACAATTCCCAAGGAGCTTATTAGAACAGCTAAAGTAGTGGTTCTCAACCTGTGGGTCTGAACCCCTTTCACAGGGGTTGCCCTGTGAACAGCAGCAAAATGACGGTTATCAAGTAGCAACAAAAATCATGTTATGGTTGGGGAGTCACCACCACACGAAGAACTGTATTAAAGGGTTGCGGCATGAGGAAGGCTGAGAACCACTAAGCTAAAGTCTTTATGGGCTGGCTCATAGGGACTCCATGGACAACAAAGCGAATGAATTCTTGGCGATTCTCATCGTTGTTGCTCTGCTTGGATTCATTAGGACAGCCACTGGGTCAGCCCATCTTCTTGAAGGTCACTCTCCTTGCCACTGACCCTGTACTTTACCAAGGATGATGTCTTTCTCCAGGGACCATTGCCTTTGGATCCCATGTCAACAGTGGGTGAAAAAGTCTTATCATCCTTGCTTCTAAGGATATTGAATAGGGTGAGTGAATACCGTGGAGCAAATCTGTCTTGGACAAAGTGGTCAGGGTGATCCCTAGAAGTGACGATGGCAAGATTTTTGTCTCAGGTCCATGGGATAGCATCAAACCTCGAAAATCGACGTTTGCTGTGGGTTTTCAAGAGCACCAGCAAGCACAACTTTAGAATCTGAACTTTTTTCAGAATTATTTTCCTTTTATGTTCCTCTAGTTAATGACCCAGAAGAATTTAATTACTCTTCACATTTCTCAGATAGGAAGCTTATCCTGTGTATCCATAAAAGGGGGATTTTGAAAACTTCACGTGGAACATTTTCCATTTTATATCAGGCTTGGTTTGGGCTTTATTTGAATCCCAAATTATTCTATACATTATATAGACAAATAATTCCCCAAAGATTCTTCCAAAAGAGCAAAAGTACAACTTGTATAAAGGGGGCTCTATTCTATGGAGGAGAGGGAGCCTGGTGGTGCAGAGGCTAAGCTCAGGGCTGCTGAGCAACAGGTCAGTGGTTCAAACACAGTAGCTTCTCTGTGGCAGAAAGATGTGTCGCTCTGCGTCCATCAAGATTATAGGCTTGGGAACATTATGGGACAGTTATATTCTGGGCTGGAAGGTCACTATGGTCTAGAATCGACTCAAAGGTAACAGGTCTTGATTTTGTTGTGATTCTAAAGGGACAGAAAGAGTAAGTGACATATGCTTTAGTTATAGGCAAATCCAACAAACTATAGGCTGCATAAGAGAACACATGGACTGCTAAAACTGTTTCAGAAAGCGCTTCTTTCTGCAGGTCATTATCTGATAGTTCAAGGTGAAAGGATTTTTCTGTTCAAATAAAACTGGGAATTCCATATACTAAATCCTTCTTAAAAGCCACAAAGCATACTTGATATTAAAAGTTCTGAGAAATCTTTCCAGCTAATCACCAAAGATGGATTAACATAACTCATAATTACACAAATAAGCTTTTTGCACGGAGTATTATTTTCCAGGTACATATTAGATTAATACATAGACATCCCCATCATTCCCTCTCTCATTGTTTGGTGTCTGTGTATTTTTAATAACCTATTTCCTTCTTTTATTTTTGAAAGTACACGTATCAAAGCATGCATTAATTCACCAAGTTCTATATGTAGAATTCAGTGACAATGATTATATTCTTCTAGTTGCGCCAAGATCATCGCCCTGTGTGACAGTTAGGTTTTGTGTCAACTTGGCTAGATCAGGATTCCCAGTGGTTTGGCAGTTCAGGTCTCGTAGTCTCCATGATCTGTAACGCAATGTAACCAACTCCACGATGTTAGCAACTACTACTGTTAGCAGCCCGCCAACTGTCAGAAGGGTAAGGTGGAGTGCAACCACCTTACACAAGTCGTAGCCCTGGTGCAGTTTAAAGGACGGTTCCTCAGAAAAACGCCTAAATGATGTTCACCAAGTGCAAACTAATGAAACTAGGGGTCAGAACTGACTCAATGGCAGTGAGTTTGTTTGTTTTGTTTGAGGAGGAAACTCGTTATCTTTTTCCCTGTGTCTGGACCTTGCACTTGACTGGTCAACTACTGGTTCTTTGGATTTGAGTCAACGACCTGCCACATTGCTGGCAAGTCCCTGTCGTCCTGGGCAGCCTGCCATCTGACCTGTGACCCTGGATTCATTGGACTGTGCAGCCACAGCCTGTGCTTCCTGGATGGCTGCCGTAGTTTCCAGCGGATCACCCTGCTTCCTGGCTTATCAGCCCCTGCAGCTAGCTGAGTCAACAGAAGCCTCCGCATTAACATCAGTCCCACAGCCTGGGACTCGACTGGATTTGCCCACTTTTACAATTGTGTAAGCCATTTCTTTTTAAAAATCATTTTATTGGGGGCTTGTACAACTCTTACCACAATCCACACATACATTCACTATGTCAGGCAGCCTGTACATTTGTTTCACTCATCATTCTCAAAACATTTGCTTTCTACTTGAGCCCCGGGTATCAGCTCCTCATTTTCCCCCTCTCTCCCTGATCCCCTCCCCCATGAACCCTTGATAATTTATAAATTATTGTTATTTTTTCATATCTCACACTGTCTGACATCTCCCTTCACCCTCTTCTCTGCTGTGCATTCCCCAGGGAGGAGGTTATATGCCAATACGTGTAGTCTGTTCCCTCTTTCTCGCTCACCTTCTCTCCACCTTCCTGGTATCGCCACTCCCACCACCAGTCCGAGGGGTTCATCTGTCCTGGATTCCCAGTGTTTTCAGTTCCTATATGTACCAGTGTACAACCTCTGGTCCAGCTGGATCTGTAAGGCAGAATTGGGATAATGATAAGGTGGGGAAGGAAGCATTCAAGAACTAGAGGAAAATTGTATGCTTCATCATTGCTACACTGCACCCTGACTAGCTCGTCTCCTCCCAGTGACCCCTCTACAAGGGGCTGTCCAATTGCCCACAGATGGGCCCTGGTCCTGGGTCCCCACTCTGAACTCCCCCTCATTCACAATGCAGTGATTTTTTTTTTTGGTTTTTGGTCTTTATTTTTTTTTGGTACCCGATCCCCCATTTCTTGATATAAATCTCTCTCTTCTTTATCTATCCTATCTATCTATCTATCTATCTATCTATCTATCTATCTATCTATCTATCTATCTATCTATCTATCTATCTCTCTGCGTATCTTTCATCTATCATCACTGCCTTTGCTTCTTTAGAGAACATGACTCCCATTCCCTCCTTTTTCAACTCACTCCTGCATCATTAGCATGTTCTCTCTTCCCACCCCCAACTTTCCTAGTTACCTTTGCTTTACTCATCTTATCAATTTGCTACCAAATTGATCCCACATACATAATTCAAAGAGCATAATGCTGAAGGCAGGAATTTTTACTAACCAAGCTAAAAGATTGCTTTATTTTAATTTTATTTTCTAACCTTTATTTTTTCTCAATAGAAAATGAGAAATAACATTATTACACCTTTGTCTTTATGAAGGATAAATTCCCATGACCTTCCTGAATCTTCCAGATTCCCAAATCTCATGATTCTCTATAGACTTACTTGTAGAATCTAATACTTCAGATTACCCACTGGGCAGAGCAGGGATTGGCAAACTTTGGCTCACTAGCCATAGGCAGCCCTCTTGGTATGCACATGTGACTCTGAAGTAAAATTGAAAAATTTTAAAGACTGTTACTCAGGTAATGGTGATTTTCTTTATAAAAATATATTATGGCTATATAACAGTTTTAAAATTTTACATGAGGAATAGGATTGGCTCTTTCGTTTCAAAATTTGCCAGTCCCTGGAGTAGAATATAACAGAGTCCTTCTGGTTGGAATGGATTCATCTCAGTGGGGTTTTTCATTTGCTAAGGGACAGGTCTTCCCCAAATACTTGCATTACAGATTAAACAAGTCAAATTAGTGAACATCCAAAACTATACCTTACTACAGGGTCACAATAGGATGGGTATTTTGGATTTGGGGTGACTGCGGAAGGTCTGGTTTAATGCCATACGTTCTGCAGGGTCTACGTGCAGCACCGCTCAGCTCTCAAGTGTGGAATTGTGGTGATGTTCTGTGCTGCTGCAGCGACGTCACTGGTCTTTCAAGTGCCAGCAGGGCCCCATAGTGAATGGGTTCAGTAGAGCTCCCAGACGTAGACAGACTAAGAGGAGTGACCTTATGGGGTGTGGGAGAAAGATGTGTCAATCCATTTCTTTAAATATTTGCAGGTGTGAAATGCTGTAGAGCAGTTTTACTCTGTCCTAAATGGTTACTGTGATCGTGTTTATATCCTCTAGGGCGGGTGAGGGGTCTCCCATGATACGATCTATGCCTTAATATAGTGTGGTCAGCTCCGTGACGGGGTCTTCGGTGAAGCACCAGGGCCTTTGGGGGAACATAGTGCAGAATATTTCCCACTTGGTGGTCACAGCCTTGACACGATCGAGGGAGGTTTCATTCTGACTGTGTGACAGCTACCTCATTCCTACTGTTGGATCCAGATTCTGCATTGCTCTATCGATCGCCTGTTCTGTTGCCAGTGGATCCCAGGATCCATCAGCAGACTGCTGACTTGCATTCTTTTGGCTGATCCAAGATTCATCCAGCTCGGCATCCACCAGCATGTGGTCTTCATGCTTCTTGTGGTATTGCTGCTTCCTGTGTATCAGCCCTTGCAGCTCCAGGAGAAGGAGGAAGCCTCTGGTTTACACCTGACTAATAGACTTGAACCTGACTGGGTTTAGTCTTCCACTACTGTATAAGCCATTTCTTGATATAAGTGTCTTTCTGTATACATATACACACAAGCATCGCACAGTTGCTATAAGCAGGCATTGACTCAACAGCAGTGGGCTTGGATTTTTATTATTTTGTTTTGCTTTATTTGTGCTCACATGTAACTTGTCTATAGACCAAGAGACAGTTGTTCCAGTGGAAGGAGGGACATGCCTGGCTTAAAACCAGGGAAGAGGTGCAACGGGAAGAAGGGGGCATGCCTGCCTTAAAACGAGGGAAGAGGTTCTTGCTCTATAACACTCAATCTGTATGCTGAGAAACAAAAATCTGTAAGCCTGGATAATATGAAGGCAGACACAGCATCAGCATAGGAGCAAAGCTTATTAACAACCTAAGCTGATCAGATGACCCACCTTTGCTTAAAATGAGGAGGACTTGAAGCGCTTACTGACAAACATCAAAGAATACAGCCTTCAGTGTACTTGATAGCCCAACTTCAGAAAAACAAACATCTCCTAATAACTGGACCAAAATACAGCACCTCGGTAATGAAGAAAAGATCGAAGTAATCAAAAATTTCAGTTTACTTGGGTGCACAATCAACACGCCTGAAAGCAAACAGCTAAGAAAGCAAACAGCGTACTGCATCGGGCAGATCTGCTGTCCAAGACCCCTTTAAGATGTGAGAAAGAAGATGCACTTGGAGGGCGAAGGGGCAGTGGGCCGAAACAGTGGTATTTTCAATCACCTGATAAGCGTTTGGAAACTGGACAATGAATAGACAAGACTGGAGGAGTGATGCATTTGAATTACGGTGCTGGCGAAGAGTACTGAGTAAACCACGCCCCGCCATAGCAGCAAAGCCAGAACGGTCCTCAGCAGCGAGATGGGGAGACATTTTCTCACAGAGTTTGGACATGTTATTAGGAGGGACCAGTCCCTGGAAAAGGTAAGTGAAGCTGAAGGTTAGTGAGAAAGAGACAGTCCCTCGGTGAGATAAATTGACGCAGCGACTTCCGCCTGGGCTCGAACACAGTAGGGATGGCGCTGCACAAGCAGTGTTCAAGTCCACTGTCTGGGGGACCATGACTGCGTGGCTACCGGACCGCACCCAATAACAGCACCACCTTTCTCCAAGACTCGTTAGGCTATGTATGGCTTACGCTCTTCTAAGTTGCTCTGTATCACCTCAATCTTGATGTCACACTTTTGTAACACTGAATAGTTTAACACGTATTTAAAAAATAATACAAGCAGACCACCATACTCGTGATTTCCCAGATGCTGTTGCTCAAAATGGGATGCAAGCAAACATTTAAGGAGTATATACTCGACTATGAGCCGAGTTTTTCAGCATATTTCTAATGCATTTTTTGTGGTAAAATTAGGTGCCCTGGCAGATATTTTGGGTCGGCTTATACTCGAGTAGATACGGTAAGGTTTTAGAAAGTGAGTTGATTTGAAGAAAAAAAACCCAAAACATAAGCAGTGGTATGAGTAACACACAGTAAAAAATCTTCCAGGGGTTAGGTGAGTGACTGGAGTTTGGTTAACGTGAAGTACTGGTCTCCCGCACGCAACGACTCTCCTCTGGGGTAGACTAGTAGGTTCCAAACCCAGGTTGTGCCCTGGGATTGCTTTTGTTCTTGAATGTCCCCTCTTCTCTCTGTTTGTTCCGTCAGCGCTACTGTGTAATTCTTGGGTAGAAACTAGCTGTATTACTTTTGTCCAGCACAAGTAAAGTCGGTTAGAAAACGCTAAAAGAAATCTTTGAGAAAGCTTTCTAGGACTCAGTGTCTCTACACATTTTCCTCAGCTGCTGTGTGCTGCTAGCTCCACATTACTGCCTGGTCTTAGGATACGAAGACACCCTTCCAGAGTGATCTAGAGGACACATGACTCATTGCTTGAACTGTGTGACTTAGCTCCTGTCTCTTTTCCACCCACCCTACCCCACCCCCCTACCCTGTCCAAACTCCTGTCTCAAACTACTCTGCTCTTGGTGTTCGGTGCCATCAAGTAGGTGGCGACTCATCGTGACCCTCTGTGCCACAGAAGGATGCTTGGTCCAGCATCATCCTCACAATCGTTGTGATGGTTGAGCGCATGGTTGCAGCCACTGTGTCAGCCCATCTTGTCCAGGGCCTTCTATTTTGCTGGCCCTCTTCATTACCAAGCATGCTATCTTTCTCCCAGGACTGGTCTTTCCTGACAACATCTGTGGCAGGTGAGGTGATAGCTTAGCAATATGCATGACGATCTAGTTTCATTTTATTTTGTATTCTATTAATAATTACCAGTGTCCAGTCCATGTCCTTGGTGGTGTCTGGGGCAGGGGACGGTTACATGTGCAGACATCTGTTGTGTCTGATATATATCCGGACTAGATGCGCCAATCCCTTAATTCATGATGCTGGGATGGAGACAGGGAAAATCACCCTTCCAAATTCAGAATGCCAAAGGGATAGAAAGTTACGTCCCTGTCTCGGTGCTGCCCTATTTCTTCTCCACACCTGCAAACAATTTTATCTTTCCTAAATTCACGCATCTGTAAAACCCGATTTGGAGCTTCTCTTTGGGTTCAGCCATATTTTAAACCAGCTGTTCTAGAAGCACTTTTTCCCCCCAGGGACCTTTCCTCACCCAGCTTCTATCTTTACAAACCTGGGTCTTTTCTGAGTCTCCACGTTGGTTCCGAGTGGATCCTTTGTATTCCTACGTGGCCCAACAGAAGATGTGAATTTCTGATTTCACAAGCATCCCACAGCAGAAGTCAGCAGGCGCTTCCTATAAAGGGTCAAAGAGGAAACGTTTTGGGTATGGTGGACCATCCGGCGTCCACTGTAACTACTTAACTCTGCCCACATGGGAGGAAGACAGTAGCCATGACCAATCCCTCAATAAGTGGCCAAGGCTTTGTTCCAATAAAACTTTATTTTTAAAGATAGGCCTGGGCCAAAGAGACTGATCCCTACACTCCAGCACACAGCTTCCCCGAGAAAGCAGAATAAAATCAACCTCGAGAAATTTTAGAAATTTCTTCAAACCAAACAGAAGCCCATCGCTGCTGAGTCGGTTCTAACTCATAGTGAGCCTGAGGGACAGAGTAGAACTTCCTATTGGGTGTCCCAGGCTGTACATCTCTGCAGAAGCAGATGGTTAAATTCTCTTCCAGAGCTGCCATAGGGTTTGACCGGCCAATATTTGGGTTAGCAGCTGAGTGCTTTTACCACTGTGCCATCGAGGCACTCCTAACCCCTGACAATTCTATAAATATAAAACCAATGTCATTTACAAAACTATTAGCATAAATTTTGGCCTTAACATGTAATGGATGCCACTGTACATCGCACCCAAATCAAAACCAAACCCGTCGTGATGAACATATCAACTCTACGTAGAATCTCAGAGACCATACTTCTTTCTGGGATCAGACAGCCTCATCTTCCTCCTGATGAGTGGCTGGTAGGTTTGAACCACCAAACTTATGGTGGGCAGCCCAATGCCTAACCCACCACTCCACTGGGACATCCCAGTATTATTTTAATACTGTCTATGAACTTAGCTCAATTTTCCCTGTAGGTCCCAAGTCATGCTCATAGTCGACAGAGAATGAAGCTGTCATACAGAGGTACAAAGAATGGATTCTGGGCTCAGCATTAGCCTATGTGGACATTATAGGGAGTATGACCTTCATAGGGAGTGTGTCACTCGACCTTCAGCTTCCTTAATGAAGAATGCCAATTGCAAAAGTTAAATTTGTGCATAAGGTTTTTATGTCGAGTTTGTGACCTGGAATCCTGCACTGTCTTGTTATGAGTGCTCTGTTCTGCTGTTTCCTTATTGGTCCCTGACTCTTGGTAACCTCATGCTCAATGGGATGTTGAGATCAATTAGGTTTTCATTGGTAGATTTTTGGAATTAGATCCTCAGGCCTTTCTTCCTAGTCCATCATTACCTGGAAATCAAAAACCAAACTCACTGCCATCGGCTTGGTTCTGACTCATGGAGACCCATAGGACAGTGTAGAACTTCCCCTGTGGGTTTCCAAGACTGTAACTCTTTATGGGAGTAAAAAGCCCCTAGTTCTCCCATGGAGCAGCTAGTGGTTTTGAACAATTGACCTTGCAGTTAGTACCCCACAGCACACAATCCTTCAATGATGGATGGTGACTGAACATGAGGTCTGGTTGCTGAAAATCAAATTCTAGGTTTCCCACAAGCAAAGTGTCAAGGAAGCAGTTAGTGGAGTTTGCCCTCAGGGAAGACAGGCAGAGTTGACTGCTGGTAGCAGACAGCAGGATGGGGCAGCAACAATCAGTAGCTCGAGGGAGGCTGTAGAAGCAGGCCTGGATGGGGTTTCAAGTTCTAGCAATGTGCCCATGGTGACATGATCCATCAGCAATGAGGTGAAGCAGATCTTGAAGGAACAATATGATTCATGGGTTGGCTTGACCCACAGGTAATGCAGCATACACGTGAGGCAAAGGACCAACCCATGCTGCAGTGTACTGGTCCAGTAACCAGGGAGAAAGAGAGAAGAGAAGCCAGCCTCGGAAAGCATTTGTCTCGGTCACCCGCCAATCAAACTGGGACTTGATTAAACTCCACCCACATCTTCCTATGGAGGCCTAGTTGGCACAATAAACCTAATTATCACAGAGTTTGATCCTAGTTTTGGGCCTCAGGATTACCACAGAACACCTTGGACAAATTACTCTGAATTACTGAACCTCTGCTGTAGTTTTTTAAATCTCTAAAATGGGTTAATGAAAGTGATAGCTCTGGTTTTCATTTCCAGGAGCACTCATTAGGACCATTGGCTGTTCAAATCCCATCAGGAGTAAAGATTGCCAGAGGGCTTCTGAAACCTCCCAAAGACAATACTCCATGGAAGCAGTTTCACTCTGGACGCTTGGGGTCAGCAGGTGTCAAAGTCTACTTGTGGGCACTGAATAATACAATAACTTAGATACTTAATTGACAACCCAGAGCAGCATCCCTGGCCAGGAGCATGGTGGAGCCCTTTGCTCCCTTCCTGGGCTGTGTCACCTCTCGATTGATGGAAGAGCCCAGTAAAATAACACAGGAGAGGGCAGGGGAGAAAATCCATGAACCCTTTATGGAGAAGAATTTATTTTCATATCTATGAACAATGCTTTGCATTGTCATGGCAATTATTTACAACTGCCTACCCACTGCTGTCTAGTACATTTCACTTCAGGGGACCCTATAACCTAGTGGTTACACATTAGGCTGCGAACTGCACGGTCGTCAGTTTGAAACCACCAGCAACTCCTCTGGAGAAAGACTGGGCTTTGTACTCTGTGAACAGTTACAGGGTCAGAAACCCACAGGGGGGTCACTAGGAATCAGCATTGAGTTTGGTTTTGGTGGGTCGGGGCCACATCTTTGTTAGCATCCTGCTGGGCTCCTGAGTTTACTCCAAAGATTTGTTGTGGCTGTTTCCTGGAGGTTCCTACCCATTTACTCCATTTTCCAAACTATGGCCCCAAAGGGGCTGGCGCCTAACTTCCTCTGTCCATTGTTTCTGGGGTGCAGCCAGCTTTGCGACAGAGGATCCCCACCCCTTGCCGCCGTTTTCCGATCTCTGTGTTTACTGTGACGATGTCAGGATATTTTTGTTGCGGGCTGGGTGTGAAGATGAAGTGCGCAGTGTGAAACTCGCTGGCAGGCGAGTGTGACTCATGCCTCACATACCATCCCCCGCCCACCCCACCCCCATCCAGAAAGGATGAGTTTTTAGTGCCCGGAAAAAGGCTCCATTTCCTACTTAAAAAGCTCATTGTTTATAATTATTTATTTAACTGTCCATCGCAGGCTTTGTTTGGATGTCACCGTTTCCCCGACTGATGTCATCTGTCTGCTCCTAAACACACTGCTGCACTGGCTCCCAGGCATCCCCTGTGTCCCTGTGCCATGAGAGGGTCTCTGTCACCTCCCCCAGACACTCACCTAGACCTGGTTGCATGGGACCTTGCAAGTTTTGAGTTTTAGAGGCCCTGTCCCATCCCCCAGCAGAATATGCCCCCTCGCCGTCCCCCACCCCCACCTCCAATTCAGATCTGTCTGTGCTTGGTTTGCCTGTGATCAGACTGAGTTTTCACTTGCAGGGTGCACAGTGGTTAGTGTTCATATTCTGGAAAGGCCTGATGCTCAAACTCACCAACCATTCCACTGGAGAAAGAGGAGGCAGCCTGCCTCAGTAAAGGCTTACCATCTTGGAAATCTGATGGAGACAGGCCCCCTCTGTGCTGTGGGATCAGAATCCACTTGCCAGCAGTAGGTTTGTTTGTTTCACAACTTTCTTTTTCTGGTTTGTGGAGCTGGGACCATACCTCTCGGATGAAGCCACAACCTCTCTATCAGCGGTGCCTCGGGTCTTGCTGCTGCAAGGTTTGGGTGAAACTTCCAAATCGTCTAGGAAGATGGCTGGCAAATCAGCCAGGAACCCCCCCGAGATGCACTATGCACCACTGTCCAATGTGCAGCCAGCCAGGAGGGCAGTGCAGAGCCGGGCCGGTTTCCTTCCACAGTTCCTGGTCTGACTTGATGGCAGCTGTTACAACATGAGTTGATGGAAGCAATATCATGGAAGTGATGTGTCTTTTCTGCACAGCCTTTCAGGTGGCACTTAACACCCACCTGGCAGCTCAGGCAACGTCATCCTCATCACTTGGTGAATGAAGGTGGTTTCTAGACTTCTCCCCTGCACTGCTACCCTTTTTATCTTTGTATGGTCCATTCTCAAGTAGCCCTGGTGGAGCAGCGGGGAATGCATTGGATGGCTAACTGCAGGGTCAGCAGTTCAAGCCCACTAGCTGCTCCTTGGGGAAAAGATGAGGTTTTCTACTTCCATAAATCTGTACAGCTTTGGAAACAGCCAGGGGCAGTTCTACCCATGCCTCTATATAGGGTCTCTCGAAGTCAGGATTCATTTAAGGACCGTGAGTTTTAAGTCCATTCTCTGGAAACAAGTCACCGAGCTCCATTTAATCTCCAAACCCAGAGGGACATGGAGAATTAATCTTGACCTCTGAGGGTAGAAGAAGTTACATTTAAAAGTAGAATTCTTCTGTAAGGCAGATTTGTCTTTATAAGGTCATTACAAAAATTTACACTGTGGACGGTATTTCTTTTCCTCCATAAATCAGCCACCGTGCAACATAATACACCTGCTCCCAGAGAGCTCTCCACATCCCCCTGGTCCTCTTGATGCAAAGCGTTTGTGCAGTGAAGTGCGGGCAGGATGGATTCCCGGTGTTCATCCAGGAGGTGGGAAGGCTGAGCTCAAACACTGGGCTATTTCCTTTGGGAGACCAGAAATCCCAGTTTTAAAATGTGGGGGTGAAGTACAGAAAGCTTCTTGGGATTTAGTCAGAAAGTACACAGTGTGGATTTCTTGGCAAGTCTAGAAAGCTGTCTATGCTTGAGGAGCATTTTCCTAAGGCATATCGTCCTTACCTGGCAGAGGGGTTCCTTAAACAAGATTTTTAGGTGAATGACAGCACCGTGTGTCATGGTGTCATCAACATGCACAGGTACTCTGAGGCCATTGGCTTTACACTTTGACTTCCGATGGTGACATAATAGTCGACATCACCCCATCCCACCTCCACTGCCACAATCTTGTCTCCAATTCAGAGCAATCCTCTAAAGGGTCTGTGTGGCTTTGTAAATCTTTAGGAGAGTAGACGGCCTTCACTTTCTCCCTCAGAGTAGCTGGTGGATTTGAACCATCAACCTTGTAGTTTGCAATCTAATGCTCAGCCAATAGTGCCACCAGAAGACTTTGTTGGTTGCCCTCACGTCGATTGTGGCTCCTGGAGACCCCACGTGACAGAGTAGAACTGCCCCTGGAGGGGCTCCTCTGTGGATCGTGATGGAAGCAGATCACTGGGCCTCTTCTCTCATGGATGTGTTCAAACCTACCTCTCTGTTAGAGGCTGAGCATTTCACCATGGTGCCACCAGGGCTCCTTCGAGTCGGTTCTAGCTCATAGTGACCCCATGTACAACAGGCCAAAATATCACTCAGTCTGTACCACCCTCGCCAGCATTTGTGATTTTGAGCCCAAGGCTGCAACCACTGTGCCAATTCCATCTCATTGAGGCCTTCCCCTTTGCCTCTGACCTCCTACTTTCCAAAGCATTCGCTGCCACCCAAGTCAATGCCAACTCATAGCTACGCTACGGGCCAGGATGGAACCGTTCCATGTGGTTTCTGATATTACAACTCTTTATGGAAGCAGAAAGTCTTGTCTTTCTTGCCACAGAGTGCCTGGTGGTTGTGAACTGCTGACCCTGCAGTTAGCAGCCCAGTGTGTTACCACTACGCCACTTCTACCTGGGGTCCTTTATCAAGCATGAGTCAACTACAAAAAGGATAGCTAGCTGAACACTTCGCAGTGTGAGAGGACTGGGATTGCAGTGGAAAATTGCCTGCCCTTGCCAAGTAAGAGATGCCAGTAGCTCATGGTTCACAGATATTTCTTTGGCAGCAGCAAGTTGGTTGATTGGTGTAGTTACCTGAATCCCCCATGTTGCTTACAGAAATCACAAAGGTAAAAGCTCTGAGGAGAGATCTAATTTGCTGATTTGTTTTCAAAAGCAGAGGACTGGACCTTACTCCGAGGGTTGCCATGAGACCTGCAGACTAAGGACAATGAGCTCGCACTGTCTGGAGACAGGGGCAGATAGTTGTCTATAACCTTGGGGTCTGAAGCCCCATGCTGGTCCCAATGCACCCCCAAGACTCTGGGGATTCAGTTGAAATCAACCTTAGTAGAACTTTAAAAGGGGGAAAGAATGAAAATATTCATTACTTTTAAATTGTGTGGGAAGCATATTAACACCAACAACCCCAAGGACAACTTTTAAAGAACACAGGAAAGGAGCCCTTGTGGGGCTGGGATGAAGCACTCAGCTGCGAACCCAATGGGGCCTCAGAAACTTCAGTGCCGTGGCGTCTCTTCTGACTCTTCGCGACACTAAGACAGAGTAGAACAGCCCCATAGGGTCTCTAAAGCTACAATATGTAGGGACGCAGTTTAAAGACCTCTTCCTTTCCTAGAGTGGCTTAGGGTTCCACCCTCTGAGGTTTGCGTTAGCCAGCAGAGTGCATAACCACTGTGCTACCCAGTGTACCTTACCATGAAAATGCTCTGTAATAGATAAGAGGGGATTCTTGATAATGGCAGCAGCGGGATTAAATCTTAATCTGTATAGTTGACGCCTGAAAGAAGCTGGGCAAAACAGAGCTCCTGCTGTGTGATTCCATTTGTATAAAATTCTAGAACGTACGGAAGTAATCTAGAGTGACAGAATGCAGGTGGTGGTCTGGGGAAGGGGAAGGAGGAGAGATGTATGACAGTGAACTATGAAGAAGTTCTGGGAAGCAATCATTTTTGTAACCTTGATTGTGATGATGCTTCATGGATACCTGACCCAGCAAATCAAATTGTTCCATGTAAATGCATAGAATTTACGGAAGTTCTGTTGTCGCTCAATAACCTCTCTCTCTCTCTCTCTCTCTCTCTCTCTCTCTCTCTCTCTCTCTCTCTCTCTCTCTCTAATGGCTTGGTGTTTTACTCAAATGCTCTATGTGTAGTACAGCCTGGTGGATATTATTGGAATACAGGATCCTTCTCCTGAACAGAAGAGTGATAACTTTTACGCAGTACAAGACAATTAAAGTTAGAACAGGACAGAGCCTCAGACTTATCAAAGTAATAACTGATTATCTAACACAAGGATCTGGCTGATTACATAATCGTTCTACCTGGGTATACAAAACGTGAATTAAAACGATTCTGGAGTTACAGTGGATCCTTGTCATTTATAGATCTGACATTCACAGTTCCTACAGCTCCAGAGACACCTCCATGACTCAGGAGAGGTAACAGCTGGCACTTCTGCTGAGGCAGCTCCGTGAGTAGCAGACCCTGCCTACTAGGCTGGAGGAGCAAGCTGTGTGGTTCTCAGCAGTGTCAGCGAGCAGCCCACGTGTTCTTCTCATCATGCTTTGCACCGTTCTGCATTGGCGATGACCCATACAATGGTGCTGTGTGCAGGTATATGCAGCTATAACTGGTAGTCCATGAGAGGAGAGGAAAAGGTGGTTAACTCGGATATTTACATAGGAAACAGGCCGATCCTCACAGAAATAGATCTGATTCATTTCTCATCTCAAGAAATAGTCATTGGATTGGGACCACATACCTGGCCATGAGAATATGCCAGAGTTTTTCCTCCTGGCTCACAGCGCATCAGGAGATATAGGCACTGGGTGAACTCATCCCACAGGCTGGCGTTATAAACATTATCAGTGCCTAGGAGAACTGTAAGGGGCTGTGAGAGGCTACGACGGGCTGGCCACGAGGAGCGGCTAGAAAAGGCAACCAGGGTGGATGGAGGCCAGAGGGGAGAGCAGTCAAGCCAGAGGGGAGAGCAGTCAAGCCAGAGGGGAGAGCAGTCAAGCCAGAGGGGAGAGCAGTCAAGCCAGAGGGGAGAGCAGTCAAGCCAGGGGGAACGGAAGACATCTGCTGAGTCCTTGAATTGTGAGCAAGCTTGAGAACAGAGAACTATGTAAAAAAAAAAACTTTTATTGGGGGCTCATACAACTCATCACAATCCATACATCCATCAGTTGTGTAAAGCACATTTGGACATTTGTTACCCTCATCATTCTGAAAACATTTGCTCTCCATGTAAGCCCCTGGCATCAGCTCCTCATTTTCCCCCTCCTCCCCTCCCCCTCCCTCATGAACCCTTGATAATTTATAAATTATTATTTTGTCATATCTTACACTGTCGGATGTCTCTCTTCACCCACTTTTGTTGTCTGTCCCCAGGGAGGAGACTATATGTGGATCCTTGTAATCGGTTCACCATTTCGAACCCACCCTCCCTCCACCCTCCCGGTATCACCACTCTCACACTGGTCCTAAAGGAATCATTCATCCTGGATTCCCTGTGGAACAGAGAAAGATTTTTATAAGCTTCAGTGTATGAGAATTCCAAGAACTCTCTCATAAATGTCTCATCTGCTGTCCTATACATTTAAAAATATGGGTCATCTGGCTTCTAGAATGCCATGCTAATTGACCTTTTGGCTTCCCTGGCCACAATTTTCTTGGATTCTTGTATTCTGAATATGGTGCATATATGTAGGGTCACTATGGGTTGAGATGGACCTCAGTGGCCTAAGTTTGGCTTGGTTTAAGGATCTGGGTGGGGCAGTGGTTGGGCCCTTGGCTGCTAGACCCATAGGTGGAAGTTCAAACTCACTCAACTGCTGTACAGTAAAAAGACCTGGTGAGCTGCTGCCTTCAAGAGCACAGCCCAGAAAACCCTGTAGCGTGTATCTACTCGGACTCACAAGGTCGCTGTGGGTCAGAATTGATTTGATGTCAGCCAACCAACAATGGTTTTCAGGCACACACCATATGAAAAGTGAAAGTTCTTGATGTTTCTATGTGATTGCTTTTATACGTTACTTGAATTTCATGGATTTAGATACCCTGAAGGAAACACAAATTATCGTAAAGATAATAATTAAACTATTCACAAACCTGATCACTAGCTATTAGTGTAAAAGTCACAGTTAAAATATAAATCCCTCTTCCCTTCAGAGAGACAAAATCAAATCATTCAATACATTGATGAATATTGTTAGAGCTGGAAGAAGAGTTTTAGAGATGGTATAGAGTTAAGCCCCAACCCCTTATTATAAAATTAATATTGGATTTTCTTGACTGTGATGAATCATTAATTGTTGAATGCACCTTCAATTTTGAAAAGTTTGTTTATTTGGCAGGGAGGAAAAACACATTAATATTAAACATAACACATCGGTTGCCATATGCAACTTATTTTATAAATGCTGTAAAATGTAAACATTTAGGGAAAATGGCTTAAAAGGGGGGATAACCAGAAGAATAAAGTTATTTACAAAAGCTGCAAGCTGAGTGCTTGAATTGACTTTCTTGCTTCACTGTTAGAAAAATTGTTAAAGTGACTAGTTCTATTTCTGATATTTTTTTCTAGTGAGTAAGATAAGCTTTGGAATTGCTGAATGGCTGAGATCAGTTGGGTAAGGCCTAGTGAATTTAATTCTTTTTCGCAGACCACACAGAATTAGCAGGAATTGGTGACTGTATAACCCCACTCGAAGCAGCTGAAAACAGAATTGTATGTGAATGGATAGATTTTATGGTGTGAGAGAAGGCAAAAAAATCAATATGGATTCTTGGGGGGTAGGGTGGGGAATGGAGGGGATAAAAAGGAGCTGCTGTCAAGGGGTTCAAGAAGAAAGAAATGTTTTAAAACTGATTGTGGTAGCAATTGAACAAGAATGCTCGATATGATTGAACTATGGAATGTGATGTCTCTAAGAGCTCCCAATAAAATGAGTTTTAAAAAGTTAGCAGGAGACAAGCAGAGAATGCCAGCTGTGCTTGTCTCAGGGTAGAAGTTTGCAACATCATTCACATTAGTACTTCCCTTTACTTCAGAGGCTGTCAAAGAGATGGGCCAGCAAGGAAAACAACAACAACAACACAATTGTCACATTCCTATCTCATGTCCCCCATTTCAAACTGGAGTTCCAAGTGCTCTGTTTCTGGATGGCCTGATTAATTCCTGGAGCCCTGGTGGCCTCGTGGCTTAGCATTCATCTGTTAACCAGAAGGTTGGTCACCCGAACCCACCAGGACTTGACAGGAGCAAGATGTGGCAGTGGGCGTCCTGAACGATTCCAGCCTGGGAAACCTCTGTGCCACCTCTTCTTTTCCCCGTGGTTTAGAATCAACTTGACAACACGCAAGAAGGAAGATGCCGAATCTCTTTGTGAGATGCTAGTCTAGCCCTAATCTAAACCCCGAGCCTGGTACCAAGCTTGAATCGTTATGTGAAGACGGTTGTGTTTTGCAATTCTGCTGATAACTTTGCACGATTTAGTTAAAAGGAAAAATGAAAGTAAGCACTTGTTGGGATATCTGTGTCTGCATGTGTATAGATGCACATACATACATAGTAGACTCTGTACCACAGAGCAATAAACAATTTTTAAAAAGTTGAAACATTTTGGTTTTCTATTAGTTTGTTTTTCTTTTAAAGAAATCCTCTGCTGGAAACTTTGGTTTAAGGCTGTGTGTGTGTGAGTGTGTTAGTGGGGGTAGGGAGGGTAGTGTGTAGAATGGCTGCACACTCTTAGAATATTCAAAAGATGAAATTCAGATAATGATTGCATTTAAACACATTTAGAGCATGCAGAATGAGCCTGATGAGTTGAGCTTTGCCTATGGTGAAGTTCAAATGAAACAGGGCAGGAGAAAGCAGTTTATCAAGCAGAAAGGCCTGTCTACAAGTAAGGGGCTATTCTCCCAATGGTTCTCCATGTCTCCCCCCGTGGCCAGCGTGCATTTCAATGAAGTATCGTGCATCATTGAGTCTCTGTGTGTTTGCAGCTCAAAAAATAGCCAGTTTGTTGCTCTCCATCTCTTGTTTCCTGTCTCTCAGTCTGAGGTATTCTTAGCTCTGGGTATGACCGCTGTAGTCCTCAGTTCTGACTTGAGCTGTCAGAGAAACACCTATGGAAGAGTTGTGTCCATAGGAAAGATTCTTTGGATATTTCATTGTCCTTTAGACAAACACACTCCATGTGTTTATTGCCGTTAGGCACTTTTGAGGGGGTGTTCACCCTTAGTGACCTCATGTGCGATATAATGGAATGCTGCTCGGAACTGCACCATCCTCGCGGCTATTGTAATGTTTGAGACCCTTGTTGAAGTCACCGTGTCAATCAGTCTCAGAGAGGGCCTTCCTCTTGCTCACTGACCCTACGCTTCACACACAAAGCATGTACTTCTCCAGCGACTGGTCCCTCCCGATAACATTTCCAAAGAATGTAAGACGATGTCATAGCACCTTCAATATTCTTTGGCAACACCATAATTCAAAGGCATACATTCCTCTGCAGCCCCCCTCATTCATTGTCCAGTTTGGCATGTATATGAAGCTATTTGTGAAAGGTAAGTTTATTGTGTTGAAGGAATATAACAACTAAGTAGTCCACACAGCAGTACAGAGGGCTCGGTTCAAATCACTTTTGTGAAACAGTTAGTATACTGGAAGTCCTTCAACTTACTAGGGCTGCTGAGTCCAAGGTCATGGAAGTAGACAGGTGAATCTTCCATAGAGCAATACAGGCAGTCGCCCAGAGGCAGCAAATAGGGCAGGTTACCAACCATCAGCCAGATGACAGAATCCAACAGTTCCAAACTCAAGTGATGTATACACTAGCAGCATGGTGAAGCAGGTCTTGAAGGAACCTTAAGCTCTAGCAACACGATCCACAGGCTGGGTGTCCCACAGGTAGTGTAGCTCACAAGTTGAGGCAGAGAACTCACTAAGACAGCCGCACACTAGTCAGATCACCAGAGAGCAAGAGTGACAGGTGGGGCTTGCCAAGCCATTGATCTCTTTGCCCTCCAATCAAACTGTGACCTTATTAATCCCACATGTTCCTATTGACCAGGTTGGCACAGTAAACCCACCTATCACCCTATTGAAAACCACCATTGCTTGGGTCAGGCTCCCCTTATTCCTCAAAGTGATATATGTATAAACTTGACAGAGGTGTTTTGCAGGAAATTTGCCTAGTGCAATGCTTTGTTTGATTTCTTGACTCTTCCTTCCATGGATGTTAATGATAGATCCAAGTGAAATGAAATACTTGACCATTTCAATATATTCTGTTTACCATGATGTGGCTTATTGTGAGAACTTTTGTCTTCTTCATGTTGAGATGCAATCCATACTGAAGTCTGTAGTTATCGTTCTCAGTAAGTGCTTCAAATCCTCTTAACATTCAACAACCAAGTCTGTGCCATCTGTGCTGTAGGTCGTTAGTGAGTCTTGCTCCTGTGCTGATGCTGTGTGTCTATTTCTTCACACAGTCCAGGTTATTTGTTCAACATACAGACGACATAAGTATAGTGAAATGATACAACCGTATCACACACCTTTCCTGACAACGAACTAGGCGCTATCCCTGTTCTGTCCAAATCACTGCATCTTTGTCCATGTGCACACATTGGAGTGCTGTTGTGCCATGCACTCGTTCTTAGCATGTGCCACTCAGTCTTTTTCATCATGTAGCCTGGAACCTCCTGGACAATAACCATTAATGCACTGAATGGATCAACACGTATGAGAGAAGCTTGCATGATCCCAACTCCTGCATGGAAGGCGAGGATTCTACCTCTGACCCCGAATATACCATAAACCATCTTTCGAGGTCTTTATTCTGCTGATGAAGGAGCTCTAGTAGTGCAGTCATCTTGTGCCTGTAATGGTTACAGACCAAGAAAACCTATGGGGCAAATTTCAACTCTGTGAGTTGAAGTGTGCATCCAAGAATGACAATACTCAGCCGACCACATCTTCCTTTTGCCGAGTACCCCAAACGCTTCAACATCATGGCTCCTCTTCGTGAGTGTTTATCATCGATTCTCCATGGAGATCAAAAGGTCAGAAGGCAAATCTCGTGGGAGGAGTAGTTTACATACCTCGTTATTCAGCCATAGCTTCCTCTCAATTTCATGAACGAGGAATACTTGTCAACAGTCGTCTTTCTCTTGAAGGCAAGTTCGCTGACAAACCTTCTGATGCTTCTGCATTAGGGTTCTTTCAAGTATCCTCCTGGATTTCGACACCATGGGCTCACCTCTCTGCAGAGGGAAGAAACCTCCCCTTCTCGTGGTGCAGGGGGTTCCCCTCTCCATGGTTGCTCTGGTCGTTCTTACCTTGGAGAAGCACTGGATGCTGTGACAGCATTTGCTGTTCGTCTCAGAAAGCTACCGAGTCCAAGGGGATGCTTGTGGCTACAGGCAATCGGATGTTTCCTCACAATCGTGATTCCACTTTTTGTTACTGTTCTGTTTTCCTCTGATTACCTGGACCAGACGTGAGTTCTGACGCCCCTCCGGACTGCCAGGCAGTCGCCCATGTAACTTTTGCCGATTCCTATTGAGATGCATTTCTGATAAGCCTTCTTTCAATGTGGGGGAGTAGTAAATTGCATTGCATATACTGTTCAGCATGATTTAATATGAAGATCTGATATAATATATTAACTTCACGATCAGACTTCCTAATGAAACAGAATCAAAGTATTCACTGATCGCTTGTGCAGTTATAAACTAGAAGCCTTCTAGGTGTTTGACCCCGAGCTGTGGCTGATTGAGAGTGTTCTGATGATTGTCCCTTGTTCTCCATTCAACTTTCCTGTAGCTACAGAGACGCCACCCTACCATCACTCTATAACTGTCTCTCACTGCTGAGCTTCCCTCTTTTACTTCATACATTCATTAATTGATAAAACAATTGTTCACAGGCAAGGGCTGAGCTGATATCTCCTTGTTTGCAACATACCATTGCTCTCTCGTGGAGCACTTGTGGCTAGTGCGTTGTGGGTGGGCTGCTCACTGCAAGGTCAGCAATGTGAAACTAGTAGCAGTTACTTGGGAGAAAGAGGAGGTTTCCTATTCCCTTAAAGAGCTACAGTATCAGAAACCCACAGGGGTAGTTCTGCTCTGTCCTTCAGGGTAGCTGCGAGCCAGAATCAACTCAGTGGCTGTGTTTTTTGAGCAAAGCGTCGTACACAGTGTGAGCCTATTGAAGCCTGAACAGCTAGAGCCACTAACCTCTCAGTGCCTTGCCTCTCTCTGCCTGACCTGTCCTTAGTTCTTAGTCAATGGTAGCTGAGTGAAAGACCAGGCAGATCAATAGATGGATGGATAAATACTTGTGGATTTAGATTAGAAGCACATAGTGCATGTGAGGAGTTGAGAAGTTTTGAACTTGGCTAAGGCTGTTCTTTTCAACATTTAAAATATTGAAATGGCCACGTCTGCTTTTCTAGCATTGGGACTCTGGGGACTAAGACCTTGCAGCCAAATTATCTGCCTGAGAGCTTTTTTGCTTCTGGGTTTAGTGAAAATGAAGGGACAGAGCCTTGAAATAAAGTCCAGACTCTATTGAATTCCCAATTAAATGCCTGAAATCCCTTTGGTGAATTGGTGGCTAATAAACAAATGCACATAAAAAGAATTCCAATTATCTCCAATGGTTAAAAATGAGATATTCTGTTTAAAGTTAGTTTTCTCATTATTACAGTGCTATTATTAAGTTAGTTTTCTCATTAATAGTTATATGTCCTATGTTATGTTTTTCAACTTTTCACTGATAACTTTTATTTTTGGCTCTGATTATAAAAAGTAATCAGAGCCCATTGTAGAAAAGGTTGGGTGGAAAAAATATAAAAGAGAATTATAAGAGAAAAATAAGACTGCTATTAGATGCTGCTGATATTATTATTACTATGGTAAACCTTTACAGATATGTTAGTTCATTGGAAGTTCCTTCTGTGTATGTAACATTGTAATACTGAGATTACATTGCATGTTGAGTTCTCTTTTTATTTTATTAGGTATTATATTAGGCTTATTTCCCTCCACCATGAAATATTCATTTCAAAAAAAAATTTTTTCATGGATGTGTGACATGACATCGCTTGTATCTACCAACATGTTTTTAACTAGACTTCTCTCCTTTGGTGTTTTGGTTGTGTGTTTTTGCACATATATGTGTTTTTGTTTAATAAGAATGGATTCCTACCTGTGGTGTGAGTGGTTAAGTCATTTGACACATCATTATATACTCAAAAAAATGCTCCAAGTCTTCATTTTTTAAAAGTGTTTAAAAGCTAGGAGGTTATTTTTTTAAAAAAATCATTTTATTGGGGGCTCATACAACTCTTATCACAATCCATCCATGTATCAATTGTGAAAAGCACATTTGTACATTCATTGCCCTCATCATTCTGAAAACATTTTCTCTCCACTTAAGTCCCTGACATCAGCTCCTCATTTCCCCTACTCCCTCCCTGCTCCCCCACCCTCACGAACGCTTGATAATTTATAAATTATTATTTTGTTGTATCTTTCCCTGTCTGATGTCTCCCTTCACCCACTTTTCTGTTGTTCATCCCCCAGGGAGGAGGTTACATGTAGATACTTGTAATCGGTTCTACCTTTCCAACCCACCCTCGCTCCACCCTCATGATACCACCACTCTCACCACTGGTCCTGAAGGCATCATGTCCCCTGGATACCCTGTGTTTCCAGTTCCTATCTGTACCAGTGTCCATCCTGTAGTCTTGCCAGATTTGTAAGGTAGAATTGGGATCATGATAGTGGGTGGGGAAGAAGCATTTAGAAAATTGAGGAAAGTTGCATGTTTCACCACTGCTATTGCACACCCTGACTGGCTGGCCTCCTCCCAGAGACCCTTATGTAAGGGGATGTCCAGTGGTCTACAAATGGGCTTTGGGTCTGCACTCTGCATTCTCCCCCTCATTCACAATGATATAATTTTTTGTTCTGATGATGCATGATATCTGATCCCTTCAACAACTTGTTATTGCACAGGCTGGTGTGCTTCTTCCATGTGGGTTTTGTTGCTTCTCTACTAGAGGGCCGCTTGTTTACCTTCAAGCCGTTAAGACCCATACACTATATATTTTGATAGCCGGGCACCATCAACTTTATCACCATATTTGCGTATGCACCCATTTGTCTTCAACGATTATATCAGGTAGGTGAGCACACAATGATACGATATTTTTTTTTGTTCTTTGATGCCTGATAACTGATCCCTTCAGCACCTTGTGATCATGCCGACTGGTGTACTTCTTCCATGTGGACTTTGTTGCTTCTGAGCTAGATGACTACTTGTTTACCTTCAAGCCTTTAAGACCCCTGATGCTATATCTTTTGATAGCCAGGCACCGTCAGCTTCTTCCCCACATTTGCTTATGTACCCGCTTTGTCTTCAGTGATCACATTGGGAAGGTCGGCATCATAGAATGCCAGTTTAATAGAACAAAGTATTCTTGCATTGAGGGAGTACTTGAGTGGAAACCCAATGTTCATCTACTACCTTAATACTAAACCTATAAATATATGCACATAGGTCTATTTCCCCATCCTCGTATATAAATATATTTACATATGTACATTCCTTTATTTATACCTCTATAAAAGCCCTTTGCCTCCTAACTCTTTCCTCTATTTCCTTTGACTTTCCTCTTGTCCCACTATAATGCTCAGTCTTCATTTGGGTTTCAGTAATTCCTCTTGGTTACATTACCCTTGATATGCCCTACCAGGCCTCCTAAACCCTCCTCATGACTGATTTGGATCACTTGTTTTTCCCTTGTCCCTGGGTTTGTTAACACCACTACCTTTCCCTCACTTCCCCTTCTCCCATGAATCCCCAGAACTATTAGTCACATTGTTTTCTCCTCCATAATGTTCATCCAGAATATCTTATTTAGACAGATCTGTGGAGATAATAACATGCACAAAAACAAGACAGAGCAAAACCAAGCAAAAACAAACAAACAATAAAACAAAACAACAACAATAAACCAATGACAAAAACAAAACACAAGTAAGAAAAGCTTGTAGTTAGTTCAAGGACTGTTTGTTGTCCTTAAGGAGTGTTTCCCAGTCGAGTCTGTTGGGGCGCCAAGCCCTGGCTCCAAAGTCTATTTTTGGTACTCCCTGGGGACTTCATTGCTCTGTTCCCTTGATGTTCTCATGTACACCCTTAGTATTTTGCCTCAGTGTGGTAGGATCTGATCAGGTGGAATTTCCACACTGTCTCCAATGTTGCCCCCTTTAGGGCTATGGGTCAGTGAGGGATGTCATGTCTCATAGTGGGGCCGGCCATGTGGTCTTCTCGGTGGATTGGCTACTCTGAGTGGGAATATCGTCCTCAAGGCTTGGTGGGCCAGGATGTGCTCCACTCTCTCTTCCTCCCCTCCATTTGCTCCCTTGTGTTCTGATCAAATATATCCCTCTTCCAGACTTGCAGATTCAGTGCTGTCCTCTGAAATACATTCTTCTGGGTGGAGAGGCAAGTGTCCACGTAATTGGAATTGGAGTTGGCCCTTCAGACCTTTCCACTGGTTTCCCTACTCCATGCCAGCATGTTGCATTCACATTTTGGAGCACTGGGTTGAAGTATGGTTCCTCTTTCCCTGTGGAAATATAAACAATACCTTCCCCTTGGGTAGGTTTGTACTCTGTGCCCCTGCTACCCATTTCTTTCTCTTTTTCCCCCTTTCCCCACCTGTGTTTTATTGGCTACCATCTGTATGCCTGGATGTGGTCTAGCCCCTGCCATCCAACCTGGTTCTCACACCAGAAATGTTTGTATACAGTAGCTTTTCCCTATGCACCTTTTGCATTTTTTTTTACAAAAAGCTTAACTCAGCGGACTCATGTTGTACTTGTCCTTTTGTGCTTGGCTTACTTCACTTAACATGATTTCCTCCAGTTATTCCCATGCAGCAATGTGCTTCATACGTTCATCACTGCTTTTTAGCGATGCATAGTACTCCATCATATGGATGTACCACAGCTTTTTAAACCACTCGTCAATTGATGTAAATTTGGGTTGTTTCCAACTCCTTGCAATTGTGAACTGTGCCGCAATGAACATTGGAGAACAGATGTCTAGCCTTGGTTTATTTCTTGCCTCTTCTGGGTATATGCCCAGTAGGGGGGTTGCTGAGTCGTATGGTAACTCAATTTCCATTTGCTTTAGATATTGCCAGATCGATTTCCATAGTGGCTGTACATACTTACAGGTCCAGCAGCAGTGGCTGAGTGTTCCTGTCTCCCCACAGCCCCTCCAACACTTGCTGCTTTCTGATTTTTTGAATTGGGCTATCTTTGAGGGTGTTAGGTGGTACCTCATTGTTGTCTTAATTTGTGTTTCTCTTATGGCTAAAGACTGGGAACATTTTCTCATGTTTGTTGGCCATTCAGATTTCTGTCCCTGAGAAACATTTGTTCAGGTCATTTGCCCACCTCCTCAGTGGACAATTAGTTTCTTTCTTTTTGGAAGTTAACAGAGTATTGTTGATTTTAGTAATAAGGCCTTTGTCTGATGTGAATTGATAAAGATGTTTTCCCAGTCTGTGGACTCTCTTGGTGAATTATTTCGATGTACACAAGTGTTTTATCTTCAGTATATCCCATTTGTCAATTTGTGCCTCCTCTGAATTTGTGTCCTTCCTTCCCTATTTCTGATAGCCTATGTATTCTCTGTGTCAAAGTTCTCAAGTTGGTCCGAATTCCCTCATTGATGGCTGTAGTAGTTCGGGGTTTAACTTCAAAGTCTGTGATCCACCAGGAGTTCATTCTTGTGCATGGAGTGAGATAAGGGTCTTGCTTCATTTTTCTGCAGTTAAATATCATTTTTTTCCAGCACCACTTTTTAAAGAGGACATCTGCTTCCCATTGGATATTTTTTGGACCCTTGTCAAAGATCAGTTGTCTGTATACTGATGATTTTATTTCTGCATTTTCAGTTGTTTTCCATTGGTCTGTACAGTTTTAAAAATTTCTTTTATTTACTAATTTTATTGGGGGCTCATATTATTCTTATCACAATCCATACATACATCCATTGTGTCAAGAACATATGCATATTTGTTGCCATCATCATTCTCAAAACATTTACCTTTTACTTGAGCCCTTAATATCTGCTGCTCATTTTCCTCCTCCCTGCCCACTCCCCCTACCTCATGAACCCTTCATAATTCATAAATTATTATTATTTTGTCATATATTACACTGTCTGACATCTCCCCCACCTTCTTCTCTGCTGTCCCTCCCCCAGGGAGGAGGCTATACCTAGATTCCTGTAATCAGTTCCCCCTTTCTATCCCACATTCTCTCCACCCTCCAGGCATGGCCACTCTCACCACTGGTCCTGAAGGGATCATCCGCCCTGGATTCCCTGTATTTCCAGTTGCTCTCTGTACCTATGTACATCCTCTGGTCTAGCCAGATTTGTAAGGCAGAATTGGGATCATGATAGTGGGGGGGTGGGGGGGGTGGGGAGGAAACATTTAGGAACTAGAGGAAAGTTATATGTTTCATCGTTGCTTCCCTGAACCCTGACTGGTTCATCTCCTCCCCCACAACCCTTCAGGAAGGAGTGTTCACTTGGCTGCCAACAGCATTGAGTCTCCACTCTGCACTCACCCACATTTACAATGATATGATTTTTTTTATTCCTTGACTGTGGCTGTATAGTATGTGCCAAAGTCAGGTAAAGCAAACCCTCCCACTATGTCCTTCTTCTTGAGGAGTTCTCTCCTAATTCTGGTCTTTTTCCCTCTCCATATGAAGTTGATAATCAGTTTTTTTCCATTTCTTTGAAGAAAGATTAGGGTAATTGTATCGGCATTGCATTAAATTTATATAGTGCCTTAGGCAGAACTGACTTCTTTACTATATTGAGTCTTCCAATCTACGAGCATGGGATATTCTTCCAATTGTTGAGGTAGGTCTTGGTTTCTTGTAATAGTGTTTGGTAGTTTTCCCCGTATAGATCTTTTGTTCTTTTAGTCAGGTATATCCCTAGATATTTCAATTTGTGCTTTGCTATTGTGAAGGATACCACCTTTTTGATCTCCTCTTCTGAGCTCTTATCCGAAATGTATAGCAGTCCAATGGATTTATGTTTGTTGATCTTGTATCCTGCCACTCTACCAAACTCCGCTATTGCTTCCAGTACTCCCTTTGTGGAGCTTTTGGGATTTTCCATATATAAAATCATATCTGCAAATAACAATCGTTTCACCTCTTCCTTCTCCAGATGAATACCTTTGATGTCTTTTCTTGGCCTTATGCTATTAACTAAAACCTGCAGCAAGATATTAAATAAGAGTGGGGACAAGGGGTATCCTTGTCTGGTCCCCTTTTTCAGTAGGATTGTATTAGTCTTTTTGCATTGACTACCACGTTGGCTGTTGGTTTTTCATATATAGCTTATATAGTCTTGAGGAATTTTCCTTCCATTCCTATCCTCTCAAGTATCTTAAACAGGAATTGGTGTTGGATGTTGTCGAATGCTTTTTCTCCATCTATCAATTTTATCATGTGGTTCTTATAGTTTTTCATGTCAATGTGGTGAATGGTCCTAATAGTCTTTCATATGTTGAACCATCCCTGCATCCCTGGTATGAATTCAACTTGGTCATGGGTCATGGTGAATTATTTGTTTTATATACTTTTGTATTATATTGGCCAATATTTTGTTAATGATTTTTACATCAATTTCCCTTAGGGTTATTGGTCTGTAGTTTTTTATTCTTGTGGGATCCTTTCCTGGTTTTGGTATCAGAGTTATACTAGCTTCATAGAAGGAGTTTGGGAGTTTGCCATCTTTTTCTATGTTCTGGAAGATTTCGTTTAGGATTGGTGTTAGTTCTTCCCTAAATGTTTGGTAGGATTCTCCAGTGAATCCATTTGGTCCAGGGGATTTTTTTGTTGATAATCCCTTGATAACCTTTTCTATTTCTTCTATTGTTATGGGTCTGCTGAGATTCTTGACATACTATTTGGGACAGTCAAGGGAGGGATTGTTTTTCCAAGAATTTGTCCTCGTCTTCCAAGTTGTGAAATTCTTTGGAGTACAATCCTTCGTAGTACTGTGTAATTATCCTTTTGATTTCATTAGTGTCTGTTGTATTGTCCCCTCTTTCACCCGTCATTCTTCTTATTGAAATCTGTTCCCTCCATGTTGGTTAGATTTCCCAGCAGTCTGTCGATTCTGTTTTTCCTTTCAAAGAACCAACTTTTAGCAGCATTAATTTTTTCCATAGTTTTCTTATTTTCCCTCTCATGAATCTCAGCCCTACTTTTTATTAGTTCTTTTTCTATTTATAGGATTGTCCTGCTGATTCTTCTCTACTTGTTGTAAATTTCGTGCCAGCATATCAATCATGAGTCTCTCTTCCTTTCTCAGGTGTGCATGTATTGCTATGAAACTTCCTCTAACAACTGCCTTTGCTGTGTCCCATACGTTTTGGTACGTCGTGTCCTCATTCTCATTGGTCTCTAGAAATGTCCTAATTTCCATCTGCGGACTCTGTGATGTCATCTTATACCTTTTGTGTTGGGTGTTTTCCTACTTTTCTTTCTTTTTAGTTTGTTGTGCGTGTGTGTATATCATTCTTGCCTTCTTTCCATCCTTAAGCCAATGCTATCTTGGGGTCTTTTTTCTCTTTGTTGCCCTCTGGGGGAGGTTGTTCTATGTGGCGGTCTCTTATTTATGCTTGGTGAGTATTGTTCTTCTGCCCATAATGGGTCGGCAAGAATTTTTTGTAGGACTGGGTTTTTTGTAACGTATTCTTTGAGTTTTTCTGTCTGGGAAAACTCTTACTTCTCCATCTGTCTTGATCGATAATTTGACTGGGTAGAGTATTCCTGGGTTTACATTGTTTTCCTTCAATTTTTGGAATATTTTACTCCACTTTCTCTTCTTCTTCATAGTTTCTGCTGATAGGTCTGAGCGTATTCTTATTTGGGAACCTTTATATGTGATTGCTTGTTTTTCCCTTGCTGCTCTCATGATTTTATCCTTTTCCTCACAGTTGGAGAGTTTATTATGTGCTTTGATGACTTCTTCTTGGGATTCAATCTAACTGGTGTTCTTTCAGCCTACTCAATGGTTCTTGGTTTTCATTCATGAAGTTGGGGAAGATTTACTCCAAGAATTTTCTTACTATTGTTGCAGATGACTTCTTTTTTGTCTCTTCCTCTGGCAATCCAATAATTCTAATGTTGTACCTCTTCATAGCATCAGACATAAAGCTCTTAGGTTTTCTTCAGCTTCTCTGATGATCTTACTAGATTTTTGTTCACGTTTGTTAAAGTCTGCTTGGCTGTCCTCCAAGTCACTGGAATGATTCTCTGCTTCCTCCAGGCGATTCTCAAGGTCCACGTGTCTGCTACTGGATTTTGTTATCTCATCCCTAAGCTCTTGTGTTTCCCTTTGGTGTATAAACTTTATCTACTCTATCATTTCATCTTTTTTCTGCATTATTTCACTCATATCCTGTATGACTCCAAGTTTCTTTCTGTGGCAGCTCCATTCCTGCTTCTTCTATGCATGCCATTATATTCAGGGACTATTCTACTATTGCCTTTTTGTTCTCCTGTGTTTTCATTGAGGTCGTTGGGGCTGATGGCTGTTTGGGTTGCGTTGATTTCAAGGAGCCACGTGCCATTTTTCAGGTAGTCAAAGAGCACTGGCTCTCTCTGGGAGACTTGTAGGAATGCTTCTTAGAACTACCTACAGCTAATTTCACTATGGAATTAACCTACCACTTTATCCTTCTGTGGCTTTCATCTCAGGGGAGTGCCCCAGAAAGCTGGTGGGTTGCCTGCTTTGGTATAGAACACACCGAATGCTGGGAGGAATTTCCCTGATCAGGTAGATCACTGCAGAGGTTGGCCAGAGGTTTCTGCAGCCGCTTGGAACATTGATAAGTGTTGGCTGAGCTGCCTTAGGCAGTCACGTGGGACAACAGAAGTACAATAGGAGCTCCCCGAGCCACACAAGCAGGAATTCCCTGGTAAGAATTTTGGCAGCTCTCCACTGGTGGAGGTTGGCTGGTCTTCCCCAGCCTTGGGCTCCTCTGCGCAGTGTAGAGCTCATCAACTGGGTGGGGGGCAGGCAAAAATGCCCTAGGCTAAGGGGAGTGGTCTGGAGATCAGCAGGGGTGTGTGAGAGAACAGGTAAGAGTCAAAGAGGAGAAAAAAATTAGAAAGTAGGCTAGCAGAGACTGTGAGTGGATAGAGAGAAGAGAGGGAAACAAAAGTTACAATGTAGCTGAGGCTTGATCCCTGCCTGTGGAGCTTCAAGGGTTTAATCCCAGTCCCCATGCGCCAGCCATCTGTAGGTGTGTTTAGATACAGCCCCTGTGCCGACTCCAAATGGTCCCAGCTCTGGCTGAGACAGTAGCAGGTCTAAGGTTAAACCCTAGCCGGCCTCCACTGAGGTAATCCAAAAGCTCCCAGCCCCTCAAAGCCTTGTGGGTCTGTGCCTACTTATTTTTATGACGCTCCTCCTGCAATTCAATAGTGTTGAATTTCCCTCTTAGTAACTCTCCTGGGCTGATTTCTGTGGAGTCCCTCTCACATGTGTTACTCCGTTGCCATCTTTCCCCGGAAGTCGCTCCAATCTTCATGAGTATTAATGTTACTTAGTTGCTGTGCTGGCACCGTGGTTACCCATTGAACTGTTAACCATCAGGTCAGCCATTTGAAAATAGCAGCTGCTAGTCGGAGAAGGACGATTACAGCGTTAAAATCTTATAAACCCACAGGGCAGTTCTACACTGTCATATGGAGTCAAAATGAGCCCAATGGCAGTGAATGAATGTGAGTGAGCATCGCAGGGGAGTTCTCACTATGTGGTACTGTTACCAGGCCAAATGGAGTATTTTATTAAAAGGATAAACAATTTGATGTGTTTACTTTATGAACATCCAGACCTTTAAATAGTGTCCTTTAAAACAACATGGGTTGTAAGAAACTTTTGATTTTCAGAGTTCTGAAAATGATTTAATGGGATAGTAGATACAGAAGTTATGGGACCCTAGGAGAAAGAGATACTTATTGCATGATAAAATATTGCATTTCTCATTCTGATCTTCATCTATCTGTTTATAATTTCTTTGAAAATAGGGATGTTAACACCTTTCTGTGATACAATCTTTCTACCACTCTCCTTCTACCATCTATGGAAATACATTAAACACACGCATTTTTTCTCTCTAAAATTTTCATATTTGGACTATGCCTGCTTGACACTGTTAACATTTTTTTTTTTGTCCTGTGGTGGATATGTGTGATTTCAAACACCGTGAGATCCACACATGGTGGTCAGGTTTTATCAGATCTTCCTGAATGTGACAGACCAGGGAAGGAGGCCTGACAATTTACTTCCTCAAAGTAGCCATTGAACAATCCATAAATCAGACCAAAATACTGTATAAGAGACATGGGGCTGGACGAGCAGCCCCTGTGGCTGGAAAGCACTCCCAATGTACTACAACAGAGACTCCAGCCTCATCAGGGAAGTGATGCTGGTGCAGGATGCTCTTTGTAAGATCTCTATGGATCCCAACTGACTTGAGAGCATCACACTCAAGCACATGGTGTCTATTCAATATTGAATATACCTATTTAAAACAATAGTTACCCAATTTTTCAAACAAACAAGCAAAGCAATGGACTTATTTTCTGAAATTAATTTGTTAAGGATGGAGCGTGGTCTTGTTAATGATTGTATAAGTTAATTGATTATTGATGTCATTAGTTGCCACTGAGTTGCTCATAGAAGGTCCACAAAATGGATGTGCGAGAGAAAGCCATTTCTTCTGTCAGAGAAGACAGAACATCACGAAGGGGCTAGTAACCACGTGCCGATGCTCTGGCGTTAGAGGCTATAGAGGCAGAGTAACGAGTCAAGAACCATTACTCAAACCCTCATTTGGCTTAAAGGAGAGTGTTCCCAGCAAGAGAACTTATCTGCCCTCTCTCTCCTAACTCACTGATTTCAGTCTCCTCAGAAGCATAGAGCCACAAGAAAAATAGAGGAATGCAAATCTCCACTGATGACTATATAACCATTGGCGGTTTGTGGACATCCTCTTCATCCTGAGCATAATGGGTCTATCACAGTGGGCTGTGAGCTCTTGGGAACATGACTGACTGTCATAGACTCTCCAATGCATAACTTGCTTCAGCAAAAAAAATCATTTGAATTAATATACTCCTTGCCTTGGAGCAAGCAGGGAGCCTGTTGTGAAGGCTCCAGGGTGGTATCTCTCTGTGTAACATATCCATCCTTAGTTGAACTCTCTCATGGACTCCTGCATAAGATACTCTACCAGCACAATTTTCCTCTGTATGTATTGCTTTCCTCTTCTTGTTTACAGATATTCTTCAACCACCTTTTCCAAGTAACTTGCTTAGCAGCAATTGGTTGGATGTCCTTGGGTAATTGGATTTATTTAGTCTATTTTGAACATCTTCTATGGAAAGAAATGGGATAAAATGAGGACCAGTGCCCCATTGGAACCTTGCCGACAGTCATATATTATTAAAACCCTCCGCCAAACGATATGTAATGACTATCTTTATAAATGGCTCCCAGAAGATGTGCTTGGAGCTGTCAGCTTGTTTCACAGAGCTGGCTGACACTGCGGGCAGAAGAAGGTGGAGAAGGGCACGGACAAGGCACTGGGTATTGGAGGATGGAAGACTTTTTCAGGTGGAATTCAGACTGAGGGTAATGAGACCTGTTGAACCTTAAGAAATGGGCAGGGACTAGATGAATCAGAACCTTGTTGGTCATATTAGGATGTTTGTCTTTTATCTTCAGAGTAATGAAGTATTACTAAAATATACATATATATATTTTAGGTAGAAAGGTAGCATGAATAGATTTGATTTTTATATAACTTTTTTAATAGAAAATTTCAAATTTACAAACTGTGTTAGTCCGGGTAGATTAGAGAAACAAATCCAAAGGGCTCATATGTGTATAAAAGAGGGTTTTACATACAGGGTAATTGTACATTGAGAAAGCATCCCATCCCAGTCCAGTCCAAGCCCATAAGTCCAATACTAGCCTATATGTCTGATACCAATCGATAAAGTCCTCTTCAGACTCATGAGACACATGCAATGATGCCAAATACAGGACAATCAGAGGCCAGTGGGTGGGAAGTTTTCGGATCCAGTGGCGCTGTAAGCATCTCAGAGCTGGCAGAGGTCTCCTCGTGGCTTCTCCGGTTCCCAGGGCTATATCAGGGGAGGTCCATGTGGTTTCTCCTCAGGGATGTCTTTCAGGAAGTGAACAGAGAAAGTGTCTCCTGCCTCCAAGGAGGAAACACCAGAGATCCGAGAACCCTGAGGGGAAGGCCATGCCCACACAGAAGCTTCATTGGCTATGTATGGATTGACAGAGTAGATTCCATGTCTTCTTCACTCTTAATCCTTTTATGTTCCAAATTGATACCAGATTATGTAACTACCACACAAACATAGATAAAAATGAATAAAATTCACAATACTTACTCATCACTTAATTTTAATTTTCCCCCCAACTTAAGTGCAATCACACTTCAACTACAGGCCAACTGATTTCCTCTACCGCTCATTCTATTTACTGGGAATTAAATCCTAGACCAGCATGAGAATAAGAAACCAGATGCCCAAGGTGGGACTCAAACAGACAACCCTGAGATTAAACTTCTCAAGAGCTATCATCTGAGCTAGCCAGGCATATTCCCTAGTTAGAATGCTGCTTAAACACGAGGCTGGTGAGACTTTGTCTCATGTACTTTGGACACATTTTTAGGAGAGACCAGTCCTGAAGAAGGATTTCATGCTTGCTAGAGGGGTCAGTGAAAAATAGGGGAGTCATCCATGGAATGGATTGATACAATGGCTGGAGAGTGGGCTCAAACACAACTGCACTGTGAGGAAGGATTATGATGAGGCTCTGTTGTATGGTAGGGTCTCTATTAGTTGTAACTAATGGGATGACAACTAACAACAACCACAAAGCAGGAGTCCATTCTATCATGAATGTATCTCTAAAATTCAAACACTCTGTTGCTAACTATAACCGTGAATCTTGGGATTAGACCTAAAACAGAGAAACAAACATTGGTAATTCCTAACAGTAACAAATATCCAGCTAGTGTTCAAACTTCCCTCAATTATATCATGTGATGTGTGAGGTGCAGGTGTTAGTGTATGTGTACCTACTTATCTATCTACACAATTTATCCAAATAGAATTCATACACTGCCATTGCTGTGCCTCTTAAATCACTTTTAAACTGCATTTCCCTCCCATCGGCTTTTCATCTCCTTTGCAATTTATTTTAAGGAATCCATGTCATGCGTGATGCAGTATTACCGTTGGCTAAGTTTTGATGAATGCATCTTGATGGTGACCTTAACATGCTCCTCTGTCTTCTGTCTTTCCTGAAAATTGGTAATTAGCTATCTGCAGACATGTTCCATTGAAGATTCGATTTGGGGTTCACATGCTTCCTAGGTGGGGTTCTGATCTTACAAATCCATTTCTTTTCTCGAAGGATGCTAGAAGCCACATAATTGTCTGTCTCTTTTTCATTTTCTAGCGTTGTTAAGTCATTGAGAGCCATTGCCTTTGCTGCTGACGTTGTTGACTGAACTGATAAGCCACATCATGACAAAGCAAGGGAAGAATGAATTTGTCAAGGATTTCACTTCATTGGATCCACAATCAAAGCCCCTGGGGGGCAACAGTCAAGAAATCAAATGCCGAAGATTTGCAGCAGGCAAATCTTCAGCAAACTCATTTGAGGTTACAAAGCAGTATGTTTCTATCCTCTCATTTCTTCTTCCTTCTGCGAGAACAATGTTTTACGAAGAAAAGATGTCATCTTCACGCTTGATTACCCTGAAATTCGGTCCACAGAGCCGAGGCAGGGAGAATGCTTCATTCTTTTCCCTTTACTGAATAGTACTTAAAAGAATGAATTTGTTTTTTAATGTTAGATTGAATTGTGTCTACTCAAAATATGTGTTGTACATTCTAATCTCCATGCCTATGGCTAGGAGATCTGGTGCACAGAGGTTACATTTTGGGTTGGTCACAGAAAGATCAGTAGTTCAAAACCACCAGCTGCTCTATAGGAGAAAGATGAAGCTTTCTACTCCAGTAAAGAGTGACAGTCTCAGAAACCACAGAAGCAATTCCATCCTACTCAATTGGGCCATTATGAGTCAGAATCAACTCAATCACTGGATCTCAGTTTGAAACCTGTTATAAACCTATTTGAGAATGGGTTTTCTTTGTTATGTTAATGACATATAGTATGACTGTAGGGTGTTGCCTTGGAGGATTGAATCTCTTCTGAGACATAATAGTGATTCAATAAGCAAGTGAGTAGAGATGGGAGAAGAGAGATGTCAAGCCACATGACAAGTTTTGTGCTTCTGAACTTCTGTGTCCAGAGCTGACACAGAGTAAGCCTTCCCCTAAAACCAGCACCCTGAATTCATTCTTCTATTCTACTGCATCGTGAAGCAATACATTCTTGCTTGTTGAAATCACCATTTATAGAATTTCTTTTACAGCAGCAGCACTAGAAAGCATAGACAATGAAACCCAGAAAGGGATCAATGAGCTTCTTTTGTTTGATTTTGTTTTGAGAATCAATATAGACTCATAGATTTAAATGTATTTAGTTGCTGTCATTCACTGTAGTTTTTATTACCATTCTATGGTCTGACAGAGTAAAGTCGATTCTAGACCTTTGGACTATTGAGGGCTCCCACTTCCACCTTCAGCTGAGGACTGGAAGCAGAGGACGAACTGCCTGGGTGCTATTGAGGAGAGCCTGTGAAAGAGCCCTGTGGCTGGTTTCTATTAACGCACATCCTAAAATACCCATATCACCCTCTTCGAAACAGCTGAGATATCTGGCCCAGAGATGTGGGGGAGAGTGTCCTACTTGTCCTACTTCTATCATAGAAAAAGATAGATCTATTTTTCACTTTCTAAGATACACCGTTGTAGCTTATCATCTGCCAAGGCATCAACTCCAATACATTGTGGCGGTAGTGCCACTGGACAGTATCCAGTGCTGTGACATCCTCACCACCACCACCATGTTGGGGCTCCTGTCACGGCTACTGTGCCTATCCATCTCATCGAGGGTCTTTCAAGTGCTTGGGTGCCCCCACTCCCCACTTCACCATACACCATGTATGGGTCCTTCCCGATAAGCCTAAAACAAGCAAATCCAACAGTGAATGCTCGACTGAGGCAGATCAGGTTTTCAGCGACTCCTTTCCAGTCATTTCTTCCAAGTCCACCTTAGCCTGGAAGCTCCGCTGAAACCAGTTCACTATGGATGACCTGGTTGGGATTGGACATACTTGTGGCATCCCTTCCAGCATCACCGCAAGAGGCCAGGCTTCATAGTATAACAAAGTGGCAGGTGGATGGTGAACCACAAATCCAGCAGCTCAAAGCAACATCCACTGAGTGTTTCTGTGGGTTGAGAGTCAGAGTATATCTCGACAGGTCTTCTACTTTGGGGATTGAAAGTCTACGGCCAATATGTATGTCAAAGCATGTGCTTGATGGTGGGGCCAAACGCAGTCCATGGCAGTTGTAGAAGCAATGTGCTCAGCTCCCGACAGCTACTCCCTATTCCCTATCCTCTGTCCCTTTGTATAATGTGACAATTTTCTTCCAGAAGACTAACAAACACTTCTTTGTGTCTCTGCTAGATCCTTTTTGAAAAGACCCAGCTGCTGAAGTCAGAACCAGCAGGGTCAGGGCGACCATCCTTTTGATCCCCTTAAAGCCAAATGGTTAGGGACTTTGATGGTATCGGCAAGATTTCTTACCTACTGTCATATAATGCAACCTGATCAAGGAGAGGCATCGGATCATACAGGTCCCTCTTTTAAAGGTTGTGACTCACTGGGGCCATTTTAGAATTCTGCCTACCACAGTTCTAGTTGCAGCTCTACCCTAAACTGGGGGAACTGCTGGGCCAGGCCCTATCCCATGCCGAGACCTCAGTGCTCCTGAATGGAGAACTCAGTTTAATTCCTTTGAAGGCCACCTGTAACACTAACGTTCCAAGCTGACTATTACGCCTCATATACAATCTAACAGACATTGGTTCTATGACCTGCTATTGTTACCATTTCCAGGAAAAAAAGACCCCAAATAAGCAAAGTTTCCAAATTACCTGCTTCAAAGAGAGAGGCTTACAATAGTTAAACGAGCTGTCCCCTTTCAATGGATGGTTTTGCACAGATCACCAGTCATTGAGTTTTAGATGCACGGCGTTCTTACAATGTGTTTACAGGTTCCATACATTTGCCTTTCCAGGATAAAACTTATTTTAACAGATTGTGTCCATGCAGTCCCATTCCGTTCTAAAAATAAAAACACTCGGACGAACCTTTTCATTGTGTAACAGAAATGGGAACAGATGCTACAGTGAGCAATTCTTAATAAGGGCACCGCATAATTAGTGGAAACCCCAGCCGATAAAATAGGTGTTTAATGTAAGCAATTGGCATGTAACTTTTAAGAATCGTAAGGTTAAAGTTAAATACAGTACTTGGAATGGTTTTAGGTGTAACTTAAGACACTATACAATTAAATCAGATAACAATTTGTACAAACTCATCGATTCTGACTCATGTTGTTGTTGCTATTGTTGCTGTGAGGTGCCATCGAGTCACAGGACACCATTACAAGCACTTGCTGTCTGTCCCTGGCCTGTCCTCACAGTTGTTCTTGTGTTTGAGCCATTGTTGCAGCCACTGTGTCAGAGAACCGTGGTGAGACAGGATAGAACCGTGCCTGTGCGCTTCTGAGATTGTAATCCTGGCGGGAACAGAGTGCCTCATCTTCCTCCTGAGGTGGTTTCAAAGTGGTCACCTTGCAATTGAGTAATCCAACGCATAGCCACCAGGGTTCTCTCTCTAAGAATGAAGCACTTACAATCTTGTGGAGATGGTTCATGTCTCAGTTGACCTCACTGCCAGGGAAGATCCCAACCTATAGTGACCCTATAGAACAGAGTTAGACTGCCTCTTTGGGTTTCCAAGAATTTAAATCATTATGGGAGCAGACAGCCTCATCTTCCTCCCTCAGAGCTGCTGATGGGTTGGAGCCACTGACTTTGAGGTTAGCAGCTCAGCAGCGCTTAGCCCACCGTGCAATCAGCTCCCTTCCTTGGCTCAAGTCTAGTAACTGCAAAACAGAAAGTGACCTGAGCTCCAGACAATATCCTGTTTCCACTTTTGCCTATTTGAATCAAAGACAACAAAAAATAGATAGTCCAGGAAGAATAAAAGATAATTTGTTAGGTTCTGCAAATGCACCGAAGCTAATCTCATCTATTTCTAAAGATGATTTTGAGTCTTCAGTAATCACAAGTCGATCAAGCAGACCACCGCAGACTTGCTATCAGCTTACATATTAAAATGAAAGCAATTTTAGCCAGAAATAAAATATGACCCTATTTTTTGAAATCTCAGTCCTAGTCATGTTAACCACACCACTCTCATCAACAATGATAGTAACAGTTACAATGCTGAAGAGCAGACAAATCCATCTCAGAAGGATGCACCTTAGAAGGGAGGAGGTTGAAGCCTTGGCTCACTGGTACTACATGTAAAATCCAGAAAGCCTACGGCATCAAAACTAATGGCAAGTTTGACAGAGGATCGCGAACATTAGAGAAATCCTCTTTGTGATGGACTGACACCATAGCCACAGCGGTGCACTCCAACATCCCAATGATCTCCCAGGTGACTCAGGGCTGGGCTGCATTTCTCTCTGTCACCTTTAAGGACCCCACGGGATCTATAGTGACTCAGCAGCAGCTCATAACATCAAGAGCAGTCTCCCACTAAAGTGCATTATGCACGTTAACTCACTTAATCTGCATAACACCTCTTGCTGTTGTTGTTGTTGTTAGGCACCTTAGAACCAGTTCCAGCTCCCACTAACCCTCTCTACACAGAAGGAAGCTGCCTGGTACTGTGCCATCCTCACAGGCACTGTCATTTTTGGGCTGGTCCTTGCAGCCATGATGTTCATCCCTGTTGTTGATGATTTTTCTCTTCTCTGTTGCCTCTCTATGTCACCAAACATGATGTCCTTTTTCATGATCTCTCCTGATAATGTGGTCAAAGTCTGTGAGATGAAGTCTCACAATCCTCATTTCCAAGGAGCGGTGCTTCTTCCAAGACAGATTGTTTGTTTGGCATTCAAATACACTCCATGAATATGTAGACTGCACTGGGATTGACCAAAGCTCCAAAGTTAGTATGTGGTAAAGGCTTAAATCCAGACAGCCTGATTCCATCAGCTGTGCTATGGCCTCTCGGTGGATAGTAAGAAGTCATTGAATACTTGGAAAATGAGTACGTGCTTGTGTTGGGTATAGAAGAAAAGGCTGCAGAGGGAGATGAGTATAACAACCGGTAATTGTGCTCTAGATTAATGGCTCCGTAGTCAAAGGGCAGGCATTCCACAAGGACAAAGGTCAAAGGGTCAGGGAAGAAGGATGACTGGGATAGACTCAGGGATGAAGCAGGCAGGATAAATGATACATCAATGGAAGGGGATTGCAGTGGATGGGTTGAAACAACATATATATATATATATATATATATATATATATATATATATATATATATATATATATATATATATATATAAACTCTGGAACGTGAATCTGATGACCTGTACTGTAAGCCTCCACTTAATTCACAATGGAAAGTTCCTTTAAAAATCAAAGTAAGTAAAGCAATGGCTCTCTCTGCTTTCCTACCTTGGAAACTCAGCAATGGCAAGGCAGATGGCACTGGGGACTGATCCACCAGGACGCAAGTGAGTTCTGTGTGGTTGGGAGAGCCGACACATGTTGCTTAAACAGATGCCCACCTTGAATACATGAATGATCCAAGGACTACAGATGTTAAGCCAATCCAACGCCTTATTCCTCCTCAAGTCTTCCACATTTTGATCATTTTCATCTGTATGAAGTAAGAATTTCAAAATGTAACCACCACACCACCAGAGCTCCTTCTGAAGGTGGGACAATGGTCACTTTTAGAAGACTGAATACAACACTAGTCCAAAGGAGCCCTGGTGGCTGGGGGGACTGCTCACTGCAAGATCAGCAATTTGAAACCACCAGCTGCTCCAGAGGAGAAAGATGAGGCTCTGGGCTCCCATAAAGAGTTAGTCTGGGAGACCCCAGGGAAGTTCTACCCTGTACTAAAGGGTTGCTATGAGTCAGAAATGGCTCCCTGGCATTGAGTTTGGTGGCGGAGCCCCCACAAAATTGGAGACTTGTGATGTACCAAGGGTCCAACTCTTCCAGGACTATAGTCAGCTCAATTTCCCCCCATGCCTCCTTGGAGGACATGCCCCCAAGTCCCTAGGTGCTGCAAATTGCCGCAGCATGCCACAGAAACTGGGAGACTTGCTTTACCTGGTGGTGGGTGCTGCTCATTCCCCATGCAAAAGTCAGGGAGCGGTGAGACAAATGCAGAGTACAGATCTGGAAACCAAAATTATCCCAAAGTCAGCAGGGTCCTCCGTCTTCCGCCAAGGAGCAGTCAGGAAATAGAGGTCTGGCTTCGAGGTCAGATGAAGCAATGAATGGAATTTGGAATTGTATGGCGGCACCATTATGTATCCAAGAAAGACAGGGAGCATAGCCTGGATCATGCTGCATTCTTTTTTTTTTTCACAGAGAGAATTAGCATTATATTTCTTTATTTTTTATTAATATATAAATTATTATATTCATCATATAAAACTAGCTGCTGAAGTTTTATTTTTATCTTAAGTGAATACATTAGGAATAGTTCAAGTATGTCCAAATGGTATAGCCTAAATAATCTCCTGTTGAAATTCTTTTTTAAAAAACAATTTATTAGGGGCTCATACAACTCTTATCACAGTCCATACATATACATACATCAATTGCATAAAGCACATCTGTACATTCTTTACCCTAATCATTTTCTTTTTTTTTCTCCTCTTTTCTTTTTTTGCATTTTATTAGGGACTCATAAAGGAAACAAAGAGCAGCCCAATTCACACTTTCGACTAAAGTCAGATCTTAATTTTACCCTATTTCTGTTCCTTAGTATAGAATTCCCTACTAAACTGAACCATAGCCACAGGTATGAAGTCCAGAATTATACCATAATGTAATGTATTACTATGTACAATACATATAATATAACATATACACTAATATACCATAATACGTACTCTTGGCTAGGAGGGCCATATAAATGGACTGTAACTTGCCAGAGAGGCCTTTCTGTATGCACCTGCTGTAAGGCCCTAAGACTAAGAAGGGCAAAGATTAACAGCATCTCAGGAAGATACCATGGGATTTGGGATTAACGGGGAGGTGTGATGCCTTGATAGAAGTTGCCTGAGTGATCAGAGCCCAGTAATTACACTCTCTTAATTAAGCAGAAGATCAGGGCAGGGGGTGGGGCGGGCCATGCTACTGTGCAGCTAAATTGGCTTCTGATTCTAAGAAGCTTGAGAGCCAGTGTGAGTAGTTTACACTAATTTCATAGGCACCGGGGAGCCATTTTGAACTCGGCACGGCGAGCTGAGCAATCCTGGAGGAGAAATGATTTGGCAGATCGTTCTACATGGTGAGGAGGGGCGGTAGGAAGCACCGTGTCAATACCTGAGTGAGGATGCCCCAGAGACTCAAGAAGGAAGGTGTGACCTCACTTCCTGTGGGAAGACTCTTTCTGGGTCTTTTTCGTGTGTGTGCATGTGCGGTGTGTAATGGACCTAAAAGTAGCTGCTTTGCAAGTTTTAAGCATAATTAACCTCCCTATGTTCAGACCTTTGGGTTTATTATATCCTAGACCTTAAGCCAAGGCACAAGTAAACCCAATTAGGCTAGTAATAGGCTTGGATTAAATTATATTAACTATTAAAAGCACATAATTTACACTCCGTCAGCATGTTTAATTCTCATTGTAAGGAGAGTCCTGAAACAATAACTCGATATTAAAACCTGAGAGAAAACAAATCTGCATAATGTAATCAAATCACTTTTACTTGGAGAGCCGAGTCGGCTGTAGGTACTGGGCTGATGATGGAAACAGTGCAACTAAGTCATTTCCAAAGCACAGATGAGAAGCATAGGGAGCGTCCGTGTCCTGGTTTGGAAGGAACGGGTGTGTTTACTAAGAGACTGTAATTAAAATGAGGCACCAGGCTGATGTTTCTCTGAGAGATGCAAGATAGGTGTGGGAAAAACCCAAACTAGGTTCTTCCCATTGGAGATTTGGTTCTTGGTAGGCGCCATTGTGTGCGTTCCATGTCATAGCATCCCTGTGCCCAGCAGAACAGAACAGGGCCCATCCCCTGACTTCTCACAATCATGCTCTGCTGAGCCCATTCCAGCAGCCACCCTGTCTGGTAGTGATGGTATCAAATTAGGAGAAGGGGAGGAATTTGAAAGAAAGCAAAATTCTAGAATATTTGCACACTTATTTATTTTTAAATTCTACCTTTATCTTTGTTTTCTATGGATCCCTCTAAAGGTAGGACGGTGGAGTCAATGGCCAACTGTCATCCTCATCATACCAGCATCACTATTTTCATATCCGTGTGAGTGTTTTTCCCATGCTAACATGTTGGAGGATATACAGGGAAGCGTGACATACATGGCCTGAATGAAGAATATATAAAGGGAGGCGTGGGGGGTAAGAAATCACTGACACTGTCGGCTCGTGTAGCCTGAATGCCAGATATCTTCTCTAGATCGCATGTGCATCTCAATAAACATGGACTGGATTTCCTTAGAAACATGGCGTCCAGATGTCCGAAGAGACAGCTTGTCCCTGAGGGTCCAAAACTCTGCAGGTTTTCATAAAGCATTCACTTTCGATGGGCTAGGGCTATTCAAGATTTAATTCTTTTTTCCCCCCTCTTGGATGAGATTCGGCGGGACACTCAGTGATCAGTGTGATGGAGAGTGGCCCTCAATGTTGCTGGCTGAATCCTTGGCAAGAAAGTCTCTAGCATTATTGAGTGTCCACTAAGCTCAGTCATCAGCTCATCAGCAGCAGCACAAGAGTCATGTGATTATTAAAGTGACCTCATTGCTAAGGAAATTTGTAGGGAGATTTCATGTGTGAAGGGTGATGGCCGGTTATATAGGTTCTCTGAGTTATTGGTCATGATTCTTCAACAGCACAATAGTTCAAATGCATCTCTGCTCTTCCTTACAAGTGTAGGAGGTGATGGAAAGTACCATGGCTTGGGTCAGGTACGTCTTAATCCTTCAGTGATAGCTTTGCTCTTTAACACTTCAGAGAGGCATTTTGGGGTAATGGTCTCCACTCTGAGGGGTTAGAAATGGAATTTATTTTTCACAAGAAATCAACTACAGGCATAAGAAAAATTATCTTGAAAGGAGATTTGTGTATGAACAGAAGATGATTTTGTTACTTTAGAGCGATAGATGTTTCAGGTGAAATTCAAGTTTATGTTGACTCAGTTTGCTCACCTGCAAAATAGGGTTAGGAATTGTATTTTCCTTTAAAAAATTGAGGATTTTTCAGCTAAAAGACTTCAAAAATATATGTAAACATTCATTAAAGGATAATGGACTTTTGAATGAATTTTTGCAGGTTGAGACGTCGTCAATTAATGGGCTCTTGTAGCCACAATTCCTATGTGATGTATTATAATTCTGCAGCCTGTACCTGTGATTATTAACCCATTCTGGAGGGATATTGGGTCCCAATGGCTGGACCCTGTGAGTATTAGTATAGCCAAGACTTTGCAGGTGTAAGTGGTAAGGACCCTGACATGGAGAACTCTCATTACCATGGAGACCATGCCAATTCCTAAGGAGAGGGTCTGGAGTATCCACGGGGTCTTTCAATACAACCACCGGTGTCTTAGAGAGACACAGGAGGAGGTTTGCACACAGAGGGGAGAATAACTTGATGATGCCAGCAGAGAAAGGCAGAGAAGGGGGAGGCAGATAATCAGACAGAGACGAATGTTTGCAGATGCTAGGTGTGGGTCTTGAACCTCTTTGAGGTTGTCTCATTGGTCTCTGAGGCCCATTCACATCTATTTATTTATGTATAAACCATGTTATGGGGATTCTTACAGGTCTTATCAGAATCCACACATCCATGTGCATATGTTGCCATCATCATTTTTAAAACTTTTTCTTTCTACTTGAGTCCTTGATATCAGCTCATTTCCCCCTCCCCAATCCTCCCTCCCTCATGATCCCTGGATAGTTTATAAGTTATTATTTCCATGTCTTACAATGACTGCTGTGTCCCTTCACCCACTGTTCTGTTGTTTGTCCCCCAGGGAGGGGGTTGTATGTCGATCATTTTGTCATATGTTACACTGTTTGAAATATCCCCTCACCCTCTTCTCTGCTGTCCATCCCCCAAGGAGGAGGCTATACATAGATTCTTGTAGTCGGTTCCTCCTTTCCACCCCACATTCCCTCCACCCCCCAGGAATCGCCACTCTCACAACTGGTCCTGAATTAGTCATCTGTCCTCGATTCCCTGTGTTTCCAGTTGCTATCTGTACCAACGTACATCCTCTGGGCTAGCCAGATTTGTAAGGTAGAATTAGGATCATGATAGTGGGGGCGGGAGGAAGCATTTAAGAACTAGAGGAAAGTTATATGTTCCATCGTTGCTACCCTTCACCCTGACTGGCTCGTCTCCTCCCCACAACCCTTCAATAAGGGGCTGTCCAGTTGCCTACTGAAGGGCTTTGAGTCTCCACTCTGCACTCACCTACATTTACAATGATATGATTTTTTGTGCTTTGATGCTTGATACCTGATTCCTTCGACAGCTTGTGGTCACACATGCTGGTGTGCTTCTTTCATGTGGGCTTTGTTGTTTCTGAGCTAGATGGCTGCTTGTTTAAGACCTATATGCTATATCTTTTGATAGCTGGGCACCATCAGCTATCTTCGCCATATTTGCTTATGCACACGTTTTTCTTCAGTGTTCTTATCACGAAGGTGGGCACTCACTGATATGATTTTTAGTTCTTTGATGTCTGATAACTGGTCCCTTCTACACCTCGTGATCAGACAGGCTAGTGTGCTTCTTCCATGTGGGCTTTGATGCTTCTAAGCTAGATGGCTGCTTATTTATCTTTAAGCCTTTAGGAGAGTTTGGGACTATTTTCTTAGCAATGTGAATTTTTTTGGGGGTGAGGACTTTGAACTTATCCTCCACCTCCAGTTAAAAATTATTGAAGAATTGATTTATTAGACAATTAAGTCCATTGAATACCTACTACATATTCTATCTTCTTGTTCCCAGCAGTATCTCAAATTTTATTTTAATCATTTGGTACTTGTTTGCTTACTGTGCTTTGAATCTGCCTGGTGCATTCGCAGTTCATGAACATGGGTTTCCTCTCTCTGGCTCTCTCTTCTCTGAGATCCACCTCTTACTTTCAAGTGGTTGTACATTCCCAGAACTCTGAACTCTGGTTCTTGAGCCAGGAACCCAGTGGCTTTCCTTCTGGAGTTTTAGCTGCTTTCTGCAGAACCAATGCTAGCCTGACCTTAGGTTAAATACTGTGAAAATGGTTAAGCAGTCCTGTGTGAGTGCACATTTTGATTGGGCTTTTGTTTACTTCCTGATGCCTCTAGGTCATGTTGCTTGTTTTTATTCTCCAATGTTCTGGTGTTTTCTATGGACAGTGAGCTCGAGAAGGGGCTATTAAGCAACACTGGAAATAACTAATGTGACATAGTCCTAGGTATCCAGGTGAGCGCCAGTCTTTCAGAATGATTAACAATGCTGTAGTGACTATCCTTGTAAATATTGTAATGCAGTGGTTCTCAATCTTCCTAATGCCACGACCCTTTTATACAGTTCCTCATGTCACGGTGACACCCAACCATAAAATTATTTTTGTTGCTACTTCATAACTGTAATTTTGCTACTGTGATGAATTGTGTGACCCCTGTGAAAGGGTCCTTTGACACCCCCCCCCAATGGGTCGTGATTCACAGGTTGAGAACCGCTGTTTTAATGCCCTCAAGGCATCAGTTTGTGTGGGTAGTTTAATGGCATCCACATGTTGAAGGCCAAGGTTGACCAACCCTATTTTATTATGCAAAAGTGAGACATTCCTCTAACAGTACCTTAAATTTATATACCCAAAGCGTATTTTATATTTAGCACTGTATCACACAGTTAAACTAAGGTGGCTTTTACGTGGTGTGTGCTGGTTCTTATAAGGTAAATCTTTCCTCTTTTCTATCTTAATTATGTTGTTCCTACTTCTACAGTTCCTCTTTCAGATAGCAAAATGAACTTCTCAAACTCTAAAAACAAAAATACCACTAGGGTTTTCATTAGAATTGTGTTGACTTTATATTGGTGAGGTTAATTGGTAATTTAGGAAGAATGGGTTGATTTATAAGATGGGATTTTTCCCTTTGTTCTAATCCTTTTATTTATTTAGTTCCTCATGTAAAGTTATATAATTTCTTTTTATTTATTTTTTGCCCCATTTTAATCCAGCTATTATTTCTATGCGAATAGAATCTATTTTATAATGTGCATTAATTGATTCATATGAATATGTGGGAACGATACTGATTTTTAATACTGTGAGCTTTTAAGTCCAACAGTGTAAGCACTAACCAACAGAATGAAATCTAACCATGCACTAATACATGGGCCTCAGCCTCACAAATGGGCTGAGTCGAAGATGAACATCTCTACTTGCATCGTTTACAAATATGTGACGAGACGCTTAGAGAGGTCAGCAAAGCCTCATCCTCACATGGCTCATGGATGCACCCTGCTTTTAGCCAGGGAGCTTTACCAAGGTTGTTTCTTTGACACCCTTCTAAATCCAACTGGATCGCATCGTTTAATATCTTCTGATCAGCAGATCAACAGATGTCTTATTCTCACAGATAATCTCATATACTCTATATGATGTCATTTTTTTGCTTCTGTGGCTATTAGGTGCTACTGCATTGGTTTGATCAGGGTGAACCTGTGCGACAGGGTACAACTGGCTCACAGGATTTCCTAGTACTCCAATGGTGGCGTCGGCTAACCACTAGTTAGTCCAAGGAAGAACGTTGAGGCTATCTGCTCCTGTAAAGATGTACAGTGTCAGAAACCTTATACAAGGTCACTCCGAGTCATAAGTGGCTTGATGGCATGGGAGTTTTTCCTCTTTCTTTGTCTGTGGGAGAAGATCATCAGGTCTTGAGTCACTGGATGAGTTAATGCCAACCTTTCAATTAGGGAGAAAACCTTATCACCATCACCTTCTGGTGGTGTAGGGGCTAAGCTTTAGGCTACTAAGGTTGACAGTTCAAGCCCACCAGTTGTTTCTCAGGAGAGACACGAGGTTGTCTACTCCCATTAGAGATTGACAGTCTCAGAAACTTTAAGGAGGTACGCGTGGTCTGATAGGTTCAATATGAGTCAGAATCGGCTGCATGTCAGTGGGCAGTGGGATATTTTTGGGGTCACCAGGAGCCATTACCTTCCTGTCATACCGAACTATTTTTCATAGGTGGAGGATAGCTAGACACCAGTTTAGTTTCACCTTTAAAACCATCTTTATTGAAAATTAAAGAACTAGGAGCCAAAGGGCATTTAAAGAGATTTAAATACATTTATATATGATGATAGGGAAATAGATCTATGTACATATATTTATAGGTTTAGTATTAAGGTAAGAAGGTGGATATTGGGCCTCTACTCAGGTACCCCCTCAGTGCAAGAACAATTTGTACTATTAAACTGGTATTCCATGATGCTCACCTTTCCAACATGGTTGCTGAAGACAAAAAGAGTGCATAAGCAAATGTGGTGAAGAAAGCTGATGGTGCCCAGCGATCAAAAGATATAGCATCTGAGGTCTTAGAGGCTTGAAAATAAAGGAGCGCCCATCTAGCTGAGAAGCCACAAAGACCACATGGAAGAAGCACCCAGCCTGTGGGATCACCAGGTATAGATGGGGTCAGGTATCAGAATGGTCGCAGGGAGGAGATGAGCCAGCCAGGGTGCAGTATAGCACCAATGAAACGTATGACTTTCCTCTAGTTCTTTAATGCCGCCCCCCCCACTATCATGATCCCAATTCTACCTTACAAATCTGGCTAGACCAGAGGATGTACACTGGTACAGATTAGAGCTGGAAACACAGGGAATCCAGGACAGACAAACTCCTCAGGACCAATAATGAGAGCAGAGATACCAGGAGGAGAAGGGAAAGATGGAGGAGAAAGGGAGAACTGATCACAATCATCTACATATAACCCCTTCCCTGGGGTTAAGGGAGACATTGGACAGTGTAAGACACGAAAAAAAAAGTTATAAATTATCAAGGGTTTGTGAGAGAGGAAGGGTGGGGGAGGGAGGGGGGAAAATGAAGAGCTGATACCAAGGGCTCCAGAGAAAGAAAATGTTTTGAGAATGATGATGGGAACAAATGTACAAATGTACTTGACACAATGGATGTGTGTATGGATTGCGATATGAGTTGTATGAGGCTCCAATAAAATGATTTTTTAAAAACAACAAAAAGTACCCTCTTTATTAAAAATACATTTTCATCTCTTAAGCCCATATTCCCTACATGCAGTGTTGGTTGTATTTAAAAACGGAAAAGAAATGTGGGTGTGCAGAAATGCTATGAGGGCTGTGGGGGTGGTCTGTAAAATCAGCAAAGCATGTGTAGAATTTGAGAGGCCATGAGGCAGAGTGGCGTGGAAAACACCTCATCTGAGAAACAATGGATTACAACCACTCTAAGAAACAGACAAATTGCACCCCTGCTGTGACGGATCCTGCCATCAGAGGTCCTCTGCATGGTCCCAAACACTGGATTTCAAATAGGTCACTGGGTCTATTTGAATCATCCTGATATTTCTGTGAATTCAGGTGAAGGGTGACAAAGTTGCTTCTATTCTACCTTTGTTTCAGAGAATTTCCAATGTGTGGTCAGAGAGCCATGTGCCTCAGAGCCTTCCAGAATGACTGCTCACAGTGAAGATTCCCGGGGGTCAGCGGAGAGCCTGGGTTTCAGAGCCCTGGTGGTGTAGTGGTTACAAGTGGGACTGCTAACCACAGGGTCATCAGTTTGAAACTACCTGCTTCTCTGCAGAAGAAAGAGGTAGGTTTCTACTCCCATAAAGAGAGACAGTCTTAGAAAATCACAGCGGCAGTTCTGTCCATGCCTAGAGGGCCATGATGAGTCGAATCACCTCAGTGACAGTAAGTTCGGTTAAGTAAGTGAGGTTAACTGAGGGTCCACAACCTGCGGCGTGAGAATCGTCCACAGCTCTTTTCGTATGGACACGTGGCTTTGAAGTAAAATTGGGGAAAAAATAGAGGATTTCCTTCAGATAAGGGGGATTTCATTTGTTGGTAAAAATATATTTATGGTTCTCAAAGAATTTTTAAATTGCTGTGAGAGACAGGATTGTCCTTTCTGTCTCAAAATTTGCCCACCCCTGGGTTGGGGGAATGGTTTGCATAGTAACTTTCGGTACTCTCAAGGTGACCCTGACTTCAGTGGCCCCAGTTGACAGAGGAGAGCTGGACCCATAAGGTTTCCTAGGCTGTAAATCTACATGAGATCAGACTGCCATGTCTTTTTGCCGTGGAGCAGCTGGTGGATTTGAACCGCTGACCATTTGGTTAGCAGCCAAGTGCATGCCACAAGGGCTCCATTCCTCTTTAGAATTGTTGGGGCATCCAAGACCCAGGAAATGCTGATGACACTCAGCTGCCTCTGATAATAGGGATGCCCCCACCTCCCTCCATGCTGCTTAGCTAGGGAGGCTCAGGAGGTGGGTACCACTGTTAGAGGAGGTGACACCAAATGGCCACCTGTGAGACGTTTGTGCAGTGTTTCAGTAGAAATGGACTACTTTTTATTAAAGTAGCCCTGTAGTTTGTCAGAACCACACAGCTATTTCCCATAAGCCTAGTTTCATGTATCAGCAAGTCTGCAAGGCTAACATTCTCTGCCAATCTTGCTTTTGAGTCTTTTAGTCTCCCTGACTTTAGATATGTTCTCAGGAGAGACCGGTCACTGGAGAAGGACATCATGGTTGGTGAAGTAGAGGGGCTGAGAGAAAGAAGGCGACCCTGGACAAGATGGATGCACACAGTGGCTCCAACAATGAGCTCAAACATGAGACACACAAGACTGGGCGGGGCTTTGTTCTGTAGGATAGGGGGTCACTGTGAGTTGGAAGGCACTCAGTGGCAGTGAGTTTGGATTTTCGAATAAACCGTAGGAGGCACTATCATCAACTAATTACATTGGTGCTTTGAGAGCCCTGGCTCCCTCTGAACACACTGGGCGGGTGGGGGCGGCGGGGGGGCAGGGAGGGGGCTAGACATGCACACTGCTCTCTCATTGCTGCTGTGCTTTTTATAGGTCCTGACTTGGTCTGGTTTGGGGGTGTTTTAACTCTAATGTTGTGGTAAGCAGTTTAGAGAACCTCTATCAATAACCTTTTTTGACCTTACGCTAACTAATCACCTCCATCATCCAGATGATTTATCTGCATCTCTATGTTGTCTTTGTCCCCTTTGACACTTAATAAATGTTCCCAAACAACATTTGAGATTGGGATCTCTTTTGTAGAAGCAAACAGGCAGTGGCAACCTCATTGTAACCTTTAACTGAACCACTTGCTTGTTCTCTTTTGAATCATAAAGGTCCCTTCCTTCCTTCCTTCCTTCCTTCCTTCCTTCCTTCCTTCCTTCCTTCCTTCCTTCTCTCCTTCCTTCCTTTTGGTCTGCTTGCCATTTCCCCAATGCCATACCTTTTAAAATGAACAGAATGAAGCCCTCTTTTAAAAGGTAAAATCATGACGCTCAAGTAAATACACAGATGAACTGTGTTGCATTGCGTTTGTTGTATGAATTACATAATGGAATCAGGTGGATGTAATAACTGGTTTGATGGAAGCCAGGGAATCCCGATAGATGGACCAGGACTGCTGCGGAGCCCAAGCCTGCTGCTTCCACGGGGGCAGAGGGCAGTCATCGGAGCCTCTCCTGGACACAGTTTGCACACCTGTAGGCAAGACTGGTATGCACGGCTCCTCAGTATTCCAATTTACAGAGGTATAAATAGCTCCCCTAGAACTCATAACCCGATGGGTTTGCTCTAGGCAACACATGTGAAGAGCACAGTTTCCTCTATGGAATTTGATCACTGTCTGATCGTTCTTTTTACTCCCCTCTCAATGCCTTCTGAATCTTCCTTCCCCATTCAGGTGCTCCATTCCCACTCCAGGTCAGGTGCACTAAAGGAGGGCACAAAGTCAGGGAAGACAAGTGTTCTGCTGCAGATGCTCAGCCTAGCTTGGACACCCGTGTACTTGATTCTACTCCTAGCACCACTGTGATGTATGGGATCAGCCGGGACTGGAGAAGAACTCTGGCTCTCCCGGAGCTGATTTCTTACATTCAGAAATATCAGCAGAGCTTCTCAAAGAAGGGGGCACCTTTTGAAAGAGTGACACCCTCTAGCTCACCAATGTGACCTGCTGATAGGACAAAGTTGAATTCATTTCTTACCCTGGTCGGGAAGAGCACCACCTGGCAAAGCTTTGGCAGCTTCTCTGAAGGAGAGGAGGTGAGGTCAGAATCCAGTGAGTTTGATTTACGAGAGATTTCCAAGGTGGGACACTTACTGTATATACTAAAGTATAAGCTGACCCAAATATCAGCCGAGGCACCTAATTTTACCCTCCCCCCACACACACAGCATTAAAAAATGTGCTGAGAAACTCAGTTGACACTCCAGTATATACGGTAATCAGGATTGGGGAAGGACTACTTCAATGGGTTGAATAATGCCCCTTACCCTCTGGTGTACTGCTTATGAGTCGGGCTGCTAACTGCAAGCTCTGACCAGGGTTCGAAACCACCCCTTGTTCAGCAAGAGAAAGACAGGCTTTTCAATCCCCTAAAGTGTTACCGTCTCAGAAACCCACAGAGACAGTTCTACCCTGACCTACAGGGTCTCTATGCATCAGAATTGACTCAATGTCAATGAGTTTGAGTTGAATTGTAACCCCTACCTGGAGAAATGACTGCCCAGACAGAACGTTGGAATATGGCCATATTTGGACATCGGTGGTCTCTGCAGATTTAATTAGTTCAGATGAAGTCATACTAAACTTGAGTGAATCCTAAATCCAATGGGTGATGTCCTGGTAGAAGGAGAAAGGACAGACAGAACAATGAAAAGACGTTGTCCATGGCAAAGCCGAAGCAGCATTTTGAAGGATGGAGCTACAAGCCAAGAAACCAGGAACATTCTTCCCTGAAATTTCAGACAGAGCATGGCCATGCCAGCACCTGGAATTCGAAGGTCCAACCTCCAGAACTGCGAAAGCCAATTTCTGTTGCTTGAAGTCACTCAGTTTATGCTGATTGCTATGGCAGCCCCGGGAACTAATTTACAAGCCTCACCCAACAGTCCAAGTTTTATGGAAACAGCAAAACGGAAACTTTGAGATGAGGGAGTCAAAGAATCTGAAGGTGTAAAGCAATCTGTTAATGTCTTCACGAATTTTCTGTTGTCAACAATCAAAGGCTAGTTTGGACAGGAAATTTCTCAAAAGATGTGCAGAAATACAGAGGAATAGCATCCAATCCAGATCAAACTACAGCCATTGAGTCAATTCTGACTGATAGTGTCCCATGAGGACAGGGTAGAAGTTCCCCTGAGGGCTTATGAGATTGTAAGTCCATGGGAATAGAAGGCCTCAGCTCTCCCCTTTGGAGAACAGCCCAATGCATAACTTGCTATATGACCAGGAGCTGAGGGATAGTACAGAACCACCTTAAAGTAATTAGTAGGTGTGGTTTGGGTTCTTGAAGGTCACTCTTGAGTGTGCAAGAAGAAGGTTTCCATACTCACCCTAGCCTTGTCCCTGAAGAATAGCATGACCTTGACACACAAGGATAGAATAACCCAGAAAAGGGGAAGATGGTGGGATATTCGCTATTGTTGGGTGCCAGCAAGTTGATTTCTGTTGACCCCATATGACAGAGAACTGCCCCAAAGAGTTTTCTCAGGTTTAGACCTTGAGAGTTTTTCTTGAGGACTTTCCTTCAAGTCTTTCTTCCACAAAGCTTGTGGGCAAGTTCAGTCAATCTGTCCGTTACCAGCCTCATCTTTCACTGTCGAGTGCTGCTGGGACATTCAAGATGTTGTGAAAGTAGACACCCAGTGAATTCTTGCTGTTACCTAGGATGCCCACTGAATTGTCCTATGTGTTCTGTGGCCACAAAGGAAGCATGTTTCTATCCTGAACCATCAATAGGCACCCTGGGAGTGGGTTACCTAGGATTAGTGACATCTTGAATGAACACTCCCTTTTCTATAATGCCTCTGTGCCATTTGGTACTTGATGACCCCTTCTCTCCCATCTAAAACTTCCATCATCGTGCTCAGCATTTCATTCCAAAACGCTTCTACAAAGAATAGTCCCAGGATCCTCCGAGTTTGAACATGAACCGACAGAGTGAGCATTAAGCATATTAGTATTCTTTAAATCACCTCAGACCCAAGAGTCATTGGAAGGAGCCACATTGTCTAAGGCACTGTACTACGTATACCAAGAAATTTGTAAGATGGCATCCTGGCCAACTGACTAGAGAAGATCCACACTTGTGCCCATTCCAAAGAAAGATGATCGATCAGACTGCTCAAACAATATCGTTGATATCACGTGCAAGTAAAAATTTCCTGATAATCATCCAACAACAGCTGTAGCAGTATATTGATAGGGAGCTGCCAGAGGTTCAGGCCATATTCAAAAGAGGACTTACAATAATGGATATGATTGCTGATGTTAGCTGGATCTTTGCTGAATGTAGAGAATGCAGGAAGCATGTTTACTTGTATTTTATTGATTATGCTAAGGCATTCAACTTTATGGATCCTAACATACTATGGATAGCCTTGAGAAGAATGGGAATTCCACAACACATCATTATGCCCATGAGCAACTTGTACACAAATCAAGAGGCAGTTGTGCTAACAGAAGAAAGGACTACTGCATGGTTTGCAATCAGGGAAGGTGTGTGCCAGCGTTGTGTCCTCTCACCATACTTATTCCCTATGTATGCTGATAAATTGATCAGAGAATTTGGGTTATATGAAGAAGAATGTGGCACCAGGATTGGAGAAAGGCTGATTAAAAACTTGTGATACACAGATGACACAGCCATGCTTGCGAAAAGTGAAGAGAACTTGAAGCACGTGCTGAAGAAGATCAAGGATCAGAGCCTTCCGTATAGACTGCAACTCAATGAAAAGAAGACCAAAATACGCACAACTGGATCAATAGGTAACATCATGATCAATGGAGGAAAAAATGGAAGAAGTCAAGGACTTCATCTTACTCAGATACACAATCAATGTTCATGAAGACAGCCGTCAGGAGTTCAAACAACACATCGCACCTAGTGGATCTGCTGCACAAGACCGCTATAAAGATCAAAAAGCATGTATATCATTTTGAGGACTAACGTGGCTCACCCATGCCATGGTATTTTCAGTAGCATGTGAAAATTGGGTATTGATTAAGGAAGATCAAAGAAGGATGGAAGCGTTTGAATTATGGAGGTGGGGGAGAATATTGAAAGTACCAGGGACTGCCAAAGAGAACAAACCAGTCTGTCTGGGACGAAGTAGAACCAGAATGCAACCTGAGAAGCCAGCATGGTGCGTACGTCTTAAGTGCTTTGACATGTTCTTACGAGATATGAGTCCTGTAAAAGGATGTCATGCTTAGTAAAGTGGGAGGGCAGTGAAAAAGAGGAAGACTGCCAAGGAGATGGTCTGACATCTTGGCTCCAACACTGTACTCAAACGTGATAATTGTGAGGATACTGCAGGACACGCAGCATTTTGTTCTGTTGCGGCAGATTTACCCAGTGAATATGTTTGATCTCTGGACTGCTGTTTCCATGAGCATCAATTGTGGATCCAACAAGATGAAATCCTTGACAACTTCAAGCAGGGATCAGAGACCCAGGTGCCCCCGATTTGGAGAGCATGTGGCATTTTGTTCAGGAGACCCCATGATGCTTCTTGTCTGCACAGACAACAAAATCCCTTTCTGTTTCTTTTGAATATGGCATCTGCTTCCTTTCAATTGGCTAATAACGTAGCACAAAGGCCTGAATATGGGAAAACAAGCAGCAGCACTAGGACCACCTTCTCTTTCAACCTCACTCTGCTGGCAGGGTACTATTTCTCTCTCATTAACAAGAGGGAGGAGTGGGCTGTCTAGTGTAACTCTTGCTGCATTCACCCAATTTTCAACTAGATCCAACATGAGCAATTTCTGGGCAAGGACGGATTGGTTATATTAACACATAGTAGGTCTCTGATCAATGCTGAGAAGACCTTCTTGTCCATCCATGTCTGTTAATCCACCAACTCTCACTTGACAGTGCAGCGATGCACTCTGCCATGATGCAGACACCAGGTACACTCTTGTGGGAGTCCTGCTAAACAGCCAATGGGCCCCCCGATCCTAGACTCCACACACATCTGAGGGAACAGGAATAATCTAGCTGTTGCAATGAATTCAGTCAAGTTACATTTTAACTGTATAGTGTTTACATGCAAAGTTATATCCTAAGCTTTGTAAACAATAATATGTCTAACTTTAAAGTATGTTTGGCTTACAAATAGATGCAATCTAGCATACATTTAGTATAATACGTAACACCGCTGCTGTCAAGGCAATTCTAACTCACACTGACCCTACACACATAGTAGGACCGCACCCTTAGGGTTTCTAAGGTTATACTCTCTATGGAATCAGACCACCATATCTTTTTCCCATGAAGGAGTGGGTGGATTCGAACCCCAGACAGTTCAGTGAGCAGCCAAATACTTTAACCACTGCACCACCAGGACTCACCAATGTCCCAAAATACTGGAAACATTAATATTTATGAAATACAAAAAGTTTTAATTTATGTATCAAGTGAGTTGTATATTTTGTCAGTGTGTGGGACAGAATCCTTAATATTACTCTATGTATGCTAATAACTGAGTTTTTAAGCACATTAAGAGCCCCCAAAATTCAAAATTCATAATATTTATTTATCATGCAAAATATGTTTCTGCTTTGTAACAATGAATGTGTTTCCACATTCATCTTCCAAGAGAGCAACTGAGGGTGTTTATCAGAACATTGCATTTATATTTTATCAGCATATTTATGCATCTCCCTGTAAGGAAACTGAACAATTCCTCAAGGAAGTAAATTAAATGAATATATAGATAATACAAATGATAAAAATATCATTATTTTATTTTCCATCTCCCTCCAGACTGGCTTTCTTTTAAGAAATTGATTGATATTGTTATGATTCACAAAATAAACTTACTCGTTGTGAAATGATGCTATTACTGCATCAATTATGCACATTTCTCCAAATATAGGAATTGAATAATTCCACAAAGAAATAAAATGTGCATTTTATAAATTGTGTAAATAATGACAATTATTCCTTCCTCTTTCATTTTGGACCAATTGGGTATAACTTCAATTTTATTTCTCTCCCTTTGACCACATAAGAGCATTCCAGTGGCACTACCATCTCTGTGATCAGGGCACACCTGGCCCGCCCTGCTCAGCGTAAACCAGAACCCGTCTTCACACTGAGAAGCCCTTTGTGTTTGCATCATACTCTTTGCCACCTCTCTCACCTCCACTGGGTACCAGTAGTAGACCAGTGATTTGTGAAGACACAGCATCAAAGGACGGAAAGCAAATGTGCAAAAAATTAAGGATTGCTTCAAGATGAAAAAGAATGACAAAAAATGAAATAATGGAGGTGCTGTGGGCTAGACTGTTAACCACAAGATTGGTTGTTCAAACTCACTAACCGCTCCTTGGGAGGAAGATGAGACTGTCTGTGCCTGTACAGATTTACAGTCTATGAATACAGCATCACTATAAGTCAGAATCAATTTGACGGCAGTGGGTTTTGGGTACCTTGTAAGTCCTATATCACTTGACTGTGTTAGACCTACAGAAACAAGGGACATGTTCCCAATCAATATCTTTCTTACTGATGAATTTTCAAATATTAGTTTTTTATATTAGTGGTAAAATTCAAATATAAATTTTATTTTATAAAATTGTCTTGTTTTTAAAATTTATTTATTTTTCAACTATTCAAGTTTCCTGCTGTGATGGAATCAATTTAACAGGTGACATGATTTTCATGCCAGGTAAAATACAATGGCAACAGGGTAGAGGAGCACAAAACCAAAAGCTCACACAAGATTTTAAAAAGGATCTGAGAATATTTTTTAAAAATCATTTTATTGGGGGCTCGTACAAATCTTACCACAAGCCATACATCCACCCATTATATCAACCACATTTCTACATTTGTTGCCATCATCATTTTCAAAACACTTTCTTTCTCTGGAGCCCTTGGTATGAGCTCCTCATTTTTCCCCTCCCTGCCCACTCCCCCCTCCCCCCCATGAACCCTTGATAATTTATAAATTATTATTTTGTCATACCTTTTTAAAAAACATTTTATTAGGGACTCATACAACTCTTATTACAATCCATACATACATCCATTGTGTAGAGCACATCTGTACATTCTTTGCCCTCATCATTCTAAAAGCATTTGCTCTCCACTTAAGCCCTTTGCATCAGCTCTTCTTTTTTCCCCTCCCTCCCTACTCCCCCCTCTCTCATCAGCCCTTGATAATTTATAAATTATTATTTTGTCATATCTGTCCCTGTCTGACGTTTGTCCCCCGGGGAGCAGGTCACATGTACATCCTTGTAATCGGTTCCCTCTTTCCAAGCCATTCACTCTCTACCCTCCCAGTATCGCTCCTCACACCCCTGGTCCTGAAGGGATCATCCGCCCTGGATTACCTGTGCCTCCACCTCCTATCTGCACCAGTGTACATCCTCTGCTCTATCCAGACTTGCAAGGTAGAATTCGGATCATGATAGTTGGGGGGCGAGTAAGCATTTAGGAACTGGAGGAAAGCTGTATTCTTCATCAGTGCTACATCGCACTTGGACTGACTCATCACCTCCTCCCCTAGACCCCTCTGCAACGGGATCTCCAGTGGCCTACAAATGGGCTTTGGATCTCCACTCTGCACTTCCCCCTTCATTCACTATGTTAAGATTTTTTTTTCTGATAATGCCTTATACCTGATCCCTTCAACACCTCGTGATTGCACAGGCTGGTGTGCTTCTTCCATGTGGGCTTTGTTGCTTCTGAGCTAGATGGCCACTTGTTTACCTTCAAGCCTTTAAGACCCCAGACACTATCTTTTTTGATAGCCAGGCACCATCAGCTTTCTTCACCACATTTGCTTATGCACCCATTTGTCCTCAGCGATCGTATCATGGAGGTGTGCACCCAATAATATGATTTTTTTGTTCTTTGATGCCTGATAACTTATCCCTTTCGAACCACGTGATCACACAGGCTGGTGCGTTCTTCCAGGTGGGCTTTGTTCCTTCTGAGCTAGATGGCCGCTTGTTTATCTCCAAGCCTTTAAGACCCCAGACACTATCTCTTTTGATAGCCGGGCACCATCAGCTTTCTTCACCACATTTGCTTGTTCACCCACTTTGGCTTCAGCGGTTGTGTTGGGAGGGTGAGCATCATAGAATGCCAATTTAATAGAAGAAAGTTTTCATGCATTGAGGGAGTGCTTGAGTAGAGGTACAAGGTCCTTCCGCCAACTTAATACTAAACCTATAAATATAGGCACATAGATCTATTTCCCCATCCTCATATATATATTTGCATATGTACATGTCTTAGTCTAGACCTCTATAAATGCCCTTTGCCTCCTAGCTCTTTCCTCTATTTCCCTTGACTTTCCTCCTGTCCCACTATCATGCTCCATCCCCACCTGGGTTTCAGCTATACCTCTTCGTTACCTTACCCTTGCTCATTCCCTACCAGGCCTGCCGCACCCACCTCACCACCAATTTGGTTCACTTGTTGTTCCCTTGTCCCTGGGTTTGTTAACACCACTTCCTTACCCCCCACCTCCCCCTATTCCATGTCCCCCCAGAACTGTTGGTCCCGTTGTTTTCCCTCCAGATAGTTCATCCAGCCTATCTTATTTAGACAGACCTGCAGAGATAATAACATGTACACAAACAAGACAGAGGAAAACAGTGCAACAGTATACAACAAAACAACAACAACAAACCACTGACAAAGAACAAAACAAAACATATCAAGAAAGAAAAGCTTGTAGTTAATTCAAGGATCATTTGTTGGCCTTTAGGACTGTTTTCCAGTCCAGTCTGTTGGGGCACCACGCCCTGGCCCGAAAGTCCACTTTCAGCATTCCCTGAGAACCTTGCCGCTCCATTCCCTTGCTGTTCCAATGCACTACCTCAGTGCTTTACCCTGGTGTGGTGGGATCAGGTGGGGTGCAATTCCCACACTGTGTCTTTGGTGCTGTCCCCTGTAGGGCCATGGGTCAGTGAAGGATGTCATATCTCATTGTGGAGCTGGCCATGTGGTCCTCACTGTGGACTGGCTGCTCTAATTGGGTTATCGTCCTCAGGGCCTGGTAGGCTATGATGTGCTCCACTCTTGCCAACGCCCCCTTCATCTGCTCCCCTGGGCTCCGATCAGATATGTCCCTCTCCTGGAGCTGCAGATTCAATGTCCTCCTTTGAAACAAATTCTTCTGGGGGGAGGGAATCCGAGAATATTTTAGAGTAATTTGAAAATCCGCTTTCTTTTAAACCATAATGAATCAGAAGAGACTTCTTTCATTCACCGCTCAAGTTTAATGGGTGCAAATGGCTTTACTCATACAGTCAGTCCTGAGATTCCTGATTGTTCCAAATTCTGCCCCCGTTCCTCACCACAGGAATAATAATAATGGTCTAGAAAGTGAAACTATTTCATACTCGGAAATTGTTGCATTCACCGATCCCACAGGTCATAGGAACACAGATCCTGCTTTGTAGAAGAATTTTTCTTTGAATGATACAAACTATTGGTTCAAAAGGAGGCCAAGTGACTGTCATCATCACAGGGGAGCATATGAAAATTTGTGTTGGAAATTTCTAGAATAGTAAACACGCCTGTTTCCATAGCCAGAGTATAGTTTTAGGTGTAAGGCTAATAGTAAAAATTACTAGAGGGGATACTGCATTTTCCAGGAGTCTGCTCTGTGTATTTGTTTTGTTTGCAAACTTCAGTTGCAAATTATTTACCTCTCAATTTGTCATGGATGGATGTAGTACATTGAATGTGAGCTATACACATGAAAACACCTTAGTTCACAGAGATTCTCCGTGTTGTCATATTTTGACCAAAGGCATGGGTTCAGTTTGTAATGAAACAGAAACACAAATGAATGACAAACACGAGTATTGGAAAGCCGTTTCAAAACATATGTTTGCTGTCCTATAACCACTGCAGAAAGTAGACCATCTTTTCAAGGAAGGAACAGAGTGTTGGGGTCATCACATAATGGAAATGATGGGGATTACTTGGTCATTTGTGTGTGTGTGTAAACATATATTATTGCTACTTTTATCTATATTTTATTTTTTAAATCACTTTATTGGGGGCTCGTACAACTCTTATCACAATACATCCATCCATCCATTGTGTCAAGCACATTTGTACATTTGTTGCCATCATCATTCTCAAAACATTTGCTTTTTACTTCATCCCTTGGTATCAGCTCATTTTTTCCCCTCAATCCTCACTCTCCTCTCCCCTCTCCCCTCTCCCCCATGAATCCTTGATAATTTATAAATTATTGTTATTTTGTCATATCTTACACCTTCTGACGTCTCCCTCATCCACCTCTCCGCTGTCTATCCCCCAGGGAGAAGGTTATATGTACATCCTTGTTATCTGTTCCCCCTTTCTCCCTCACCTTCCCTCCAATCTCCTAGTATCGCCACTCTCACCACTGGTTCTGAGGGGTTCATCTGTCCTGGATTCCCTGTATTTCCAGTTCTTATCTGTGCCTTACTGGTCATTTTATCAGTTTATGTATCAAATTGTGGTGAACATAGCAAAAGACAACCAGTGTGCATCAAAAATCCATCAACCTAATACACAATGACGTTCCATCAACAATTTTCAGTGAAATAAGTAGAGCTGAATATTTCAGTTTGGGGATTCCACTACTGAAGTTTCTCCTGGAGATCACCTAAGTATGGTTTTCAGATATGTGTCTCAACCAAATGGAAAGCTGCGTCACATTCACTAGCTTAGAAAGTCATGCTGGGAAGAAGTTGGGAATCAAATTCTGTACTGTTTATGTGAAGTTTGCAAAATGGATTTTTCTAAATGCAGAGGCAACTCCTGATACAATGTTGTCTTATAAAGGCATGTAATCATACATTATACAATGTAACCAATATGCCATTTTCATGCCATGTGTGAACATTCACTTAATCTCCTCAGCTGTATAGCATTATAGATTGTTATCTGGAAATGAAGACTTTTTTCTGCCCTTAATACTCAGTTCTTCTATCTTTTTTTGGAAGGGGGTGGGGATTAATTGTGCTCTCTGACAGCCAGTCCTTAAAGCATATTTAGACTATGACTGAGTGTGAACTTCCTTCCTAATACACATTGGCCGGCATGTGCGATATCAAAGAAGCAAAAGCCTAGAATTGTACACTCAGATTCTAGATGCCTTATACAATACTGCAGAATGCCAGACACAAAAGAGAGATACCAAAAAATGCCCTCCCTCGTCCCCCCAAAACCCAAACTGAGAACATTGGCAACAAACACCAACCCTAGAGTGTGAATTCACGTTGGTTATGTGGGATAATGTATTGCAGCATTTTCATTGGCTGAGTCAAGCTCTCTGAGATTCAGAAGTATATTCTCAGACATGCACACATCTCTACCGGTCATTAGCAGGATATTTACATAGCTTAAGAGAAGATTTTGAAAAATTTGAAAACACAATATACCAAATATTACAAAATACTTATTAGTAAGCAAATCCCTACTGCAGAAGCATTGTTGTTATTGTTTTTAGCTGCCATCCTTTTAATTCATAGCAACCCCATGTCCAATAGCGCGAAGCCCTTCGCAGTGTTCCTTGCTCCATCCTCACAACTGCTGCTCTGTTTGAGTCCATTGTTGAAGCCACTGTGTCCATCCATCTGGTCGAAGGTCTCCTCTTTTTCACTGCCCCCTCTACTTGGCCAAGCATGATTCCCCTTTCCTATGAGTAGTAGCAAAGACAGAAGGACACATGTAAGTGAGAGCAGTCCTCCACAGTTATTCAGTCCCAGAGACATCAATGGTCACTTTATATCCTTGGGTCTTGCAGATCAAGAAGGGCAAAAGCATTTGAAGTTCTTTCAGATACATTTTCCCTTCCAACACAAAGTAGATATATCTGATGACAAATGCGTGAAAGCATCCAAACAATTAAGGCAGGCTTATCCTACGGACTTAAATACAAGCCTGTCTGAAATTTCACTCTCGTGGGAGACTGTCAATGAGAAGTTTAGTTTCTCTTAAAATTTAGGCGCTCATTCAAGGAACAAAGCAATCCAGGATCTGACAGTAGTTTGTAAGGATTCACCAATACCCTGCAGTGAAGGGAAGTTTTCTCAAAGCTTAAATACATAGGATCCCGGAACGTACAAGAGGAAAATTCTAATTGGTTGACAGTTACAAAATTATGCTTTTATAGACACAGGACAATGGCAAGACCTTTGCTCACCCTAACGTTTTAGACATGTAATCGTTTATTGTGTGGCTGGATGGATGGAGGGCCGGTCTGAGTGGATGCTCTTCCTGTAAGAAGCTGCGAGAGGAGTCTGCACCTTCATGAGGTCCACTGGCTCGGTGGTTTTTTAAAAGGCCGCTCACCATCAGCAGTCAGCAGAAGGAAACAGAGCTTGGCCTGCATCTTTGTCAGAAGCTTATCCTTAATCCAAGCACCCAGGTCATTGAGCTCCTTCACAGAACTGAATTTACAGCTTCAAGAAAGAAAAATATTACCACGTGGGCATGTGTGATTCCATAATTGTTATTGTTGTGCAGACTCATAGCAACTCGATGCACAGCAGAATGAAACACTGCCTGGTCCTGCGAGAACCTCACAACTGAGCCCATTGATTCAGCCACAGTATCCAGCCATCTGTTGAGGACCTTCTTCTTTTTGGCTGCCCCTCCAGTGTAACAGGTATAATGTCCTACTTCACAGACTGGTTTCTCCTGAAAACGCATCGAAGTCTACAAGATGAGATCTTGTCACCCTTGCCTCTAAAGAGCATTCTGACTTTACTTCTTTCAAGACAGACTGGTTCGTCCTTTGAGCATTCCGTGCCCTGCACTCTCCCCGTAAAAGTGGTCTTGTTTGAGCCGATTGTGGCAGCCAGTGTGTCAGTCCATCTCGTTGAGGCCTTCTTCTGTTTTGCTCTCCCTCCGCTTTACCAGGCAGGATGCCCTTCTCCAAAGGCTGGTCTCTCCTGACAAGATGTCCAAAGTCTGTGAGAGGAAGCCTCACCCATCTTACCTCTAAGGAGAATTCTGGCTGTACATCTTCCAAGATTCCATAATAGAACATAGAAGACAATGCATATTTTCTAATGTTGAAATTGTCTTATAAATAATCTTAATCTTATCATAAAATACCCAATGGAATGCTCATTTTCATTCCTAAAGAGACCCAAAAACCCTTAGTCTACAACAATGATTCAAGAAAGATTCGACTGATTATGCTTACTTTTACAGGAGATATTGTTCAGAAGTTTCCTTGAGATGAAATCACTGTAGAACTTGTAAGAGCAAAGAAATTGACAGAAATGTTAAATTGTAACATGTTTGAGATGAAAGATCTATCTAAAACTATGGTAATCCATTGCAATATTTGTTTTCTGGTCTTAAGTTTTGATTGTCATTTGCAATTAGACCTTTCATGACAAAATAAGTATCAATAGTGAAATATAAACCATTTAGAGCAAAATTGATTTTTTGTGTATGGTGGTGGGAGAGCCATCCAAATTTAAAATGATTGTTCAAACAGCTAGTTCAGTGACATTTTCTTTGTTGTATAACAAGTGGAATACATATTTTTTAGTAGAAATTTGGTATATAGTTTAGGTCTTAGCACCTCGCACCCATTCAAAGTTTTATCATATAGTTAGTTCATCTCAGCCTACCAAAATGCCACACACCACTTCTGTGTTAAATTGATAATTTTACAGTCACACTTGGAAAGAAGTTGCATCCTGGATAGCTAAGATACACACACACACACACACACACACACACAACTAGCACACCCCATTGGAAGGCACATCCCATTGGAAGGCACACCCCATTGGAAGGCACATCCCATTGGAAGGCATAAACAGACCAGTGTGCAATACAGGCTGCCAGTGCTAGCACTTCCCATGCCCTCATCCTCAACCCAGTCTTTACTTGATATTTTGGTTGATAGATGGCATCATACTCAAACTGAACGTGCTGTCATCAAACAGATTGCAGCTCATTTTTACCTTCTAGGAGTGAGTAGAACTTCCAGGCTGTAAATGTTTGCAGAAGCACATTGCACATCCCTCTCCCCTGGAGTAGCTGGTGGGTTCAAACCACTGGCCTGGTGCTTAGAAGCCAAGTTCCTAACTAGTACACTACCAGGACTTCTTGAGCTGAGTAACTGCCCACTCAATACATCTTAATCTGGGGAACATGTGAGAGTTACCTCCTATGGCAAAAAGAACTTTGCAGCAGTGGTCGAATCAAAAATCTTCGGTGATTGTCCTGGGTTATCAATAAGAGGAACCCAGAAATGAGGCACTGTGGGAGTGAGGCTGGAGTGGTGTGCGCCGGCGATGGAAGAGGGTCATGAGCTAAAGAACGCTGGCAGATTACAGAAACCAGAAAGGACAAGGACGTGATTTCTTCCCTTGACCCTCCAGAGGAGCCTGACCAGCTCACACCTCGATCTGTGGCCATTGAAACTAACTTGGATCTTTGGCTTCCAGACCTGTAAGAGAATAAACTTCTTCTCTGCTTAAAGCCACTACATTTGTGCCTATTTGCAGACTTGCGATTGAGACTGTTTTAGGGTACAAAAGAGACCCTAAATCTGAAAAATGGTTAAAGGAGAGCATTTATTAAATCTTAAACAGGACACAGACAGATCCTCTTGGTGAGGGAGACTATTGGCCTCCAAGTCTTTACAGAGAACGGATAGCTTCACTGTGGCAGGGGAGGACAAGGGGATCGATCTCAGGACCATGACTGGCAGCAGAGCAACGGATCACAGTTGCAGGAGAGATGACAGGCATAAGCGTGGGCGTTACTCTGGACCGTGCACCTCCAGTGTCTCATGCGCCATCAAGGACACACCCAGCCAATGCCCAAGGGAGGCTACCCCGGCCTGGGCTGGTTGCGAGAGTGGTAGTGACCCATTTTCAAGTGGACTCTGTCTGAGGAAAAAGCTATTCACATTCATAACACCCCCCCACAAGGCCTCCCCCCCAAAAAAAACTGCACCCACTGCCCTCCTGTCGACACAACTCATCCATGGAGGCCACGCGCATGTGCACACTCTGCAAATGGATCTCAGGCTTCCACTAATCTCCACAGCTTTGTTCATGCCTAGTGCTCAGACTTGAACTCTACTACAAGAACCTACTGCTGGAGAGTGTGTGTTGGGTAGAAAAGGAGCCCCAATCTCAAGAATAATTTAAGGTGAACGTTTATGAAGTCTTGAATGGGACAAAGATACGGCGTCCGGAGGAAGGAGACCATCAGAATGAGTTCAAAAGAGAATGCGAGCCTTCATAGCTGCACCAAACCAATAACTCACTGCCAGCAAGTCAATACTGACTCCTAGCAACCCTTTCGTCTTACAGCTCCCTAAATAAGTCATCAAACACAAAGGACATGGCCACTGAGTCATGATTGGTGGGGGACCAAGACATCAATGTTGCAGGTGGAACTAGAGATATGGTAGTGGAACTCTATTTGTGCCACATGCATTGTATTAGATAGAAGAGTTCCTAAGACTGACTCTGTGCTTTCTGACCAAGGCTGTTAGAACTGATAGCATGTGATTCATGGTCAAGACTGATAGGACTTGACTCATGGTATGGGACTCCCAGTGCTACCTCCAGTAGAGCCATCTGCATCAATGACACACACTGTCAAGCCCCTAGGGAGACTGCCCCTCCCCGGGGTGGCTGGAGAGGGGTAGAGGTAATCAGTTCTCCCATACACTAAGCCTGAGAGCAAGACTATTCACATCCCTCATCAGTTCTTGTGGTGGTGGTTGTTCGGTGCCACTAAGTGCTGACCCAAAGAACCCAATGTGCAACAGAAGGAGATACTGCACAGTCCTGGGCCATATGCACAATTGCTCCTATGCCTGAACCCATTGCCAAAGTCTCTGTGTCAATCCATCTCCTTGAAGTCTACTTCTTTCTGCTCCTTCACTTTACCAAGCATTATAACCTTCTCCAGGGACTTGTCTCTTCTCACAATGTGTCCAAAATATTTGAGACTGTCTCACCCTCCTTGCCTCTAAGGAGAACTTTAGTTGTACTTTTTCCAAGACACATGAGTTTGTCCTTTTAGCAGTTCATGGCATTTTCAATATTCTTCTCCAGCACCACAATTCAAATGTATTGATTCTGCTTTGGTCTTCCTTATTCATTGTCCAAATTTACATGCATATGAGGCAATGGAAAATACCATGGTTTGAGTCAGGTGGACCTTAGTTCTCAAAGTAGCATCCTTGCTTTTCAATACTCTAAAGATTTCTTGTGCAAAAGATTTACCTCATACAACTTATCTTTTGATCTCTTGACTGATACTTCCATGAGTATCAATTAAGGATTCAAGCAAGACAATATTCTGGACAACTTCAATCTTTTCTCCACTAATCATGATGTTACCTGTTGTTCCAGTTGTGAGGATTTCGGTCTTCTTTCTATTGAGTCATAATCCATAATGAAGGCTGTAATCCTTGATCTTCATCAGCAAGTGCTTCAAGTCCTCCTCACTTTCCGGGAGCAAGGTTGTGCCATCTGCACATCGCATGATGTGAGTAAGCCTTCCTCCAACCCCGATGCCGTACTCTTTTTCATATAATACAGATGCTCTGATTATTTGTGCAGCATAGGAATTCCATGGAGGCTTAATCCCCATGGAGATTCTGTAAATAAATTTTGGACTTTCACTGTCATCCATAGCCTTTTTCCAGCGGGGTGCTCATCATTTAAACTTTGAGACAAGTAATCTTTACAGAAGCAGAACATCTGGTCTTTCTCCCATTGAGTGGTTGGTGCCTAAGAAGCACTGATTTTTCATTAGGGACCAATGCTTAAGCCACTGCTCCACCATGGTTCCTTGTTATCATTATGAGGGTATGGGAAACCTTGGGCTCAAAGTGAGCAAACAAGTGAGTGAGCCGTGGTCAGGGTTCATACATATGTGACCTGGGCAGTTTTACCTGACTGTGCACTCAGGAGGACGTTCGACTGGGTCTAAGACTGCTGTCACCATCTGAAAGTCTTAAGAATATTTTTAGCAAGGGGCTCCAAGTGTTTCTTTTGTATTTGGCACCACACTCATTGTAGCTGGTTCTAATGATCACCAATTATTATAATCCTGATGTTAAAAATAATCAAAGCTCACTGAAATTTGAACATAACTTTTATACTGAGCTGTTATTCTCACCAGGGAGACCATTTTGACTCCAGAAGAAGCAAATGGCTCTCAGAAGCTAGGTACAATGGGGCTTACAAAGAGAGGAACGAGGAGAAACACAGATCAACCAACCGCTGGCTAAGCTTAACATGATTAATTGAACCCTGCTCTCTTTCTCCTGAGATCAACTGATGTGAGACTACTTTGGGGCTGGCTGCTAATCATTTGGCCCTTCACTCCGCTTGCAGCATGAGGATCCTTGGGAGCATAGTGGGTTATGTATTGAACTGCTGGGTTACCAGTTCAAAACCACCAGCTGCTCCGCAGGAGACAGATGAGGTTTTCGATTCCCATAGAGAGTTATGAAGTGGGTGGAGGTCAGACAGTGTAAGATAAGACAGAATAATAGTTTATAAATTATCAAGGGTTCATGAGGGAGGGGCGAGTGGGGAGGGAGGGGGAAAATGAGCTAATGCGAGGGGCTTAAGTGGAGAGCAATATTTTGAGAATGATGAGGGCAATGAATGTACAAATGTGCTTTACACAATTGATGTATGTATGGATTGTGATAAGAGTTGTATAAGCCCCTAATAAAATGATTTAAAAAAAGAGTTGCAGCCTCAAAAACCTACAGAGGCAGTTCCATCCTGAATTGCCATCTACAGTGAGTTTGGATTTTGGGTTTGGGTAGTTAGGAAGTAATGGTTTAATGACTACCATGGTTTCCACAGGTGCTGTTGTCATTAGGTGCCGTCGAGTTGATTCTGATCCAAAGTGACCCTTCAAACAATAGAAGGAAACACTGCCTGGCCTTGCTCCTTCCTTACACGCATTCCTGTGGCTGAGCCCATTGTTGCAGCCATGGTGTCAATCCATCCCAGGCATAATGTCCTTCTGCACAGACTGGTCTCTCCTGACATATGACATACCTCAATTCCACATAGGTCTTAAATTCCACATATCACATACGTTAAAGGAATACCAAGTACACAGATACATATGCTGTGTACATGACACACCCACATGTCAGAAGGCTATGGGGTTTGCAAAAAAAGTATCACGTATGTGCTGTCTGCATAGAAATCAGGTATCGTTGTCTAGCTGTTGTTGTCGTTAGATGTCATCAGGTCAGTCCTTGCCTATAGTGACCCTGTGCGCAACTGAAGGAAACACTGCCCTGTCCTCAACCATCCTCACGATCGTTCCTCTGCTGGAGCCCAGTGATGCAGCCATCATGTCAGTCCACCCTGTAGAGGGACTTCCTCTGTGTCCCTGTCCCTCCAATTTACCAAGCACGGTGTCCTTCTCCAGAGACTGCTCCCTTCAGACAACTTGTCCAAAATATTTAAGTACAAAATCTCACCATCTTTGCCTTTAAGAAGCACTCTGGTTGTCCTAAGACATTTTGGCAGTCCAGGATCCTTTCAACATCCTCCACCAGCAGCATCATTTCAATGCGCCCATTCTTCTGCAAGGTTTCTCATTCAATGCCCAACTTTCACATGTGTATGAAGCTCGTGAAAATACCATGGCTTGAGTCGGGTGCACCTTAATCCTCAGAGCAACCTAATTGCTTTTCAGTACTCTAAAGAGATCTTGTGCAGCAAACTTGTCCAAGGCAATGTGTCTTTTGATCTCTTGACTACTGTTTCCTTGAACCCTGTGGATTCAAGCAAGATGAGATCGCTGCCAACTTCAATCCTTTCTCCATTGATGTTATGTAGTGGTCCAGTTGTGAGGGTTGCTGCTTTCTTTTCATTGGCAGGTCATCCATACTGAAGGGGACAGTCCTTGATCTTCACGTGCTTCAAGTCCTCCTCATTGTCAGCAAGCAAAGCTGTGCCATCTGTGAATCGCTGGTTGTTAATAAGTCTTCTCCAATCCTGACGCCTTTTCTATAGGGTAAGACAACTTTCCATTGCTGAAGAACCCTTTCTGACAGGTGTATTACAGTTTGGTGTGGGTTTGTTATGGTTAATAGTTGGTTCCTGGATAAGAAAAACCTTAAAATCAAAGTGAGAGGCTTTTTAATGAAATTTTCTGGTATTGCTTAGTGTTTTGAGCCCACAGAAACGCAGTCCATTAAGACTTTTGGGAGTGACAGGGCGAAGTCAGAGCTGCAGAGTGAATAGCAGGGTTTCTGGCTGTGAAGGGGCACCACCTGGGGGAAGGCACAGTAGGATGACTGAACAAGAGGCAAGAAATCACCAGGTTTGTGTGGAAATGAGCGGCCTTTTGTCTTGCTCCTTGTGCCACAGGAGAGAGGGAGAAGGACCCCTGAGGAAACAATGCACCCAGAGAAATGGTTGGAACTTACTTGGGCAGTGGGGTGGGTTTGGGGAATCTTTGACAGGTCTTCTATAGATTTTAGACAGCCCCTCAAAAACGGACTAAATTGGGATTTTTGAAGGGTAATATTTTAGCTCAAGGCTGGCAGTTGAACACATATGCAAATTCTATTCAGTCCTGGCATTTTTATGCAAAAAAGGAACACAAATAGTCTTCATGGTTTCCCTCTGGGGGTAAAAAGCTAAAGTAGACAACCCAGGGAGGAGCCTGAGATCTTGCTGAGAGCTGTGTTCACAGCACAAGGCACAAGAATTAGCCTTGAGGACCAGAAAAGGAAGTCCAGAAAGTGTACAGAGAGAATTCTGGTCTCAGCTTCCAAGTGGCATCACGGGAAGGCACAGTTGTTCCACAGCTGTCCCTGTGCCCGGGCAGGGGAAGAAGCCGGCGTGTCCTTGAGCTATGAACTTGTGTGTCTCTTGGTGTTATTTTCCTCTCTCTGCTGATTTGCTTCAAGCAGACGACCAGTGTGTTAGTCCGGGTTGGCTAGAGAAACAAATTCATAGGCACTCCTATGTGCATAAAAAAGCTTTATATTCAAGTGCAATTGAATATTGAGGAAACATCCCAGTTCAGATCAAGTCCATAAGTCTGATATTAGTCCATATGTCCGACACCAATCTATGAAGACCTCTTCAGACTCATGAAACATATGCAATGACACTGAATGCTGGAAGATCGCAGGTCAGTGGGTGGAAAGTATTATGGATCCAGTGGCAGTGGAAACATCTCAGCTTTGGTGTAGGTCTCTACATGGCCCCTTATGCTCATATCTCTTTGTGTCTTATTCTCAGGAATGTCTACATGGAGTAGGTGTGTGTGTGTGTGTCCCACCTCCAGTGAGCTATTTATCTCCTTAGCACTTCCAATTGAGGTTATCAAGCTGCAACCTGATTGACAGGCTAAACTCCACCCCTTCACTCTGAAGTCTCAGATTGACAACAGATTATGTAACTGCCACAACCAGTTTGTAGGCTCAGGAGTTAATGCTCCAAGATTGGCTGCTGCAGTTGAGCTGGCATTCCCTTGTGCCTTTGGGTCCACCTGGAAGACACCCTACTGCCACAGCGTGTCAAGATGCCCCGACACAGCTAGAGGCTTTGGGAATCCTTTCTGCTCCCTCCCCACTATCTGAGTAACAGTAGTTGAGGATATATTGTTTTAAGGTACAAAAGACACCTTCATCTTAAATATTATATTTAAGTGGAATGCTTATGAAGTCCTAAAAGGACAAAGAGAAAATAAGGACACAGACAAGTCATCTGGTGAGAGAGGCCATGAAAATGAAGTCTAGATGGCTTCTGAGGTTTCACAGGGGCGAAGGCAGGTAAGTGAGCTTGGCACAGAGGGAACTGTCACAAAAGTTTGATTTGGGGCAGATCAAGACATCATAGTTACAGGTGGGACCACAGAAGCAGGATTGAGACCATGATTGGGGCATGTACATTGTTAGAGAGAAGGGCTGCCAGGTTTGGTCCAGTGACTTCTGACCAAGGCAATCAGTGAAAGACTGATAGAACATGACTCATAACCATGTGATCCCCTCTACTGTCCTCAGTAAGGTGACCCCAACAAGGATAGCAAGCCCCTTCTCCTCCCTGGGCTGGTTTGAGGGGGATGGAGATAATCTGCTTTCCAAAGCACTCTGCCAAAGGATTGCAGAAATACCCTTGTTTAAAGAATAGAAAGAATTCAATGGAGGCTTAATCAATGTGAGGGCTTTGCCAATGAACTTTGAACTGTCACTGCCATCCTAGCCTTGGAAAACCAGGGTGCTCATAATTTAAGCTCAAATACAATATAAACATCATCATGTGTTGCCTCAGAGGATTTCAATAGCTCAATTCCCCTTGGGCCAGTTCACTATCAGTATAAAAGAGAGTCCCCAGAGAGGCCCCCTCAGTGGAACTTTCCTGTCCAGCCCCAACTCAGTGGAAGAAGCAGTTCTGTTTGTCCCAGGCTGGAAGCCCCCCAATATGACACAAGCATATGTCTCAGGTTGATGTCAGGTCAGTATTTCTGTCTCCTGGCACCTATGTATAGAGTCTCTCTTCCTCCTTGGGTTGAGTAGAACACACACAGGTGATTATTCTCATGGAGAAAAGAAATAAAATGTGGAGAGACACATTTATTTTGTCCTAAACAGGACAAAGACAAGGTGAAGGCAAGGCATCCTGATGAGAAGGGCCATCAGAATGAGGTCATCGTGGTACCCAAGGTTCACAGAAACTCAGCCACTTACACATGACAGGGAGAAGACTGAACATGTCAACAACAGCAGACCAAGTCAACAAAATTGTGAGTGGGACTACAGATTGGGAAAAGGGACCGCCAGTGCAGATTAGAAAAGTTTACCAGATGGGTTCAGGGTCAAGGCAGTCAGGATATGATGATGGCTATGTGACCTTAGTCCCCCAACTTTCACCAAGGGTACACCCAAGCAAGGTCCTAAGGGCAAGGCTCTCCTTGCCCTTGGCAAGGCTATGTGAGTAATAGTAGTCTATTTCCAAACACATTGGACCTAAGTGCAAAGAGATCCCCATTGGCTGCCAAAGGTCAGGAAGGATTCTGTGAATCTGTGTAGCGACTCAAAGTGGATTTAGGACTCTCCCCCGCCCCCCCCCCCCAGTGTAAACCATACCTTTTGCAAACTTACTGTTCAGACTTTAAGTGCTAATACACACTAAAGGGTCACTTTCAGAAACAGATAAAAGCATAACTCTCGTAGAAATATCAAATGAAAACAGTGATGTTCCTTACCTCATAAATGAGGGAACCCACCAGGTTTCACAACTGGTTTGTTTCTTTTTAATCCAAATTTTAGGCCTTTGTCAAAGGTGTCCTGATGGTACAGTGGGTTAAGCACTGGGAATGCTAAGCCAACATTCTGTAGTTTGAGCCTTCAGCTTCTCCGAGGGTGGAAGACCAAGCCATCTGCTTCAGGAAATATTTATAGTCTAGGAAACCCCCTGGAGCAGATCTACCCTGCCATACAGGGTCAGTCTGAGTTAGCATCAATGTTGAGACACTGGGTCTCTATTGTTATGAAGTAGGAAAACTGAAATAAATATATAAACAGAGAACCCATTTTTTCTTCTCCTCCTCTGTATTGGAAAGACCAATCAGTTCTTTTCTTTATAGAATGTGCACTTATCTGGAAAAGCAACACAAGCTTCACTATCAGTTTACCACAAGTGAGCATCTGCCTCTCTCTCTGGTTGTGTGTTTGTGTTATTCTTCTTGTGAGTTGACTAACTGAATGCAGAACATATCAAATAATACCATTAATGTCACATACAAATAATATAGTGCTGAAGATTATTTTTAAATGATTGCAGCAGTCTGTCAATAAGAACCTACCAGAAATTCAAGCCTGATTCAGAAGAGGGTATGGATTGAGGGGCACCACTGGTGCTGTTAGATGGATCTTGACTGTAAGTAGAGAAATCAGGAAGATCTTTACCTGTGCTTTACTGATGACTCAAAGGCATTTGATTGGGTGGATCATGCCAATACAAAGAAGGAGCACTTAATTATGATTGTGTGGAATCTGAACATCAATCAAGAGGCAGTCTTTGAAACAGAGCAAATGAATAAGGGATGCCTTAAAATCAGGGAATATGTGCACCAGGTTTGAATCCTTTCACCAGACTTATTCAATCTGTATAGACAGCAAATAATCTGAGAAGTTGGACTTCATGAATAAGAGCTCACCATCAGGATTGGAGGAAGGCTCCTTATCAACGGAAAATATACAGAACGTACAACCTTTCTTGCTGAAAGTGTCTTGAAGCACTGCCTGAGGGAGATCAATGTAAAGAAAACAAATACACTCACAATCAGATCAATCAGGAACATTTTATTTGATGGGGGACAAAAAGATCAACATTGTCAAGGATTTCATTTCACTTGCATCTGCAACCAAGACCCATAGTAGCAAACAGACAAGAAACAAAATGATGTATTTTTCTGGGCAAATCTGTGGCAAAAGTTCTCTTTAAAGTTTTAAAAAGCGCTGATGTCATTTTGAGGACCAAAGTTCACCTGACCCAAGCCACATCTGCATGTGAAAACTGAAGGAAGACAGAAGAATTGAGTTGCAGTATTGGTGAAGAATGCCGAATGCATCGTGGATGGGCAAAAGAATGAATGAATCTGTCTTGGGTGAAGTCTAGCCAGAATGGCTATCTTTAATCATTTACCCGGGGAGACCAGCCCCGAGTGAAGGACATCAGGCTTGGAAAAGTAGCGCATCAGTGACAAAGAGGAAGACCCCGGATGAGGTGGATTGACCCACCTACTGTAACAACGGGCTCGAGTTGAGCAAGATGGTGCGGATGGCACAGGACCAGGCAGCACTTCGTGATGTTGTTCACAGGGTTCTGAAGAGTCATAGATGACTGGGTGGCATCTAACGACAACAACAACAACAACAGCAACAACAGTGCTTCATGGAGGCTCAGACCCTGGCAAGTCCACCAATTATTATCAGTAATGACACTCCTAATAGTGAAGAGGGTTAGTCTCTTTTTCACTGTATTACTGGGTCAAATTTAAAGCACCATAGATTTTAAGGGACACAGGACAAGAAATCTCTAGTGTAAGAGAGGTTAAAAAAATGAAACACCATGAGGCCAAACTCAACCACCTGAACTCCAACCCAGTGCTGACCTTGCCTTAGTGGGCAAAGGCTTGAGCAGGAGTGGGGAATCTTTTCTTCTGTCAAGAGCCATGGGTGCAACGTCATTTGTGGGGCATACAAGTGATCAACTTGAACATTAGCTTGCTATAATTGGTCAAACGCTTGATTAACTCAACCCCGATGCGCTGGCTAGGAGCCCTGGTGGTAAAGTGGTTACAAGTTGGGCTATGAACTCTAAGGTTAGCAATTTTAAACTGTGGGAGAAAATAACGCTTTACTCTCCTATAGAGTGAAGTCTTGGAAATGTATAGGGGCAGCTAGGCCCTGTCCTCCAGAGTCCCTATGAGGCAGGATCCACTCTATGGCGATGAGTTTGGGGTTTTGGTGTAATCTGATGACTGGAAATGCTTCTCTTTAGGGAAGCAGGTGATGTTAGCTGGTTTTGATGGTTTTTATCTTGAGACTGTCCCCACCCCTGGCTTACAGCATGAGCAAGTCCATTTAAAACAAAGAAGCAGCAACAATGGCAAGAAAACAAAAGAACAGCAGCAACAACCCAAAACTGCTGTAATGGAGTTGATTGTGATTCACGGAGACTTTATGTGTTTCAGAGGGTAGCTGCTCCACAGAAAGTTCAATCTGTACTCTTTATGAAATCAATCAAGGTCTTTCTTGTGTGGTGCTGCTGGGAGCCTTTGGGTTGTGGATGAGCATAAACAGTTGACTTATCTTTAGGTTCAGACGCATAGCGCCTTATGATCAACGGAGCGAAACACTGCCTGCTCCTGTCACCTGCCACCCACACATTTGTACCTGTGAGTGAGCCCCTTGTTGCAGTCAGTGTGTCGGTCCATCTGGCTGCAGATCTTCCTCCTTTTCCACTGACCTTCTAATGTCCTTCCGCAAGGACGGATCTCTCCCAACAACCTGTCCACAGTATATGGGGTGAAGTGCACTGTGCTTGCCTCTAAGGAGCATTCTGACTAACTTCTACGACAGATCCATGTGCGCTTTAAAGCACTTCACGGAACTTTCAATATTATCCATCAGCACCATAATTTAAATGCATCAATTTGTCTTCTGTCTTTCTTATTAAATGTCCAACTTCCACATGCATATGAGGCAATTGAACATACCATGGCTTGGGTCAGGTATACCGGGTCCACAAAGTAAGCTCCATGCTTTCCAACACGCTAAAGAGCTCCTGTGTGCAGAGTAACCCAATGCCATGGTCAGCACCCCCCTGAGTAACTGTGTTTACAGGCTGCTCACATCCGACTCTCAGGAGAGCTTTTGAAATAAGACATTTTGGGGTTTCATTCCTGAAGGTTATGATTTGACATACTTGGGAGTGGGTCACAGGAAACTGGATTTAAAAAGAAAATAAAAAGAGTGGTTCTGAGACTCAGACTTTAAATCAACCCACCCATGGCTATCCAGTGCATTCTGACTCAGGGCAATCCCATATGACAGAGAAAACCTGTCCCGCAGGATTTCCAAGGTTGGCAGAAGCAGACTGCCTCATCTCCGTCTGGAGGAACAACTGGGGGATTCTAACTGTGGACCTTTGGATTAGAAGCCAAGGACTAAATCTCTGTGCTACCAGGACTCTTTATTTAACCTCAACCCATGGGCTATACTTGGATGTCTTACTGCTCCCCACCCTAACTGCCCATGTGGATAAGTGAGCCCCGTTAGGCCTAGCTTAGTCCTTGCAGAAGAGTCCTTCTTTGTAGTCACCACTTGTTCTGAATATTCGAGGTTACCAGCGAGGTCACCTTCAATTTAGAGAGCTTTCACTGCAATAGTCATTAATAGTAATTCATTTTAGAATTCTAGAATAATAGGGATGGAGGTAACCTTCATGATCGGTTCATCTGGTGCCTGCAGGATAGCAACTCTAAAAGGTAGGAGTTATCTGCCCCGACTCCCTCTCCTTACGCACAAAGTGGCAGCCCAGAAAAAGACAAAATATGAGCCTGGTTTGTGAGAAATCAGAGCAAGGCAAAGGATGAGATTTCACTGTATTCTGGGCCGACTGCATTAGGTAAAGGGTTTCCTGATCATGAATTTTCAAGAAGGCATTCCCAGCACGATAATTTAGTTCTGGAATTAAGAGGGCCAATTCCCAGGCTCTTCTCTCTTCTAGAAGGAAAACAGCTAACGGAGATTGAGGGAGGCATCTTGGCCATGTGTGTCTTCATCTGAGAAATGGCCTCCAACAAAGTCTCCCTCCAGCTAGAAGCATTCTTGCTGATACACACAGGAAGGCCACGCCAGCAACTTGCGAGCATAATTGGCAAGGAGAGTGCATCTCTTTCCCCTTAACACAATTAAATCCGATTATGCATAATTACTCCCTTCTGTAGGGAAAATTTCCTTGAAAGGTTAAAAAACTGGTGGCTGAAGGTGCGGATTTCTATTTTACTTGCTGACTAATAGTATAAGTAATCATTCGTTGGTCCACTCTTATTCAGTGAGTTTTATCCAAATACACCTTCTTTCTTTATTTTATTTAATTTAACCCAAAGAAGTAAGAGTCCAAAAACAGAACCATGTTTTCACGCAGACCTCATTCTTTCTGTTGTTTTTATCAGTCCATGCTTTTAACACCAAACTCGCTTAATTGTAATAAAGGAATCAAAGGGATGTGATTAAAACCCCTGGAAAACTTTGGCACCGAATTTTAGGGTAAAAAATAAGCAAGAGGAGGAAAATTGCAAAGCAACAATTAGGCTGTCAAAACAACAGTTTCCTCACTTTTTTTTAATCCTATGCTGTGGCCTTCGATGCCTCCCAGTCGCTCATTCAGAGTCATTTGGGATGTGGGCTTAGCTGCCCACAAAGCGGATGGGACAACCTTTAAAGTCTGAGAAATCACCGCTCATCTCACCCAGTGGGAAAGTGAGGCTCTTCCCAATGGCTAACAAAACAGCTCTGAAAATCCCATGGTCTCTCTCTCCCTCCTTCTGCCTTCCAATCTGAGTTATTGTGTTCAATGGGGAAGTGTTCCACTCCTGACTTAAAATGTCATATCCACGCAGAAGCGCCTTGTCAAAAAGGTCTGGGCTTCAGTTCTAAAAAAAAAAAAATCACCCATTGAACCTCTTCAGGGACACAGTCTTACTCTGACGCACATGGGGTGCCCATGGGATATCCTGATGGTTACTGGTAGAGATCCAGAGCATCTTCATGTTGCTTTATTCTGCTCCAGCCACAAAACCGCTAGCTTACTGTTTCCATAACAGACAAGGCATGTGTCCATAAAAAGCCATTGCTTTACACTTCTTCAAATGCTTACTCCTTCCCCTCTTTCAGTCTCAGCTAATACTTTTGTACAATGCTTATTTTGACTCATGTGTGTTACTATACTCACCTACTACTGGTTGAATGCACCTGGATTCACCCGATCACTCCATCTTACGTTCTTAGGAAGTGAAAAGTCTGGGGGGTTAGGGGGAGGGAGTCTTATTCAGATTATTGATGAATAGTTCCTTTCATCATCACCATTAAATTAATTCTTATTTTGAAAAGAAGCCTGAAAATAGGCAAAAAAAAGATCATTGGACAGAACCGTAGATTACAAATAGGAGTCTTTCATCCCACTCCTAATTCTACATTCTAGAATAAAAGGAATGGGATTAGCTTTCCTGTTCTTTTTAGCTCGGAGAAGCTTTCCAATGATGCCTTCTAGAAGGCAATTTTTTATATTTGCAAAAGATTTCCATATAAGGATGTGGCTTAAACATCCAATGCCCCTTCCCTACATACTCCCTCCCTCCCTCCTCCTCCCCTGTTTAAATAAATTCTGTAAATTCATTGTCATTTGTTTGCTTTACTTCTCCTTAAATTCTTCTGTGTTTGGGGAGTCCATAATTACTTATTTAATTAATTCATCAAATATGTATTGGATGTCTACTATGCTCCTGGTTTTGTGTTATGTGCTGGGTACACAAAGAAAAAGAGGACATAGTAATGCATGTCACCTATGAGGATGGCCCAGGAGATCTGATGATTGGATAGTTTGATTTTCCTCTAACCCAAGTGCCAGGTAGGCACCAGCAGACCCTTACTCTCTATTAGGGCGAACCATCATAATGAGTTTTTTAGGTCAAGTGTGATTAAGAGTCAGCGATTTCCTATGACTCAACACACTCAATCGTTAAAATCTCTTTCCAAGTGTTCTTGGGTTGTTGGGTGACATCAAGTGGATTTTTTGACCCAGTAGTCCCATACGAAAGAACAGAACTGCCCTGTTGGTGTTTCTAGCCTGTAATTTTTATGGAAACACACGTCGTTCTGTCTTTCAAATTTCTCTCTAGGTATCTTTGAATGTCATCGTAAGTGGACATTGGGCTGGGTGTGGAGCTGACTCAGAAACAACTGTAACTCCAAACTCTTGGTTAGTTGCTTCAATCTCACATCAAATCAATTGGCAGGTCAAATTCTACCCCGATTTCAATTGTCCCCAGACGCAGCTCACAGATTTGTGACACTGAATTGTTTTCCTGAGAGATTTAAGGGACTTGCTGTGGAGGATCTTAAGTCAAACAAGTTACTATCATTCATAGATTAGGCCTTCCTGCTCTTACGATGGTCTTTGACTGATCCATTACTGGGAAATTGCATGGTCTACTTTCCATTGTAGATCCCAGCCTCACACCATCTAGTCACTCCTGTTCTCTTGTCTCTGCACCATTTTTCTCTCCTCTTTCTCCTTAGTTGTAACTTTTGTTTCCTCCACCTCCATATAACAAATACCTTTTGTCTGAGGGCAGATAGTTTAGCTTTCTGTATCATTAAGTACATTTCTTCTCAATCATCCTACCCCAATTTATATAGTAAGTTGTTCCTCACAGACTGTTACCATTTTAGAAGAAATTCTAATATTTATTATATCAAGAAACTACATTTCTCTCTGATTGCCTCTCCTTGACCAAAAGTTAGACACTTTCAACTTTCCAGTCAATGGCCTTTTATCTTTACTTAGGAATTCACAGAATAAGTATTCCCTTTCTTGCATGTGGCAGTTCTGGTAGTAAAGGCAGTGCTCCTGTTCCCAAGTACCAACTCCATTCCTTGTCTTCTCTGTCACATAGTTCTCTGGGTCTTACTTTTCCATCTGTCAAAAAGTCACTGTGACCAACAATTTCTTAGGTCCTTTCCAGATCTAACAGTTTATGATTCTCATTTAGATCTGGACAATCAATATACATTTGTGCTAATTTGAATATCTTTCTAAAACAGTGTTTCTTGTTTGTTTCAGAATCAACAACCTCTTTTGTAGTATATGTTTTTGTTGTATACTTTACCATTCTATACAATTTAAGTAACATGACTGTATCCCTGGTGGTGTGGTGGGTAATATGTTGGGCTGCTAACTACAAGGTCAGCAGTTCTAACCCACCAGCCACGCAAAGTAAAAAGAACGAGGCCTTCTGTCCCTCTGCAGATTTACAGCCTTGGGGACCCACAGAGGCAGTTCTCCTCTGCCCTGTGAGTCAGACTTGACACAATGGCAGTGAGGTTTTGAGTTCTGACAGGCATCATTAAAAAAAATAAGTGTAATATCATATCTCTAATATAAAATCGATGTATAACAAGTGATTTGTCACAAAATAGTTTATAGTTCAGTGCAAACATTCTTGAATATGTCTGTACTAGAAGCAAGTAGATGTTTTCACCTCCACATAGGACCCCAGGGCTTGTGACTGCCACATAGAAGACACGGAGACATCCGGGTTGATGGCAACCCCCCTAACCCTGAGTTGTATTGTCACCAGTAACACGGTGCTTCCAAATGATGAGCTACTTGCTTTTGGTCCAATTCCTACGAAAATAAATGGCTCTTCATAAAATTAAGAAAATCACTTACTTTGATTTACATCTGCAGTTTTCAACCTGTGGGTCATGACCCCTTTGGGGGTTGAATTGCCCTTTCACAGGAATCATCTAAGACCATTAGAAAACACTTATTTCTGATGGTCTTAGGAACTGAGACACCGCTCCTCTATCCGTCTCCAGGGAAATCTGCCCACATGCAGATACGCCCACCTACGGGTACCCAGCGTGAAGACTGATACCCATGCTACACCATGCTTCAAGACAAAATTTCATTTATTTGTAATTAGAAATAAATATTTCATAATATATAATTACATATGGATTTTATGATTCATCACTATGCTTTAATTATGTTCAATTTATAACAATGAAAATATATCCTGCCAATTATATATTTACATGATGATTCATAACCGTAGAAAAATTACAGTTATGAAGTAGCAATGAAAATAATTTTCTGGTTGGGGTCATCACAATATGAGAAACTGTATTAAAGGGTCTCAGCATTAGGAAGGTTGAGAACCATTGATTTACATGAGAATCACATCCTTGAAAATTTTTATGATGCTTTAAATCACCCATATATGTATTGTGTTTATAAAGTAAATGGAGTCATTAAAAAATGAGGACGACTTTGGTGGGTCAAGACTACCCCATAGGGAACCGATCACAATGATCTACCAATAGCCCCCTCCTAAGGGGATGGACACCTGAAAAGTGGTAAAGGGAGACATTGGTCAGTGTAAGACATGAAAAAAGAATAATAATCTATAAATTATCAAGGGTTCATGAGGGAGGGAGTGTGGGGGAGGGAGGGGGAAAATGAGGAGCTGATATCAAGGGCTCAAGTAGAAAGAAAATGTTTTGAAAATGATGATGGTAACAAATGTACAACTGTGCTTGACACAATGGATGGATAGATGTATGGATTGTGATAAGAGTTGTACAAGCTCCCCCCACCCCAAATGATTTATTTAGAAAAAAAAGAATGAAGTACAAGGGTTTGGGGATTGATTGTGGTGATATTTGCCCAGCTCTTTTTAATATATATAACCATAGAAATATATAGTATGAAAATTATATGTCACTAATACTATAAAAAGAAAAAAATGCAAGTGGGAGATCTGAGTGGGTATTATGTACAGGATAGAATACATGACCTCTGTTTTGTTTGGCCCTGACAGGGGGCCAATCTGCCTCTGTTCTATATTAGGGAGCAATTTGGAATTTGCAATCTATATCACTCGGTGTCATCTATAAAACAAATAAGTCACTATTAATAAATCATATTCAACTGAAAAAAGGAAAGAAGGAACAAAAACCAGACTACATATTTCAGAAGACAGCTAGCACCTTTGACCCACTCCAGGCTAATCATGCCCCTGAATATTTGGACAATGAAAATCGATCTCCCTCCCAGATTCCTTGATTCCTTGAGAGCCATTTTCCTACAAAAGAACTTGCACTGAGTGCTGTTGACTTTGAGACCAAAGTCCCTTCTGCGTAAAGGCATGGTGGTTGCCATTTCCGTGCCTTCCCTCAAAGTTTTAGGTTGTAATGGGCACAGGTTGAGATGAATGTCCACCTGTGGTTGGACCCATTAACCCAATCACCTATGCTTTTCCTAATGTCCACTTGGTCTTCGCAAATGTGACTCTACCCAGATGCAATTTACTGAGTGGAACAAAGAAAATTAAGGGAGAAAAGGCAAAAGCAATCTTCTTTGGCTACAAATGCCTTAGACCCATTATTGTAAGATGTGTGAAAGAACTAAATTTGCAGAAAGGTCTGAGTAATAGCAAACACGGTAAGGAAATTTACTTCTAACTGGCAAGGTATAATCTCCCTAAAAGGAAGCCTAAAGTGGACTTATTCAGTTGCACTTTTAGGTTACTTTTCTGTCAAGGGAAGTGGGAGGAAGATTGGAGGGCAAAATGTTAACCTTAAATGCACACACAGCTGCATGCAAATGCCTGGGCACGATTTTGCTTCCGTGAAGTAGACCTTCATCATTCTTTCCCAGTTTTAGCTTCTGGTAATAAACAAGTTTCTTTCTTAATGAGCAGATTCTCCTTCCTCAGTATTTTTGTTTGTGATGTTGTTGGCTACTGGAATCCTTGTTTTTCAGGCAGGTACAAGATTAATGGTTAGCCATGACAACAACAAGCTGTAAGCCCTGTGCCCCAGTCGCTTTATCTGTGAGATGGGGAATGGGGGTTGAACTAGGCACCCTCTAATGACCATTCCAAATCAAAAACTTTAGGTCTCAGAAACCTTAATTGTCCTTGAAGGTCTTTGTGTTGAATACCAAGGATAAGCTTCTAATGAGTGGCCCCAGTGACTGACTCAATGTTCAGGAGGAAATTAGGAAACCCAGCACATTTACATGATTAGCCTGCAGTGTCTTGTTGATTGGAAGGCAGTGTCGTGTTCTTCAGTGTATACAATTTGAGTCTGCCTCTCTGGCTTTCCTGTTAGCTAGGTGCCTCAGTTTGCTCATGTGTAAAATAGAGATAAAAATATTGCCGTGGAGCTTTAAGGAGCCTTGGTGGGGCAACAGATAAGTGGTTGTGTCAATCTGGGTAGACTGGAGAAACAAATCCACGGACACACCTATGTGTATAAGAAAGAGATTTATATACAAGAAGAACTGAACACTGAGAAAACATTCCTACCCAGTCCAGTCTAAGGCACTAAGTCTGATATTAACCCATATGTCCAGTACCAATCTATAAAGTCCTCTTGGGACTCATGAAACACATGCAATGAAGACAAATGCAGGATGATCACAAGCCAGTGGGTAGAAAATCTTTGGGTCCTGTGGCATTGTAAGCATCTCAGCACTGACAGGGGTCTCTTTGTGGCTCCTCTAGCTTCCGAGGCCTGGTTGCATCCATGTGACTTGTCTTCTGCAATGTCTCCCAGGGAGCAGCAGAGAGAGAGAGAGAGAGAGAGAGAGAGAGAGAGAGAGAGAGAGAGAGAGAGAGAGAGAGAGAGAGAGAGAGAGAGAGAGGTGTCTTCTGCCTCCAGGGAGGAAGTACCAGATTTCCCAGAATTCTCAGGAGAAGGCCCTGTCTACACAGAAGTCTCATTGGCTATCTCCAGATTGACAGCCCAGACTCCACCCTGGACTCTTAATCCTTAAATTGACACCAGATTAGGTGACTGCCACAGTGGTCGGCTGCTGACTGAAGGTTTGTAGTTTGAACTCACCAGCTGCTCTGTGAGAACAAGACCTAGCAGCCTACTTCTGTAACCATCACAGCCTAATCCACTCCCTCAGTGAGCTCTACCCTGTTACATAGGATCAGTAGGAGCCAGAATCTCCTTGAAGGCGCACATCAATAACAAGAAACTAGAGTTCTTAGGAGTTGTAAATACATCTGTACATTGCTAGCTTAGGCTGATCCTGCCGTCCATGGCAGGTACTTAGCATTTTAATTGTATTTCTTATGTGAATTCCTAGCTATCATTAAAGAAGTCCAGATGAAACATGGCTACTAATGGAGAGGCATGGTTCAAACCCACACGGTGGCTCTGTATGCAAGATCTAACGATCTGTTCCTGTCAATACGGTTGTTACTATTTTGTGCTGCTGAGTTCATGCTGACTCACCTGTCTCCGAAACCAAATTCCCTGCTGTTGACTTGATTCCAACTCAGAATGACACTATAGGGCAAAGCAAAGCTGGCCCTGTGGATTTCAGAGACTTGAAATCTGTACGTGAGTAGAAAGCCTCATCGTTCTCCCACTAATTCAGAGGACACTATGAATCAGAGTGAGCCTATATGGCTGAGAATAAGTTTCCCATAGGGGTTCTGAAGTTATAATTTTTTCCGAAGCAAATTGCCTGGTCTTTTCATCCTTCGGGCCATCAGTGGGTTCCAACTACTGACCTTTCAGTGAGAAGATGAGTGTTTAGCCATTGCACCACCATGACTCCCAGAAATCCCTTTGGAGAGGAGAATGCTTAGGATACTATGTTACCCACGTACAGCAAAGATGGTAGAAGCCAAGTGCAACAGATAGAGATGATAATCCTGGATCCCTGAGCATTCAAAAGACGGGTGATAAATGAAACCAAACAAAGATTGGAAGGCGAAACTGAAGGAAAGCAGCAAATGCAGAGAAATGGGGGGCTTAGCTGTCCTGCCAGTGACCCGTGGCATGCCATGACCATCTTGAGAGAAGGCCACGAGCAAATCCAAGTGAGGAGCGGAGGGAGATGCCTTCACAGAATTTCCAAAAGGAAACAGATGAATGAAACATACCTGGAGTTAAGCAAGGTGGGAGGGGCATGAACCAGATCTAAGGACAGAAAGTATACCAACACAAACTGTAATAAAACTTCTGCAAGGATAACATGCAAAAAAGAACTCTAAAAACGGCTTGTGAACACCATCGTATCACTTACAAAGAAGCACCAATATGACTAAGAATTAATTTCTTATCAGAAATCATGCAGATAAGGAAATGGGGAGATTATATCTAGATCTATATCGATATCTATATCTATATCTGTGTCTGTGTCTGTATCTATCTCTATATATAAATACCTTGAAGGAAAAAGGATGGCTAACCAAGAACCAGGTATATATCAAAATTATCTGTCAAAAAGTATGGTGAAACTAAGGCATTCCCAGGCAAGCAGAAAGTAATTGGTTTTGTAGACATGCCTTACAAGAAATATTAAGACAGAGTTCGTTGGCTAGAGAATCAGTGACATTTCACAACCATCTGAGATAAAGACACGTGATAACATCCCCAAATACCAATCTAGATAATGACACACAAAAAAAAGCAAAATAAAACTGAAAATCTGGCTACAGGAAAACAGAGGAATTAAACTTTAAATGATGACAACTTTAAAACAAAAAAGAGAAATGAAGATATAGAACTTCCATATGGGGAAGAAGTGATTTTAAAATATAACAGACTGCTTTATTTTTAAGAAGATTAAGATACATTTTAGTGTAACCATAAAGAAAATTAATAAGTCTACCCACAAAAATAAAGAAGAAAACCCAAAAGATTCTATAAACACAAAAACAGTAAAATGATTGATGGGAAAAGAAAATCTATACCCAAACACACCTCCTCTCAGAACATTAAGAAAACAAAAAGATAAATGGACTCAGAGTCTGTGATAATTAGGTTTATTGTGCCCACCTGGCCAATAGGAGAATGTGGGGTGAATCAGGTTGCAGTTTGATTGGAGGACAAAGAGATAACTGGCTATGCAAAGCCCCTAACCTTCGTAATCTCTGGTGATTGGAGCATGCTAGAGCATGCTGCTGCTCCAGCTAGTTCTCTGCCTCAACCTGTGAGCTACACCACCTGTGGACCAAGCCAACCCATGGCTTGTGTAGCTAGAGCGTGAGGCTTCTTTGAAGCCTGCTTCATCACGCTGGTGCATACACCAACTGAAATTAAGGCTGGTGGATCCTGATGCCTTGCATTGCTTATGTTTGATATCCCATGCAGGCCAGCTTCCTTAAGCTCCGGAACTACTGAATTGAAGAACTTCTAGTATATTAACTGTTTCACGGAAGTGACTTGAACTGAACCCTCTGTACTGCTGTGTGAACTAATTAGCTGTTATATACCTTCTCACTATATAAACCTGTCCTCTTATATATAATCATATGTGTCCCAGTTTTGTTTCTCTAGAGAATACTGCCTAACGCGAATTCATCTCAAATAAAAAAAAGAACAAATGCATTCTTAGCATCCCCCGACATTTGCATGCAAAATAAAATAAAATGATAGTAATGAATCCATCTCTCTCACTGCCATTGAATTAGTGCTGACTCATAGTGACCCCGGTGGGTGTCTTTCTCCTGAGGAACCACTGGTGGTTTTGAACTGCCAACCATGTGGATTACAGCCCAATGAATAGACACGACACATAGCTCTCTCAAGAGACAGAATGGCATGATAATAATAAATATTGTTATTAAATAATAGAAAGATGCTACAATGGGCTTCCTACAAGAGAAATAATTTAGAGTAATAAAAACAGGCTAAAATCAAGAGGTAAGAAATATATACATTTATAAATATATTTATAAATATTTATATGAAATATAAAAATATTTATAAATATAAAGCAAATAGATTTAAAAAGTAATAGGACTAACTACAAAAATTTCAGTTAAAAATAGACGATATGAAAATTCATATGAGACAAAGAAGAGCATTATATTATATTAAAGGTTCAAGCCACCAAGAATACATAACAATAAATAAATATTTGAGCACCCAGTAACAGAGCTCCAAAATCCATAAAACAAACCCCAACAGGGAGATGGCTCTATAATAATGTAGGACGAGGGACAGAACAACTAGACAGCAACTCAGTAAAGATGCAGATGATCTAAAATCAATCAACTGACTTGACTTCATAGATATAGGCAGACCACACCACCAAGAACACCACAGGACACATTGTGCATTGACCTTTCCCAAGAATAGATCATATTGGAGACCACAAAGCAAGCCTCAATGAAAATTGTTAAGTTGACAAAATACAAAGAATTTTCACTAACCGACCATCAAAGAACTGAAAATCAGTAACAGAATGAGCAACGGAAAAAAAAAAAACTATATAGACTATGAAACAACTTAGTTAAAAAAAATACTGGGCCACTGTTGCTGTCAGGTGCCATTGATTTTCCTGGCTCCTGTGCAATCTTCACAGCTGTTATGTTTGAGCTCATGGTTGTAACCACTGTTTCAATCCCTCTAAACTCAGTGCCATTGAGTTGACGACGATTCCTGGTGACCTTATAGAACAGGGTAGAACTGCCCCGGTGTGTTTCTGAGACTGTAATTTACTCTTCATGGGAGTAGAAAGCCTCATCTTTCTCCAAATATCAGCTTATGGAATCAATTGATAATAAAATAATTAAGAGCAAATGAGAATGAAGCCATCATATACCAAAACCTCTGAGATGCAACAAATGCTGTGCTCAGAGGAAAATTTGTAGCATTAAGTGTGCACATCAAAACATTTAAATGAGCTCACGTTAATACCTTAAGTAAATTATGAGTGCAGGAGAGGAGGAGGGAGCCCTAGAACTGATTGTGATGGCACAACTCATTTTGAAGGTGATTTGTCCATGGTGGTGGTGTGTGTGTGCGTGTGGGGATGCTCCAAGATAGAAGGGAAGCTGATTGTACAATTTCCCTTGATATGATTGAACAATTGAATTATTCAATTGTATAATATTTAAATTGTGTGCCAATAAAACTGTTGGAAATAAAAAACAGCAAAAAAGGTAAAAAATCAAAGCAAACAAATACCGTATATACTCAAGTATAAGCTGACCCGAACATCAGCAGAGGACCTAATTTTACCACAAAAACTGCATTAAAAATGTGCTGGAAAACTCGCCTTATGCCTGAGTATATCCAGTACCTTAACCCAATAACCTGAAGAAATGGAAAATGAACAGGAAAATGAACAGTCACCAGAAGAAGGAGAATAATAAAAATCAGAGAAGAAATAAATAAAATTTAAAAAGTAGAAAAACTATAAAATCAACAAAAATAGAAACTGATTCTTTGAGAAGTTTAATAAAACTGACAAAACACAGCTCAAATCAAAAAGGATGAAAATGAGAAGGTACGAATTACCAAAATAAGAAATGAAATAGGTGTGGCATCACAACAGGATGAACCAAAATAATTAAAATATTAAAAATAATAATTAAAATATGAACATTTGAACTTTTAAGATTTGAAAGCCTGGAAGAAATGACATTTAGAAACACTCTATCTATCTAAATGAACACAAACAGAGATAGAAAAAGCTAAAATCCCATACTAATTACATAGGTTATTTTAAAATCTCCCATCAGCAGCAACAAACTTGACCAAAAGGCTTCACTGGGGAGTTCTTGCAAACACCCAGGAAAGGGTGGACCCCAATTCCACTCAACCTATTCTGGAAGACAGTAAGGAAGAACACTCCATAACTCATTTTATGAAACCAGCATAACTGTGATACCCGAATCAGGTAAAGACCCCATAAAACCTTACAGACCAATATCCCTCAGAAACATAGATGCATACATTTTCAACAAGATGCTAGCAACTAGAACACAACAGCATATCAAAATAAAAGCAAGCAAACAAAACAGACCATAATCAGGATTCATATACGAGATGTATGGGTGGTTTGACCTTACAAAATCAATCACTGTAATAGTACCACATAAGAATATAGAAACATCCCATGATTACCTTTAATTGATGCAGAAAAGACAATTGGTATAATACAGCACCCTTTTCTGATATGAACTGTCAGCAAAATAGAAAATGAAATCCTCAATATAATTTAAAAAGTGGAGACAGAAATAGGAGAGTCACATTATTCTCAAGGGAGAGAGATTACAAGCATCCCCCTGAGAGTGGGAAAAATACAGTGATGCCATTGTTCCCACTCCCTTCCATACCGTACTAGATGTCCTAGCCAGTGCGCTACAACAAGAAAGAAAAATCGTGTATCCAAATTGGCCAGGAAGAAGTAAAGCTATTCCTATTTTCAGATGACATAATCCTGTACATAGAAAATGCTAGAGGTTCCCCAAGAAAGTGATACGTTCGGCTGCAATCTGCAAGGTCAGCAGTTTGAAACCACCAGGCACTTCTCAGGAGAAAGGCTGAGCTTTCTACTCTGGTAAAGGGTTCCAGTCTCTGAAACTCTCAGGGACCGTTGTACCTCGTCCTCTGAGTTGTGAGACCACATGGCAGTGGGCTTGGCTTTGGTTTGGGACTTTGTGCAACTTCAGGGTTTTCAGAGTGGATAGCTGTTTCGATTTATTGTCTGTGGTCACTACTGAGAACGCTGCTTTGTAGACACATATGACCTCAAATGGCAGCAGTGTGTTGAAGGTCATTTCAAGACCTACGGGGACTCTGGCCAAATTCAAAGCCAAATCATTTAGCTTTATTTTCCCAGGAAACTCCAGTTTTAAACTTGTGTCACTTGATAACTTTGCAAATTCTTCTTGAACTTTTAATGACAGATGATTGACGTCTTTTATTTCAGTTGAGGAAGGCTGATGAACCGAACATACTTATTTAGCATTAAAATTTGAATGAAAGTATTTCTGAAACGGTCTCCAGGTTCTGCAGATGATTAATTATAACTCATACAATTAAATCTGGCAAGGTGATTTTACATGATAAAATCATGTGTAGCCATAAACATTTCTAAAGAAACATTTTTCCATCCTATTTTTTCATGTTAACTTTTTTAGTAATGCTTGCAATTTTATGTTTTAGCATAAATACATTACAATTTTTCCTTGAAGCAGCACATTGGCATCATTCAGTGTTTTAAAAATATTCCATAAAAATACAGCTTTGACAATCATAATTCATTATGAGGAATATTAATAAAGTCAGATTTCTGCTCAACCGTATAACAACTTCATCTTTAAATTTCAATAATCTGTTCAAACAACACAATCCAGAGACATACTAGCTTGATACATACTGAGGAAAAGTATTTTTTCCTCCTTTAATTAAATTACTACATTTCTGTACAAGTAGAAAACTTTACATGTACTGTAAAAACATTGCAGTGCTTAGCACACGCTCGTCTCAAATCTGAGCGGAGGTGTTGTTCTTGGCGTGGCGTGGCGTGGCATGGTGTGACTGCATGTGCAGCGCAAAGCACACATGTTGTGTGTTCAGAACCAAAGCTGCAGTGAAGGTGGATTCAGAAACCTTTCACTGCTTCCACTTTTTTTCTCCAGCCCCGCATTCAGTTACGGGACCTCACAGAGGGTTATGACCTACAGTTGAAGAAGCTTTGTCTCGGAGAACTAAGAGAAGCAACATGAATAAAGAGGTCTGTCGCAACGTTGTTCACAATAACGAAAATAACATAAGAAGATGTGGCTCAGAGCTACAATGGAAGACTGATAATGTTGAGTCTGCAGACGTTACGATGGGTGCATCTGGAAGACCTTGTGTGAGTGAAATGAGCCAATCACAAAATGACAACTCTTCGAGGCTAACACTTTCATAAAACGTCAGGAATAGGCTCAGGCTCAGCAAGCAGTGTTACTCGACGGCTCTGGGGCATGAGAAGAGGAGGGCAGGAGAATTTCTTGGCAGTGGATACATAGCCAAGTCAAAAAGTATTGCCATTGGGGGGTTCCAGTTCATGTGTGCATGGGTTTATTCCAAACAAAATGTGTCTAACCTTGTCTCTGCAATTGGTGGAGGACAGCAGAGAAGTTCTCTCAATAATACACTTCTCTTGGTCTCCTCAGGGTGCCTTCACAAAGAGATCCATTGAAACAGTGGCCACTGAAGGAATCTGCTGGGCCAGTCAAGACAGAGAGTGCAGAAGGCGATGAGAGCTGTGTTTTTGAATTCTAACATGATAGGTTTTCATTAAGGCCATAGGAGGATCACAAGGGCACATCACAATGAAGTTTAATAAACATTGAAAGTTGTATTGGCAACAAAAAGGCCAGAGAAATTATGACAGGGGATTTTTCCCCAACTGTAGCAATACACCAGGCAGTGTTTTGCTTTGTTGTTCTATGAGTCAGAACCGACTTGATGGCATCTGCGACAGGTACGTCATTTCATGTCAGCCTGATCTATGAAAGTGGAGGTGTGGAGTCTAGCCTGTCAGTCAGGTCACAGCCTGATGGTGCCTCCTTGTGGGCGTGGTCTTTTCATAAGGAGGATCCTGGGGACCTCCCTCTTGCTCTCTACCTTCATCTTCCTGTTGGCTGACCCTGATGGTGGCCAGAGTCCTAGAGATGCCACCACCACCAGCTCTACATGACTTTGCACCCACTGGCCTGTGATATTCCTGCATTCAGCATCATGGCTTGTGACTACATGAGCCGGAAGAGGGACTTGTGGACTTGTATCGGACTTATGGACTTGAGTTGGACTGGGCTAGGATATTTTCCGGATATGCAATTACCTCTTGATATAAAGCTCTTTCTTAAACATATATGAGTGTAACTGAATTTGTTTCTGTAGTCAAGCTGGCTTAACACAGCATCTAACAACAACAACTCATTCTTCAGAGTTAGCAAAGGATTCCTATGGGAATTTTGTTGGGAAACTTTATCCTATCCACCCTACAGCCTGGATCTTGTCCCTTCAGACTTCTCTTTGTGCCCAACGTAAAGAACATTTTAAAAGAAGCCCACATTTCTAGTTCCTGTAGGGTGCTCAGACTGTCATTTTGACGTGGTGCAAGCTAAGAGTGCAGCATTCTTGTGGGTTAGGGTTTAGTATGAATGACAACTCAATGTAAAGAAGCCCCAAATGGACAAATAGGTAATATCATGATAAATGAAGAAATGATGGACACTGTTAGGGATTTTACCTTGCTTGGATCCACAATCATGGCTCATGGAAGCAGCAGTCAAGTGATCAGAGGATGAATGGCATTGGATACATCTGCTGCACAAGACTTCTTTAAGATGTTAAAAAAGCAAGCAGATTACTTTGAGGACAAAATCGTGTCTGACCCAAGCCGTACTATCTTCCATTGCCTCATATGCACGGGAAAGTTGGACATTGAGTATCACACGGAGGCAAAACACGAAGGGCATGCAACAGAACAGCAAGGGGAACAGAGCAACAAAGTCCCCAAGGAACACCAAAAATAGACTTTGGGACCAGAGTGTGGCACCCCATCACACTCCACCAGAAAATACTCCTAAAGGCCAACAAACTGTCCTTGAACTAACTACAGGCTTTTGTTGTTGTCTTATTTTCTTTTGTTGCTTTGTTTTGCTCTGTCTTGTTTTTGTGCATGTTATTATCTCTGCCAGTCTGTCTGAATAAGAGGCTGGATGACCAATCTGGAGGAGAAAACAATGGGACCGACGGTTGCGGAGGGGGGGTGCATGGGAAAGGGAGAGGCGGGAGGAAAGGAAGTGGTGTTAACAAACCCAGGGACAAGGGAACAACAAGTAATCCAAATCGGTGGTAAGGAGGGTGCAGGAGACCTGGTAGGGTGTGATCAAGGGTAATGTAACCGAGAGAAATTACTGAAATCCAAATGAAGACTGAGCATGATAGTGGGACAAGAGGAAAGTAAAAGGAAATAGAGGAAAGAACTGGAAGGCAAAGGGCATTCATAGAAGTCTAAATGAATGCATTTATATATGTAAATATATTTATATATGAGGATGAGGAAACAGATCTATGAGCATATATTTATAGGTTTAGTACTCAGGTATCAGAGGAATATTGGGCCTCCATTCAAGTACTCCCTCAATTCAAGAACACTTTGTTCTATTAAACTGGCATTCCATGATTCTCACCTTCCCGACATGATTGCTTAAGAAAAGTGGGTGCATAAGCAAATGTGGTGAAGAAAGCTGATGAAGTCTAGCTATCAAAATATATAGAATCTAGGGTCTTAGAGACTTGAAGATAAATAACTGGCCATCTAGCTCAGAAGCAACAAAGCCCACATGGAAAAAGCACACCAGCCTATGTGATCACAAGGTGCTGAAGGGATCACTTATCAGGCATCAAATAACAAAACATCAACTCATGAATGAGGGGGAGTGCAGATTGGGGACCCAAGACCCACCTGTAGGCAACTGGACATCCCCTTACAGAAGTGTCACAGGGAAGAGACAAGCCAGTCAGGGTACGTTATAACAAAGATAAAACATACAACTTTCCTCTAGTTCCTAAATGCTTCATCCACCCCCCACCCCACTATCATGATCCCAATTCTACCTTACAAATCTGGCCAGACCAGTGGATGTACACTGGTACAGATAGGAGCTAGAAACACAGGGAATCCAGGACAGATGAGAGTGGCAATACTGGGAGGGTGCAGAGAGGGTGGGGTGGAAAGGGGGAACCATGTACAAGGATCTACATATAACTTAATCCCTAGGGGGTGAATAACATAAAAGTGGGTGAAGGGAGACGTCAGGCAGTGTAAGATATGACAAAATAATATTAATTTATAAATTATCAAGGGTTCATGGGGAGGGCCAGTGAAAAATGACAAGCTGATACCAAGGGCTCAAGTAGAAAGCAAATGTTTTGAGAATGAGGGCAACAAACGTACAAATGTGCTTGACACAATGGATGTATGTATGGGTTGTGATAAGAGTTGTATGAGTCCCCAATAAAATAATTAAATTTTTAAAAAGTGAAACAAACAAACAAACAAAAGAAAGTTGGACATTGACTAAAGAAGACTAAAAGTAGAACCAATGTCTTGGTGAAGGATCCTGACAGGTACCAGGGACTCTGCAAAGGACAAACAAGTGTCAGAAGAAGCACAGTCATTGTGCTCCTAAAGGGAAAGTGTGACGAGTCACATGCCCCTTGGTCAGGTGGTCAGGAGAGACCAGGCCCTGCAGAAGGACATCATGCTTGGTAGAATAGAGGGGCAACAAAAAAGAGGAAGGCTCCCAACGAGTTGGGTTGACACAGTGGCTGCACCAAAGGACTGAAACATAGGGACAATTGTTAGGATGACACAGGCCTTGGCAGCGTTTCTTCCTGCTGTACATTGGGTCACTGTGCGTTACAACCCACTTGACGGCACCCAACAGGAGGGTTCTAAAATAAGGTCATTGTCGTCGTCGTTGTCGTCATCATCATATCATCATCATCATCATCATCAATGAATGTTGATTCTAACTCACAGCAAGCCTGGGAGACAGACTAGAACTACCCCTATAGATTTTGGATACTGTAAATCTTACAGGAGTAGAAAGCCTCATCTTTTTCCCTTAGAGTGGCTAGTGGTTTAGAAGTGTTGACCTTGTGGCAGGCAGTCCAACACATAACCATGAAAGGGATAGAAACACTACCTTCAAAAGCAGCACTTAGACCTAGATGGAAGATACATTGAGAAACACTCATCATTTCTATTCCATAAAGATTCCTAGG